>NW_015150527.1:203496-230849 GCF_000732505.1 Cyprinodon variegatus | reverse complement strand
GATATCTCACAATGAGCAATAATGAGCTTAATGTACAAACCGTAAACACGTTTTAAAGAATTTAAAAATAATTTTTAATTCTTCTACTACAGATCAGACCTGCCACTAAATCATGAGTAAATAATGCTAGACAGCAGTAAAATACAACATAAAAAGATCAAATACTGATTTGCCAAAAAAAAGAAAATGTACTAACTGTCATTTGTAAAATTTTAGAGACCTAAAAACAAATATTGCAGATGATGCAGGTTCTCAGAGTCGATCAATTGAATAAAGTTCCCTTTTAAATCTTAGATTTAATTGACTATCATGAAGCATCAAATATAAATATACATGTCTGGTAGAGGGAGTGGTTTGGAGTGATGTGGATCAATGTTGTGATCTAGCACCAGCTTAAGTATGAGATGAGCTGCTTTTAAAGAATTTACAGAAAAAAACAAACTAAACCGTCACTTTCCTCAGACGGCTGCTATTAATCACAGCTCCAATGTGTCTATAACACAAAAATTGAAGCCAGTTTGAGCTGGGTGACTCATTTTCATCACGAGTGGCATTTAGCAGTCATTACTGCTAGTGCACAGAAAGAGAGGAGATAGGCAGTTAAATAAAGAGCAGAAAAAAAAAAGAGTAAAAGCCAAACAGAGCTGTAGTAATGAGAAATCTAAAACCGAGCTGTTGCTCCTGTTGACCCCTCAAATGTCATTCTTCAATCAAACTGCTCTGTTTCTATGGAAACACTCACCCATGAACTGGCACGGCGTTATTACTTGAGCTGAAAAGAGATGAGAGCGATGTCAGTCAGGAGAAAGGACCAGTCACACACATTCACCCACAGCACACCTGCTTCAAATACAAATTTCTGTTCAGGTCCTCTCTACTGGTTCTTTAGCTGGCAAAGATGAAAGAATCAAACTTCTGTTCTTAAATCATGACTGTGCAAGACAATCAATTTCACGGATATATTCCTTTTTAATCAGTATATGATGTTAGTGAGTGAGAAACGTAAAGAAGAGATGCAAATGTACCTGTGAACAGGGCCGTACAGCATCAGCAGAAGAGCAAGTCCAGTAATGGTGGCGAAAACGGATCTCATCCAAAAACTCAGCTGGCAGAAATTACAGTACTGTATTATGGCCAAGATGGTGGCGCAGCACAGGAACATGGTCACCTGGAGAGGGGCAACAACACCATCAATTTAAACTTAGGTTTACTTTAGGTTTTCCCTAAAAGCAGTTTTCCTAAATGTGATTAAAATCAATCTGCAAACCTGTAATCATGTGTAACCCTCTCTTTGTAAGTTTCATGACATAAAATGTGTTGACCAATAAATGCGTAGAGCTGTGACGATCGTGGCTGAGGTAGTGAAAGAAGCCGGCTGCTCACAAAGGCAAGGCAAATTTATTTGTATAGCACAATTCAGTACAAAGACAATGAAAAGTGCTTTACATGATTAAAATATAGGAAAATAAACAGAATCAAAGCAAGTAGGAAAAATTAAATTCAATAAAAGAAAAAAAAAAATGCACTGGAGGTAAGGCCCATCAAAGAGGAAGAAGTCCGTTCCATATGAACCATGAACCTAAACTAAACAAAGCTCTTAGTCACATAAAATATATGTGGGCAGAGCTAAAAATGGGTGAGCAAAAGAACCTGAACCAGCAGGAATTGGCCAAAATTCCACTAAATTATTAAGAGAAGCTTCTGGAAAGATACCAGAGATTATTGACCCAAATCAGAGTAGAAATAAAATCATATCAATGCTAAACAGATATATGTGAATAGCTGAATGTAAATAAATGAACAAAAATTCACTATTTTATTATTCTGATATTTAGCAACGGAGAAAACAGACAGGAGAAATTTGTCAGATTTGAAGAACATTGTTTCAATTGTTCCTTTAAAACTGTGGTTCAGAGACCTTTCTTATTGGGGCCCCCTTAAATCAAACTGAAACACAAGTAACTAAAAAATCTCCTTTAAAAATTTATATTTTAAGTTTAACACTTTATTTTGCCATGCAACAGATTTCAACATTGCCATTGATATTTTTTTCTCTCAAAAGTATTCAAAATGTGTCATTGCCCCTATGGGTAATACACCCCACGTTCGGAACCATTGCTTTAAAATGAGTCTGACGTCTGAAAGCAATTTAGGTGTCGATTTAGTGGTTCCGTGTCTTTAAATATTCAATTTATATCAAAGATTAGATTTATTTTGGTTTGAATACAAGTTAAAAAGCCGGCCGGCACAATTATTGTCTTTTAAAATGAAAATTCACAATATAATTCAACCTTGACAATAATAGTTTTGCAAAATATTAACAGTCATGTTGCTAATTATCATAGTGCTGCAGGTTCTGTGGTAAATAAGAGAACATTATGTAAAAATGTTACACCCTGAACTAGGGCTTGATAATTAATTGCATTTGTAATGTAGTCGTTATTTAACAAAATTCAATTTTCAAACCGCAGAGGCACTCAATTTACATCACATTACATTTAACAAAAGTAAGTAAACATTTTACTCTAGCCCTTTATGTGGCAGTAATATGCATAAAGGGAGATTGCAACCATGCAGGCAGGAAGAGAGAATTGTGGCACTTTAGCACTTGAATACAACGGTTAATGTTGACTCCTGCAGTGATGGACTCCAGAAAAGCACGCCCTTTAAGGCCATGCAAAACCTAATCTCTGGAGTGAAACATCTGCAAACTTGTGGTTAATGCAAAGGAAAATCTAAATAAAATGGCAATCACAATGTTTGTTCAAAATCACAATTTCACTCATATTTCAAGTTAAAGTATTTTTTTTGTGTTTGTCTTTCATTCAAGTCCTATTTTCCTATCAGAGGTAAATTAATGTCAGGGGTGCTATAGAAATGATGGAATCTCCTTTGGTTTGATTACCCATCATTCCTGGAAATTTGGGGCAATGGCAAATGAATAATAAATAGAGGTCTGACTCCTTCTCTTACTTTGGCATCTCTTAAAATTACAATTTTGTCATTTTGTTTTGGGAAAAAAGGGAAAAGCTTAAAAAGGGAGACAATCAAAAACAACAGCACTAACAACTTAGGGTGCAGTTTTTGTGTTTCAATTTGGGTCAGGTACAGGCACACATAGAAAGAAATCTGGGATATTGTGGAGAGAAGAAGCCATTGATGCAATGATGGAGACATACTGATTTATAGATTATGACTGTCAGAAAAGAACAAAACTGTGGTCCGCACCACTTTGCACTACTTCTAAATGATCAACAGAATCTTAGTAGATCATCTGCATTAATTGCATCTGCAATTTCATCGTCTGTAAAAGCAATTTAAAGCAACCTCTTTAGCACCTCAGTAGATCAAGCCTTTAGTTTATATTGTATTCATTCAATAAAGTGCCTTCAAAAGGAGCAATGTTTATTAAACACTTTTCTCTTTTCCATCAATCCATCTTCTTCCACGTATTCGGGATCAGGTCGCAGCGGTAGCAGCTTCAGTAGGGAGGCCTAGAAGTCCCTCCCCCCAGCCACTTGGGCCAGCTTCTGCGCTCTCAGGACAGGCGAGAAACATACAAACATAGTCCCTCCAGGATATAATTGTCCAAGGTTTTGGCTCAACGACCAACCGCGCCACCTTCCGCTTTGACTGCCGATACAAATCAGCTGTTTCTGGAGTCGCACAGGTCAATAAAGCCTGACAGGACTCCTTCTTCAGCTTGACAGCTTCACTCACCACTGGTGTCCACCAGCGTGTTTGAGGGTCGCAACATACACGGACAACCTTGCAGCCACAGCATCGGAGCCAACTCACCACCAGGTAGTGGTCAGTGGAGAGCTCCGCCCCTCTCTTCACCAGAGTTTCCAAGATATGCAGCTGCAGGTTGGATAAAACAACAACAAAGTTGATCATCAAACTACGGCCTAGGCCCTAGGCCGACTCCCTAGGTCCTAGGGTGTCCTGGTGCCAAGAACACATATGGACACCCTTATGCTTGATCAGGGTGTTTCATATGGACTATCGGTCCATAAGCATGACCAAAGAAGTCCAACAACAGAACACCAGTAGAGTTCAGGTCAGGTGGGCCATTCTTCCCAGCCACGCCTCCCCAGGTCTCGCTGTCATTGCCCATTGAAGCTTTGAAGTCCCCTAGAAGAACAGCGGGATTCCCTGTAGGGGCACTTTCCAGCACCCTTCCTAAGGACTCCAAAAAGGGTGGGTAATCTGAACTGCTGTTTGGCACATATGCACAAACAACAGTCAGAACCCTTCCCCCCAACACGTATGCGCATGGAGGCCACCCTCTCATTCACCGGGGTGAACCCCAACATACATTCACCCACTCATGCTCGGCGCTGCAGAGCTATTCATTGGCTATTAATGGTTAAATTGAATCATTTAGCTATTTCTGCTTACTTTCTGTCTTTCTATTTATTGACCCTCACACTTTATATTTGCACATGTATTTTTAATCTTTAGATGTGATTTGGGTCTTAAACAATTCAAAGATATGAAAGCCATTTGTTTTCATGAAATATTTCTCCCAAAGGACGTTACTTAAAGGGGATGAGAGAGCTTGATGAAACACAATAAGTAGGAGTAATGAAGAGTGAAACTGAGCAAAAAAACTTATCAAAACAGCACACATCTGCCAACCAGCTGTTGACTTGTTTCTGCATGTCAGAAATTTGAGTCCTAGACTCTGAAGTAAAAACAAACAAAAACAAGTAAACCATCTTTATTTCCAGTCCTCTCTTATGCAAGACCCAGAACAATTAAGGATTTTTTTAATCTTTCTGTAGCAATTGTATAGAAACAGCATTGTCCCAATGCTAACCTATGCTACAGGTGCTTTACATTTAGCAGGACACAACTTCAAACTTTGTAAAGCTCTTAATCATCTTTAGCTTAGCATCTGTCTGCAGACGGCGGTGACAGTACAACATGTGCATATTGGAGTTTGCTTGGAATTAGTTGTCATTTGAAATGTACAAACTATGTTTTTCCAGTTTGTCTATGGTTAATTCTACTTTTATGTGCAAAGAAAATCGATTTGCATCATTTGACTGCCACTCATTAAACATTACAAATTAGGAAAAAAGAGAAACTACTTTTAAAATCTAGATAGATACACTGTAGTAAAACGAAACAGAACCAAACAACCAATCGAGATCAAAATACACAGCATACAACATCTTTACACAGCATGGTTTCACTTTACGAAGCGTAACAATAGCAGCAGGCACAATAGAGGCTATAGTTCTTGGTATACACTGTAGGCACTATAATGAGCTCAGAGAAGGAGGTAGAAATCTTTAAGGACAGGATGCTATAAACATTACGTGATAGGGTGGCCTTTCTTAGAACCTGTTTTCAAAAAAGCCCCTTTTTCTTTCAGAAGCCAGGGCTGTGTTTCAGTGCAAATTGTCTTAACTATGAATTGTATTCTTACGACCGAGGGGATTTACCTGGAGAGGAAGGTGGGCACTGACGTGGGACAAGACGGAGACGGCAGGGAGGGAGACCAACACGGCCCCGATCAGGTGACGGGACACCCAGCCAGAGACCAGTAAGGCCAGGGAGCGAGTGGACCTCTTCAGCTCTTTCAGGTAGAAGGTCATTCTGCAAAAACAGTTGATGTACAAATCGAGGATTTAATAAAGGTGATTGAAAAAAAAAAGTTTAAATTATAACAACTGTAAAAATGTTGAGGTTTTCTTCTAATCTCAGTATTTATATTGGTATTTAGCGAAAGCAGCAACAGCTGACCCTCACTACACACACTAGGACAACAGTCCTGCTGTCTCACCAAGGGAAAACAGTTTATATAAAAATAGGAATGAGGGAAAACCGATTTCTCATAAATCAAAAGCAGTTTTAATAACCATATAATAATTTTTTGTTATTGGAAAATTCCACCAAAATTTATTTCAACCGTTGCGTATATTAGCTTCGACATATGAATCAAGATGCTGTAACTGAAAAAATCTGATTTACAGATAACCGTTGATATATGATCGGCCAAATTTAGGTGTACAAGCTGACGTATAACTAACAGGCCCGCATAAGATAATGAAAAAAAAAAAAAAAACACAGATTTTAAGACAGGATTTAGAAATCTCCTAAATTTTTGAACAATATGGTCTGATAAAGAGTACATTTATATATATGTTTAAGCCAGAATGATTTGAAATTAAAATATGACTCCCCTACGACTTTAAAATGCTTCAAGACGAAACTCTGCTGGTGGCAGCAAGGAAAGCCATCATCAGGAACATGGAAAAGGAAACAATACCCACAGAATGGACTAAAACTGTAGAAGAAATTTTCCTGCCCGAAAAATGTACACATAACAAGACGAAAAAATAAGTAAATGGAAAATATGGACAATCTAAGAGATTCTAGGAAAAAATAACTAGAAAGAACAATTAGTTAATATGTTGATAACAGTGCTACAGATGCATTGAGCTTGACCTGGGCAGCTATTTGTTTAGATTATTTTGTGGCTGTTGTTTAAAAAAAAAAAAAAAGATTTAGGTGGGAAATAAAATGCTTGGAACAGGGGGTGCTTGAATTATTAATGATGTCAAGTTTATGAGCAGTCTGACCCCCATAAAACCACATCCACACCATCTGCTTAAACTGGCCTCACCGTACGGAGAACAGCAGCGAGGCCAGCTCCAACAAACCAGCCAGAGGCGCCAGGATCAGGGCAGCGAGCGCCGGGGGGCCCACCGTAGACTGGCTGACCAGAAACGGAAGGAAACAAGCCACGGTCAAGGCCAGGAAGACAAAGCAGCTGAGGAGAACATCCAGGAAGGAACTGAATGTGGGGCTGGCAAACGTCTGCACTGGAACCCGGTTCTTCACCTGGAGAGGAGATGAGACAGATTACATTTCCCCCTGAGATGAAGAGAAGCAGGGATTTTACCCCAATTTTTCTGTGTTAGGAAAGATGTCATCACATTTAAAAAAGTTTAAGAGGCCACACAATACATAAACAACATTTTAAAAATCGGCTATGAAATGAATGGGAAGGTGATAAGGAGATTATGTTGGTGAATTCTTGCATTTTGAGGCTGTAGTAACACTTATGTAACAGCAGAGGGCTGAAGACCTCCAGGGTCAGCAGAGGCCGCCTGGAAGAGCTCTTTACAGAAAGGGTGTCATGAAGTCATGACTTATTACAAAGAAACCGTTTAAATGTTTATTCCCTTTTCTATTATTGAAACATTCAAGTATCCGCAAAACAAGAGAAAAAACATTTAAAAGGAAAAAGGAAAGGTCCTGACAGGGACAAAAAAAGCAGAGAAAGTGCTTGATTTAAGGTGGTGGGGGTACATTTTTCTTTTTACCTCTACTTTGTAGCTGCTGCGATACGCCTTCTCCAGTGGTCTCTCCAGAAAGTTCAAGCTGATCTTATTGATGGGTGGCTTGAAAAAGTAGTCCTTCATCAGGCTGGAAAGAAGTAAAATAAAGCAAATAAAGAGGTTTAAGGGGTAATAAAGGTTGGAGATGTTCATTGGTACAATAAATCTAGAGTAATTTGGCTCAATAATCCTATTTGTTTGAACCACGCTAGGAGCAAAAACACATTTGCAGAACCCCCCCCCATGACAAATAATTTACACAGTAGATTAAGATCCGAGACGCTTGCCCTTAAGGTTATTATCCCACACCGTTCTGTGTAAAGTCAAATTACAACCAAAGGCTTTTATCTTCTTGTGTTATGTTATGTAAATAAATTTGGGTATCTTTTGTTTTGTGTGTGAAAATAAGAAAAAAAAAAAAACTCATTAGACATCCGTGAATGAAAAAATAAATCAAATGCAACTTGTTTTTCTTTTAGTATTATCATTATTATTAGAAAATAAATTCTATACAAAAATCTGAGTTTAATTGAGAAATGTTTTACCATCAAATCCAAATAAGCGAAAATAAAAAGCAACAACAAGGAGTTTGCAGCTATTGGAGTATTGCAGCGAAGGGAGGTTTAAAGTTGTGTCAGTAAGATGAGAAAATATGAAAAAGTTAAAGGAAGTTGCTATATGACTTTTTTTTTTTTTTACTGCTCGTCAGTTTGAAGGTTTATAACTACCGGACCAGTTTATGAAAACCCTTATGATAGAATAGATTGCTTTATTACAAATAACAGTGTAATAAGGTCATAAACTCCACATTAAACCCTCCGGCTCACCTGTCCTCCTTGATAACCTCCACGAAGTGGGCGTCGCTCTTCTGTTTAAAGTTCTTGGCACGCAGCCGGATGAGGGCAGAGTGATCCATGCCCGTACCTGCCGCCGCCACCGAAGCAGCCATGCCGATGCTGGTGCCAGTCCCTGTGCTGGTGCTGGTCTTGTTTTCTTTCTGGGGGATGTCACACAGGGAACTCTGGCTGGCACGCACGGCGTCCTCCAGTGGGGGGCTCAGGAGACCGTTGACTGCAGCTCTGTGGCCTGGGAGGAACTTTGGGAGAAAGAAAAAAAAAATAAAAAAAAGAAGTGGGAGGATTGCCGGGATTGGATGTTGAGTAGATTAAGTGGGAAATGCTTGGAGAAGGAGGCGATAAGAGTGGTGTTAATGTGGGATGTACCTTGGCAGAGCTTAGCTTGTGTTCCTCCTGGCAGCCGTTCAAAACAGCCACATCGTCGCCCTGCTCGGCCATGGATGGTCGCGCAGCGCCATGGAAAACACAGGGAGGCTGGAGAGAGGGAGAGAGAGTGGAGTTTCACCAGCTGTAACACACACATATAAGCCTGAGCACCAGAAGTACATATTTACAACTCACTGATATCTATGTACACTTTTGTAAAAATCAAGGCCGTCCAAGGTTTTGTCCAAACAGACAAGCAAAAAGACACAAATAACAGTGAATCATAACCTTGGATGACAACATATCTCCAGCAGTTACCTGCAAAAAAAAATGATCTAATGCGTTTTTCTTTTGTGATAAATTTAAGAAAACTTGTCTCTCTTCTTTTCTCACCCAAACTTCAATGACAGACTGCTGCACCCTAAATGCACCAGGGAGCGTTGTAACAGATCCTTCCTCCCAGCAGCTGTAAGACCTTATAACCATCACTGTTCCCAACAACCTCAATAAGTTGTTACATTCATGCTGATTTTTGCACCGTTTCTGTCTTAGTTAAGTAACTGTTGCTGCTGTTGTTTTTTGCACATCTCTGTTGTCGCTCTGTGTCAGAGTATTATATTGTACTTTACAGTACAATACTTTATTTGTTTTATTTTCTTGTCTTTTATTTTTATACTCTTGCTAAGGTGCACATTGTGTGATCACTTCTACTATAACCTTTTGCTGCTGTAAACACCACAATTTCCGCATTATGGGACAATAAAGGGATTTTCAATTTTATTCTATAGATTTTAAATATAGATGAGTGAGGAAATGAACCCCCACCCCTGACACTGATGCTGCACACTGTCTATCAGCTGTCTTAAAGAAAGACTTTTTATATTTGTTTGTTTCCATGTTCATGGGAAAGACCAAGACAACTGTAGAAACCACTCAAGTTTTCCTTATAACGGAGGCTTACAAAATTATGGCTATAGTAATCCTACAATACAATACATTTTATTGTCATATGTTTACTACAATGAAAAAAAAATCTTAGAAAAAAACCCCCCAAAAAATCAGAGAATGTTGTGTATTTAGTGGATTTTCTGTAGCTGTAAACATCAGGGATGGGAGTTTTTTTTCTGATGACATAAAGCAGAGGACTCCTCCTGTTGCTGAGCACTGCTGGTCAGCTGGTTAAAAAAATAAGTAAAATAAAATAAAGACTAGTAAGCAATATTTAGCAAAAAAATAAAAATAAAAAAAAAGGATGCAAACCAAGATATGGTGGTTTTAAAACCAGGGTTTGTAGACCGATTTGAAGAACTACAGTTGATATATATTAAACACCTTTATAATACTTGCAGGAATCAACATATTTAGCAGCAGTAGTAATTTTTCTAGCTCTGTTGATTAAATATGCTTGATTAGATCATATAAAACATTTTTATTATAATTTTTTGGTGTAAATACAAAAAAAACTCTTGTACTTGTACCTGTAGCTGTCATAAAGCCAGCTCCCCATGTTTCTAACTGAATAGCAAAGATCTGCTTGGAATGCTACATTTATTGGCTTTTATATTTTGTGTCACAAATTCATTTTTTGGATGCCATTATTAATAGTCATTCTATAAAATGGAGGCTCACTGTTGTAGAATCCAGACCTGACACAGATGAGGTTTAAAATTCATGAAAGTCCCAAATATTGCGTTGATGCGAATGGAAAAAATATTCTCACCACAGTTTTGTCCGATGGTTTTTGAGGCAGCAGGGATTCAGTAGCCTGCGCCGCTCCGTGGATGAGGTCAGGTGTACGAGGCTGAGGGCAGGAGGGAACATTGACCCCTACGAATTCCCCACCCTGAGAGCAGGCACACGGGACATCATGATCCAGCTTCCGTCCTGAGATCAGGTAGGTTTTCATTCCTGGGGAAAAGGAAAGCCGACAAAATTTCCTGTTTAGTAGTCCATAAATACTTCATTTCATTTTTTAGTATTTCCCCATAAGATAAAATAAAAAAAAAACATTCAAGATTCAGCATCATTCAAAAATAAAACGGATATGCATTCAAATAAATCCTACTCAGAAAGGGGCTAGGGGTGTCCTGATCTGATATCAATATTGGCTAAATAACTGATATCGGATTTAATCGGCCAGCATCTCAAACCTCTGGAAGTTTTTTTTTTCCCCCTGCAATTTATTCTCATTTCACTGTCACAAGTACAGAGCAACAAAATGAGCTCTCTGCATCTAACCCATCCCCTTGGGGAGCAGTGGGAGTGAGGCTCAAACTCAGAACCTCAGGATTCCAAGCAAAATGCCCTACCCAATAGGCCACCACTCCCCAAAGAGTCTACTGTCGCCAGAGGTGGAAAAGTAACGAAATACATTTACTCAAGTTACTGTATTGAGTAGGTTTTTTTGTGTATTTTGTATTTTTCAAGTAGTTTTTAAAATCGGTAATTTAAATTTTACTTGATTACGTTTTGAGTGAAGTATTGTATTTCGTTACATTACAAATCCCATCCGTTACTGAGTAAAAAAAAAAGGAAGACAAAAAATCGGGCCGGAAGCACTACAGTGAGCACGATGGTTCAGAGAACGTTTCACAAGAAATGCTAGCTGAAACATCGAATTCTGCTGCCCAAAACGACGAAAATCCTTGGCCACATTTGAAAGACTGCTTTTCATTTAAATTCAAGAGGGCCAACAGTATCATCATGCAATGCCAGATGTGTCTGCCAAAGGTGACTGAACTGACAGCATTCAATAACTCCACATCTAATCTGCGGAAGCATGTTTTGGTAAGTATTTAGTGCATATACATTTGTATAGATTTTTCTTTAATTAAACACTAAATAGTTTTGGATTTATGACTCCTTGTCCTATTTTCACTACATGGGAGAGATCCCCTGCCCCGTTCAACATTTTTTAATTTTTTAAATGTAACTAAGTAACTTTTACTTAAAATACATTTAAATTAGCTACTTATTACTTTTACTTGATTAATTTTTCTGATGGGTAATTTTACTTGTACTTGAGTAATATTTCATCCAAGTATTGGTACTTTTACTTGAGTATGATATTTTAGTACTTTTTCCACCTCTGTCACTAATAGAAACTCTGCTTATGTTAAATGTTTCTGTAACTCATTAGTTCATTTTTACATGGGTCAGTTGTTTTCAATTTTATTTTTGATGACTTTTGTTCCCTGTTTTCGTAACACTATTTCATAAATCCTTTTCTATCAATCTACTGTAAAAAAATAAGTATAAAAGCTGGTATGATTCATCCTGATATATCAGGACAATACGTCATCGGTCAATTCCCCAAGCTGTAATAATGGTATAATATCGAACCCTCATACTTCAGACATTAAGCTGATGTTACACATAAATTGTTGGTCTTTAAATAAAATAAGAAAAGAACTTCTCTCTGTAACTCACATGATGTGACGTCCCCTTTGGTCAAAATCTAATTGATTCATATTAAAACTTGGTTCATACGGCCCAAAAATATGCGGTTGGGCTGTGTTTGAATTTCCGCAGAAGAATTTGTAACTACGTGGACGGATCCATGGGGACACAGGGTGAGCGGGCAGCAAATGAAAACATCTAGAGACATCCAGTGATTTAGTTCAGAAATATTTCCATAAACCGGATTCTTAAGATTTGTAGGTAAATATGATAAATAAGATGAATGATTTATTCAACAAGCAGGCAAAACAGCGACCCTATCAAATACTAAGATTGATAAAACTGAAATATCTAGGGTGGCGTATCTACTACAATTTGGAAAGGAATCCAAGAAAGAATCACATCTCTTTTATAAAAGCATACCGGTATGTCTTCTTGGTGGGGTTTCCTTTTAACAGGATTCACATGTCTGTTCTACAACATTTTACAAACAATTTTATATTTATGGTAAGAACGATTTTCCAATGATGCTGCACTTGGTGCCATCTCTTTTTTTTTAAACAGTGAGTGTTGTTATCTTTCTTTTTTTTTTATCCAGGAAGTAGTTGATATAGATTTTTTATAATGGGAAATTCTCCACAAAATCTCTCTAGTTAATGGCTGGCAAGCTTGCTCGGTTAATTTGTTACTCTAAACTCAAAAGAAGGCGAGAGATTAAAGTCTAATCCAAATGTGCTAAAAAGATAAGTCAATAAATAACTCACAAGTGTACTTTTATGAGTGGACATACTTCACCAGCTCCCATTTACTGCTGTTATTTTATTGAGCCATAATGATCAATGATTTACACTCAGTGACAAAAAGATTACAGTAGGGTCCAAACTAAAATCGAATCTAACCATTGACTTATGGCTCCTTTAAAGGCCTTTAACACTATGGTCAGCCTGTTTCTCTTTTCATCTTAATAGTTTTGACCTTACCAAAATTGCACAAATATTCACTAAACAAAAGAAACAACATAGAGGCTGTTTGTTATATCAGTGATTAAAGTTTATATGTAGGACAGCAGTGCAGAAGTGAAAATGCAGCACTGTCCCACTCATGAGTGTACCAACTTCTGCTCAAATTGGACAAATTAAGTGCAAATTTTTGTACATTGTAGCAAAAAATAAGAGAAAAAAAAGGTGCTATAACCATTTTAATTATACCTAATTTTTTTTTGTTTTTTAATAAGTCTACCAGGTCTCAGCTTTGAATCATTCTGGTGTGTTTTTTATGTAAGAATTTTAACTCACTTGCTTTATATCACCAGGCTTGTCACATTTGCAGTTCTCTAAAAAAAACACCCAGAAAAAGAAAGAAAAAAAAAAAGAGAAAAGCACTCTGAGCGCTCAGGCCTTTTGCCCCTCATTTTTGATTTCCACCTACGGCTAAAACTCACACAATACCTTGATCATTACTGAACTTTAATTAATTGCTCCTTGGCATGAGGCACACCTCTGATAATATCCTTAAAATCCTTTTATAACTTTCTAAATAAGGCATTAAGGCACAGCGTGTGTCTGCAGCCTCTGGTGTCTGTTCTGCTCTCACCTTCATTCACTCTGCTTTCTACTTTGATCAGCAATCCGACACTCCTGTGTTTTGTATTCATTATAATACTTCTGGACTTTTTTGAGCGTTGAAGCTATCAATAGTCACTGTGCTGCCACTCTCTGGTTTAGGGGGGAACTGCTTGTTCCGCAAAATCTTTTAAAAAAATTCCTGCAACTGGATTCTTATGCGGATCATCACCAAACTTTAATGGATTGTTCCTTTGACTGAGGTGCACCTTTGCTAAAAGATTCGTTACAATCCGTTGATAATTTTTCAAATGAACAAAACAGACAAACTGTTTACAAACAAACAGACACAAACTTAACTCAAAACATAACATTTTGACACAGTCAGACTAAGCTTTCACCATGACTATATGCGTGCATATTCTCTGCAGGTCCTTTGGTTTCATATTCTTCTAATTTCCCATGAAGGCTTTGTTGTTTATCCACCGGCAACCTGTCCAGGGTGTTTCCCAATTACCAATGGAAAAAAAAGGCACTAGCCTTTACTTTAATCAGCAAGCCATGGTGATGCAGACGCATGCTGACAAGAAGACAGTAATGCAACACTGGGTGTTTCACCAACACTGTTTGCATATCAGCCCAAAGCTTTGGCCTGTTCACACTAGTGGAGAGCCAACAAGGAAATACACAAACAGAGGATTAGAGAGGTGGCACTAAGCCAGCTGCTATCAGCCTGTCCAAACACACAGTAACCCGGCTAGCTGGCCTCGGCTAACATATCTGTCCCTGACAGCTTAGAGACAACCGGAGGAGCATCAGGAAAATATAGTGCAACCTTGATCAAAAATGTGAAAGGACAACCCATCTAAAAAGGCTTATTCATTCATCCAGTCTCCCCTAAGATGAGATTGTTAAAAAGAAAATGAAAATAAATGCAATTTGATTCAACAAGGTAACATTTTTATCACTTTTACTTTTAATTATTACCCCTAGCTTAGATAGCTTGAGTTTTCTTTACAAAATATTTAAAAACATAATTAAAGGGAAACTATGTTATTGGTGACACAATCATGGGTAAGACTGCTTATTTGACTGCAGTTTCGCTCACTGATATACTCCACATGGAGGGTAAATGTGGAGGTGGTAGAAAAACGAATATACATGCAGGACAGTGAATGGATATTTAGGAGTTGTATAGGTTTTTAAAATAGTAGGAAATTCCTTATATTCTGAAGTGTTGAGCCGAAGTCTCTTATTTAGCAGGATTATTATACAGAGTTATAACACAGGGTATAAACATGGGGATTTATATAGATGGATATTTATATATATAGCTATTGCACTGGGTATTAAATATAAAAAACTGGTTATTTCACAGTGTATTAAATAGTAATTGCATATTAGATATTGCACAAGTTATCGTCGTAGTGTTGCTTTGTGGAGTCTGATGGCAGCAGGGATGAATGACCTGCAGTAGCGCTCCTTTTTTTATTTGTGAATATTTTTATAATAATTTCATTTATAAATAGATGCCAAGTGACAAACAGCACTGCAACATAAAAGCAAAACCCTTTAGGGTTAGGATTGTTGTTCTGTTGCCCAAGAACAGCAAGAAAGCCACAGCAGCTCCAGGCATGCAGACACCAGGCAACTCCACAGAGCAGCCGAAAGCTCGATATGGAGGCGTTTGGGCTGAAACACAGGATTAGCAACTCCCAGCTATCATAAGCTATCAGACGGCCTAAAGGGAGGTCAAGGCAGCAGGCCCCCCAACAGAACAGGGAAGGGAGGAAGGAAGAGCAGGAACTCAACATAGTCCGACCCCAGGCAAACACCACTGACTGAATGAAATGACAAAATCTTTCTTTGCAAGATTTTGCCAGATTCTGCTGATTGTTTGGAGTTTATTTCTAAACAAGAGAATATTTCAAAATGCGGTAATGTTAAAGCCTCTTTAGGAGCGACCAATAACCACCCCAACCTACGTGTATGTAAAACATTTGTGCGTCAATCTGACGCTTGCTGGGTGTATTTATATGTTAGTTTGTGTACTACAGAATATTTGCAGCATTTTTTGGATGGATCAAACACACACGCATCACATATTTTTCATTCCTTCACCGTCTGGTGGATGAATACCTTCTAAATGTTGAGTAATAACAGAGTTACCTCTTCAATAAACACAGGGGCCCAAAATGCACAACTGTATTGGTGATAATGTTCACCTCATAGAACTTAGTCTTGAAAACGTATCCAAATGGCATTATTGAGAGAAAAACTTGGATAAGTTGATGTAAAAAAAAAAAAAGTCAACTATAGACTGCTCTGAAAGACACTCAAGTATTAGAGAACTTTAAAAACAATAGCTCTGAAAAGAGGGCTTTATATATGCATACAGTAGATGCACTAGAAACCAGTGGGTACACTCCCATTCCCACTCCCAGTTACAGAGACTTAAATAATCAAAGTTTCATTAAGTCCAAGAGGACAAGAGGAATGAGTGAGGCTTTTACAGACAATATTTACCGCTTATTACTAAAAATACAGGCACATTAAAATCTCATGGAACGTGTTTTTTCTGTAATTCAATTCAGAAAATAAATTCACAAAAAAGGTGTACTTTTGATCCATTTGTGTTCACACAGACATGGTATATTACAGGGGAAATTGAGTGGAAGGAAAAAAGCGGTAAAAAAAGTTTTTGAAGCGAAGATACATGAATAGTTTGTGGGAAACTCAACAAGCCCAGACATACCTTAGAGATGCAAGAGCCAAAATACAAGAGCACACATGTGTAAACTCATCTCACTATCTTTGCAGGGCCTTTCCATTGACTTTCATTAATTTCTACAGCCTAATGGTAACCCTTACCCTACACCTAACCTCTAGATTCTGAGTGGACTCACATCTTTCTCCTGCCCTCGGGTTACTGTGAGCAGGACGGCGTGAAATCGAAGGAGCCGCCAGGGAGACAGAGCAGGAAGAGAAGATGGCGGGCCAAGGCTAGCATCTAGAGAAGGCGTGGGCAATTCCAGGTCCTGAGGGCCGTGATCCTGCAGCTTTTAGATGTTTTTTTGGTTCATCACACCTGGATTGAGTTATTAGATGATTGAGAAGACTCCAGAGTTACTGACTGCATACAGAGGAGGTAATATTTGGTTCAGGTGTGGGGTGGGAGGGATCTTACAGTTACATGACACACTGACCCCCAGCGACAAGAATTTCCCACCCCTGATCTAGAAGCTAACTGCTGGACATTGATAGAGGATCACTGAGGATCAGGACATAGTTCATGTCACTGAAGTCTGACCATTAGATGTCCCTTAAAATTGCACAATGTAGCTTTCAGCATAAAGTGAATCTTGTATTTTATTTTGAAATCAAGATCCCAGAGTTTCAATGATGTGATCAAATGTGAAGTCTCCACAGTCAGTAAGGATTATTTTTTATACTTTTGTATTAAAAGGCCCTTTACTCATCTGGTGTAATTTCCTAGACTTAAAAAAAAAACACACAAGTTTTATGCTTTGAAGAGAAAGAACATACCAAAACTTCTACCTAAACTCTTTAATGGGTAGAACATAAGCAGTTCAATGTTAAAAAAAATATAAATAAACTAGGGGCTTATCTGTACTCTCGTTTTTTTTGATCTCTTGTAAAAATTATAGTAGATTATGAAAATAGAATCAACGTGCAAACCTTTTTCATAATGACTAACCTTAAAGCAGCATTAAAGAGCAAAAGTGCTCTTACAGAGGAGATTTATTCTATTTAATACCAAGTATGCCATCATTAATGTGTAAATGTTCTGGAGGAATAGCCAGAAAGATGTTGATTTACTCTGGATAGAAGAGGAATGAAGGTAAAGAGCAAGACAGAATACATGTGAGAACAAAAGCGGAGGGACTTTGGTCAACAGCGCAAAGCAAAGGAGACTTTGAAAAAGAAGTAAAGGAGTGGCTATCAGGGGTTTTGTATGATAAAAAAAAGCATTAGAGAAAATTAAAGGAAAGGTGTACAGGACGTACACAGGCAATGGTTTAGAGACATTGGTACTGATGAGGAGACAGGAGAGGGAGACAGGAGGTGGAAGAGATAAAGATGTTGAGGTTCTCTTAAGGAGTGATGAGAGGATAGCATCAGGAATGAGTAACTCAGAGGGTAGGCTCGTGTTACATGCTTTGAAGATAAAGCCAGAGAGGCCAGACTCAGTTTTTACAGGTACAAACTGGGGATAATGAGTACATTAGTAGAAGGATGCTGAGGCAGAAACTGCCAGACAGGTCTAGAGATAGACAAGGAGGAAATTTAGGGGTGGAACTGAAGAGGGTATTAAGGGAGTTTGTGTGACAGAGAAAGATGTAGATGACAGGTTTAGATGAGGATGGATGACTCGCTGTGGTGACCCCTAAAACGGGGAACCCAAAAGACAAAGATCAGACATAGCATCAAGGTATGCATGGTTTATGTACCAAAGCAGATCATTTCAGACTGCTTTCATTGTGCAAAACCAGAGAAAAGACCAGCAAGTTGTAGATACAAAGACAAGACAGTGGAAAGAACCAGTGCAAAAAGGTTAAACGTTTGCAAAAGTGCATCTGTGCTTTAAAGGCCTTGGATTTCCTGCATGTCTTTTCATCTAGGTCTACTTCAACTTTCTTTATCAGCCATAAGTTTGGAAAACAAACCTTGACATGTGAAGGCATTTAACAGCTTCACAGAGCATGCAATAAAAACACCTGCCTTTCCAACAGTAAAGTGCAAGAAAAATTATTTTAGTTTGTCAAACATTAGTAACTATTACGTCTATAATGTTTCTTTCGTCTCTATGACAGAACAAAGCTAGTACCTGTAGTTAGGAATTATCTCATCTATTTTAATGAAACTCCAATTTAATGTCCAACTAGACAAAATATTGATTTTGCATGTAGATTACATTCCACCTTTTTTGGTAAAATGGTAAATGGCCTGTAGACACAGCTCCCTGAAGTGACCCAAGTCCGTTTTTTTTTTTGCCCATATTCGACCTGGGTCTGATCTTTTCATGGGAGTCTGAACAACACAGATCTGATTTTTTCCAATGCGACCCAGGCCACTGAGATATGTGGTCCTAAATCCGATACGAATCTGATCTTTTCAAATGTGACCTGTGTCTGAAAGGCCAGGTCGCAATTATCCGACCTGAACGCCATTAATACCCAAAAAAAGGTCCCTATTCTGGGTCTTGCTATGAAGAAGCAGCAAGAAAACAACAACCATGGCAGACGATGATGCAAAGAGCAATACTTATGGTTAACCATCTTGAAAAGATTGCGTGTTTATAGTTGGGAAAGATCGCTAGATGCTCTCCAGCACTACCATCCATGTTTACTTCCGTAAACAGAGAGCACGCTGGCCTGTGATGTACAGTAATTGCGTCCCCTACAGCGCATGCCGGGCACTTGAGTTGCATGACTGGAGTTCACACAGGAGATCACATAAAACTTGCATATATTTGGAAATATGAACGGCAACGCAAAAAAAATCGTATTTCACAAAAAAATTGGAATTTAGGATCAAGGCCTGCAGTGTCAACGTAGCCTTACACTACATTCAGTCATTCACCCATTCCCGCATACACTGATGATGGCAAACTACATTGTAGCAACAGCTAGTCTGGGGCTCACTGACAGAAGGGCCAACAGTAGGCAATGCAGGCGTATGTCTTGCTCAAGGACAAAATGACACTGAAATCCGGAGCCGGGCCTCAAACCGACAACTCTCCAATTGCAGGGCAAATTCCTGCATCCGACGCCACTGTTCCCCTTTGCTTTCTTAAAGGAGACTAAAGCTAGGCAAGGCTCCTGGTGTTAAGGTACACGGAGGCTTTAGGAAGTGAACAGAGACTTATGACACTAGATTTTTTAACAATAACTTGTAAAAAATGCAGTTTAGGCTGATGATAAAAAGTTACCCATGTCCAATTGATCCTTTTTCAAGTCACATTTTGCCTCCTCTTAGATCATTTAGGGAATCTACCACTCTAATGTTCACTTGATTGGAAAGTCTCCCATCACACAATATATTAGAATGGCATTCTTTCTTTCTAATGTTTTATATTCTCTAGAAAAGGAATAGATGTAGACATGAACAATACTTGGTAGGATCAAAAACAGTGATCACAAAAGCCAAACATGAACCAACCCTGACAACATTTTCTTGAATGCCACATGAGACCTTTACATCACAGTAACTTTTAGGGACTGCTGGCTGACATTTTACACCAGTACATTTCTTTTCTCTGATTCAGTGTGTGCAAATTAGTACAGTGAGCTCTGTCTAACAAGCTGAGCATCGATCTGTCATCCATGACTGTAGAGGCAGATTGGAAACTATGCAGAGGCATAACTTTTGTGCTGACCAAGGGACCCCAACAAGCCATCTTGTTATGGGTGACGCCATCAGCATTCGTTCTCTGGTTTTCTAGTTCTGTTATATAAAAAAAGGGAAAGTAACTCAATACAATTTCTAAAATAGACTTAGCCATTTCATTTTATTATCTTTTTTTGTGCTCCATCTTTTCTTCGCTATTCAAAGTTGCACTTGTTGCTGCTTTTTTGGATCAGCATCCTGCTCAATAGCACTTAAGCTTAAGGTCACAATGTGATACTTGAGCCTTTCTCTACTGTTCTTGCTGTCACACAGCATGATTTTTGGGACAATCACTAGGCAACAGTCATCCAGGCCCTGGCACAATAAAGCAGCCCCAGACCATCATACTACCACCACCTGTTTTACTCTCAGCAAACAGCTATGTTACTTTTACAGCAGAAATAAGAGGACACCCTCCCATCAGTTAGACATTTTTATTTGTAAAATATTTTACAAAATATAAATCTTGATTTACCCTCAGGATGTTTTTTTAGTAAATGTTAGACAGACATTTGTGTTCTTTTTTTCCCCAACAGCATTTTTTTTTCCTTGAAATTCTCCCATTGATGTCATGTTTGCCCAGTCATTGCTGCAAGGTCTGTAGTTTAGTTTAGATGTTGCTCTGAGTTCTGTTCATCTCCTGGATAAATAAATCCACTCCTGGAGTCATTTTCTCAGACAGCCTACTTGTGGAAAGCTATCAAATGTGTCCTTAAAATGTAGAAAATGTTTTCTCTTATAATGCAGTTTAAACTACTTTGTGTTGTCCGACAGTCTCTAAGACATTTCTCTATACTACAGATGTGTCAGTAATTATACCTGGATTATATTAATAAAAACAAACTAATAAAAGTTTAACAACAATTCATTTAAAATTTCTATCGTTTAAGTTATATTTTAATGCAAAGTCAAGTTGTAGAGCCATTTTCATCTCCGAAAATTAATAATCTGAAAACTACTTGAACTAAGTCATCTTTGTCCAATGGCACTCGTGTGATACTATATTGTCAGTAAAAAAAGGAGTACAAATACTATTCTCATAGGGTTATCCCTCTTTCTAATTGAATATTTTACACAAATCTTTCTGATTTGGGTCTACAATAGCTCTAAGATCTATCTGGGGTTTGATGACTACCACAAGAAATTGGGATACAACCATTTAAGCAGATGGACACTATGCATATTTCTCTACCTGCAGTAGGGTGAGTAGGAGAAGGTGGGTACTCAACATATCAATCCATCTATCTGTGTAAAAACTGAGAGGGAATGAGGAGGAAGTGCAGCTGAGTCGTCACATTCCACATGTACACTCAAAGACCATCCACTTACTGAACACAAACAGAGCAGAATAATGGTCCTCCACAACCACACTCCAAACTATCTATATATTTGTATAAAGCTTTGCTCAACTTTGACTACCAATCAGCATACGTAAACCAGGATAATGGCATTTGGAATAATTGTTTACTAAATCATACATAGTGGTTTTGAGATATACACAGCTCAAAAATGAGAGAAATGCTCAAAGCACTGCTTGAGGAGTAAATGCTTTTTAGGCGATCCCAAGAGGGTCATCCCATCTCCGACTGCACTTCCGGAAAAATATCTCTTCACTGTGTGGTTGATTACAGTCACATGATCAAACCCATCCACAGTAATCCTTGGATTACTGAGATCTTTCTGGTCCTGCAAAAAGAAATGTGAACTTGCATGTGAATATGAATAGATGATAACCTCACCAACAGGAGCAAGGCAGTAGGGTGTTTTTTGGAAAGCCAGCCTTTAGCTTAAGTAAAATTAGTCCATCCCCGAAAGCTGCAGAAAACTCAGCGGCTGAAAAATTGTTGGTGAAACGAATAATCCATCTAAAATCAAAATAATTCAGTCAATTTGGAATTTATCTACAAGTATTTATCTTTATCAAGGTACATTTTTCCATGTCTCCCTGTTTATCTTGGTAATAAAGATGGCGTAAGAGAGACCTAATTCGTTTTGACCCTGCCTACTAGGCAGTACAAAGACATGCTTAGGCATAGTTAAGGAGATTGTAAGGACGTAATAAAATCTCCCAAGAGTCAAGAATGCTATCTCAGGATCATAACCATTAGACACTATTCATCTTGGTTGTACCATTATAAAACTCTAACATTTAACTGTCAATTTGAGTGGAACTATATATTTTAAGGCAGTTAAGACAAAGAATGAGCTGTTTTGCAACAGACGTAGGTGTGTTTATATGAAACAAGGAATGAATATGAGGAAAAGTGTTAAGTAGAGGATCTGTGATCATGTGGGCTTATATTTCTTTTCCACTATTTTTGAGAATCTTGCTGCAATGCATGGGGCCTTTCTAATTGTTGGACATTTTAAAGACCATAAACTTAAATATTGTTAAAACTCTATGAACATTGTTGGATTTTGTTGTTTGGCTAAGAGTGTACACCTGAGGATCCATTGACATAAAGGAAAGTTAATATGAAACCTCCCCAAGTGCCCAAAAGTGGTCAGATAATGATTAGTTGAATAATCAATAAGTTGGTGAAACTACCAACTTAAGTAATTTTCAAGCATTGGACATGACCTGGTAATGAGCAACATATGGATGAGGCTAGCCCAAATGCCTCAATGGTGTTAATTAAATCCAAATGTCATGTATTCCTTTAAAAAAGTTGAAACACATAAAAAGGATCAATGCAATGGGTGAGAATAGCCGCTGTTAACTGCTCAGAAACCAAGGCCAACATACAGCACAAGATGTTCCGACTGAATCAACAGTTTGTCCTCTCAAATCATGAGGAAACCTCCTCGCTGTGCGGCCACCGTCACTGAAAGGTCCTTAAATCTGTTTACCATTCAGCATTGAGCAGCCAGCTTCATGACCCCGCCCCTTCTCCATGGACCCCTAAGAGGTTTAGCTTCACAGGAGGTGATGTATTTTGTGGTGTTATCCAATCTTAGACACTTAGACAACTTTTATTGTAATTTTGTATACAAAACAAAATTTAGTTTTGTACAGCTTTCTGACATTTCCATTTCTTAAAGTGCAGCAGTGATCAAGGGCTCTTTCTCGCTGCTTACCTCAATAAACTGATGATCAAACTTCAACGGGGATTTTTCATAGAGGCTGACAGGCAGCGTCCTGCTGCTCAGTAGAGGGAAGCTCACGTCGGAGAGTGGAACAATGATGCGCGACACACTTAGGAAATTAGGTGCATTTTAGCGTATATATTTAATGCAGTTTAACGATGACAGTTATGAAGTTTGACAATGCATATTTTACGAATCATTTTACGAAATTTACTTGCAATCTATGAGAAATTGTCACTGGCTCAGGGTGAATGTTAAATACCCACCCTGTCAGTCAGATCCTTTTCCAAATACTGCTCTGGTTGCATAGAGCAGTAGTTAGAAACTGAACTGATGGTTTCTCTTAACACCATCTTTGAGTCAATAGAATTCAAGTCAGTTTATTTATATAGCCCAAATTTATAAACACATATAATTTATAGAAACAACTTGATCAAATCATAAAGTCAGATTGGTTAAAGTTTTCAATCTAAGGAGTCCCAGCTAACTGCATCGAGTCATAAACTTAGCAGCAGAGCAACACCTGATTTGTGTGAAATTAATCTGCTGATCCTGGACCATCTTTTTCAGTTAGATTACCTATAGATTATAAGTTCCCCTCACAATACAGAAATATGTGCATTTAAATTACCGAAACAAAAGAATATTTACATTAAATATCACTGTATAAGGCTAACTGGGTCCATTTTCATCACTCAGGGATAAATGACAAAAGCCCAAACTCATGGGAAAAAAAAATCAGGTTCAATGTTCCTTGGGTTTAAATAAACCAAATAGATTTCAATATATTTAAGTATTAGTACTTTTTAGTTTTTTTATTGTTGATTTAAAAAGCCACATACTTAATTCATTTATTTTTGTACATCCTGCCTTATGTGTAAAAGTTTGCCTGAAAGGCAGTGGTGTCAAAAGTACACACATTTGTTACTTAAGTAGACATATAGATACTCCGGTTTAAAAACACTCTGGTAAAAGTTGAAGTATCAACTTAACCTCTTTACTAAAGTAAAGGTGAAAATGTATGTGCTCCAAAAACTACTTTAAGTATAAAAGTATAAAGTAACCTTTAAAAAAAAAAACAGTCAGATGCCACTATATGAATTGAAAGCTCAATTTTTCGACTATTTAGAAAAATTCTCAGAGATAGGGCCAAGGATGAGGGAGGTCTTGTTGGTCTCCGTCTCCCGATACGCTCTCGCGTATAGAAAGTACAGATACTTGTGTGAAAATGTAATGAGTAGAAGTCAGAAGTAGGAAGAAGTAATAGAGTAAAGTATAGATACCTAAAAAGTGTACTTAAGTACAGTAACAAAGTATTTTTACTTCGTAACTGTACTTGCTGACAGGTTTAATGTGTGTGCATAAAAAATCCTACAAAATAATTTAAAGCTTTTAACATTGCACTGCAACTTTATACATGAGTCCCAAGGAGAGGCAATACGAATGTTGTCCTTTCATTCTGCACTTTCAACTTGCTGCTAATGAATGCCAGAAAATAAACTAACTAAAAATAGGCTTTTTTTTTCCTTTTTTACAAAGACCATCTGTGCAGCTTTCCTCTTTTTTTATTCACATAAGCTTACATTTCATTACTTTCACTCCTCATGTTATGTGTCTAGTTCTGTGCTCCTTGGCCATTTCACTCAAACTCTTCATTACTGTTAATGCTCTTCTTTTTTTTTTGGTACACCCACACACCAGCTCCTTCCTCTCCAGTTTTCTCCCTGGTCGCTGGTGGGTCTTGAGAACAAGGCTCAACAATAGCAGAAGCCTCCATATTTGGACACGCTGATGGAACCGAGGGACGAAACTCTCACACAGTCCCCCTTCAAGTGCCCTCCCATGTCTACATCAATCCCTCCTCCCTTCCCTTCTTTCTGCCATTAATTCAGCAGAGGGACTTCCTTACTAGCTTTGCCTCTGCCCCCTACCTCCTCTGGCTAATTCAAACAAAAACAGCAAGGATTTAAGTATCCATCTGTGTGGAGCCTGGTGCATGGCTTCTTGGGTTTTGGGTCAAACTTGAGACCCATCAGTCTGAGGGCATATAAGGATATCTATGATAAGATCTGACAGGGATATCAACCATACAGCCTCAGATTCACCCTCTTGAGCACTAACAGATCTGTGTCCTCAGCGGGTCGTTCAAGCGTTTCTGTGGTGTGTAGCCAGTTGACAGGAGTGGTGACGCACACTCCGACTGCCACTGCGTCATAGTCGATAAATACACAGACATGCACACACAGCTGTTAAAAGCAATTCTCTGGGTTTCTCTAAGAGAGCCTTCGGCTCATCGACAGTGGGCAGTGAAGGAGGAGGAAACCTCAAACCTGGGCTTGCTACAACACCAAAGTCTACAACCCATTGAATAACAGCAGATAGTCAACCTCATTAGGTGTTTGAGAGAGATTTTCTTGATGAAATACACAACAAATGTATTACTGATTCAAGTTATACATTTGGTACATCATTCTGCAGTCTATTTTGGATGTCCAGTTCACACACACAGTCACTGCCTAGAGTTAGGCTGTGGGAAATCCTTGGAAAAAGGTCATGACCAGAAAATATGCTCCCCCTTTCGCTGACTTCTCTCTCTTCCTTTTCTTTTCTTCCCTTCTGGTGCAACAGAGATCCCTCTTTCCACTGATCACAGGCCTTCCAGCCTATCCAGACTGAAGAATTAGATTGAAACAACAACCTCATGTGGTCTTGTAGACCATGCATTAACTGAAACCGAACAGAGAGCACTTGATTTGATGGATGCCAATGAAATAGCAGAAAATCAAAAGCCCATATGAGAATTCTTTAAGAGGCTGGTTAATTCACATGTAATTGCTCTGAGCATTTCTAGAAATTATCCTGTATAGATGGAGAGACTAAAAGATGCTGCAAGTTCAGCAAACAAGTTAAGTTACAGAGCCTTGCAAAAGTTTTCACATTAGTGGGACTGTTTCATATTTCTCAGGTTACAACCTTAACTCTATATTCTTTAGGTATTATATTTAATCCCGTTTGTAGATAAAGGGGAAAGAAGGGTATTTCAAATTTTTCCCAATTTTTTTTTTTTAACAAAGAAAAACCTGAACAGGATTGAAAGTGTATCGATTTCCTTTGTTTTGCACTTATCTGACCTGCTTTTACATTTGACACATGCCTCCTCATGAAACTGAGAATTAAGACTCCTTATGGCTACTTTGCTTTCAATGGCTTGCCAATCTTGTCATTTTGTATACACTGTGTATACAGACAGTAAATGAACATTTCCATTTCATAAAGTGCAGTAGTCATCAAATGTAAACAGTGTAGGAGAAAAAACATGGTGCAAAAATGCACTGATGGGGAAATTCGTAGCATAAATATATATGGTGCATATATGCAGTATTTTTGGTTTGGCGTTATAGAGTGATGCAGTCTAGGACATGATTTAGAGATTTTTTCAACAGTTCAGTAGTCCGATGGCGGTGGCACCAGACTGCATTTTTGATTAATTGTCCTGATGAGTTGTCCTGTTAACAGCTTCTCCCACCTAATTTCGATCACAGAATCTCCTCCATGGATACCAATGTTTAAGTGTCTAATTCAGTTTTAGGCTTATCGTTTAAAGACAAATACTACTGGGTGCTGCTATGTCATGAAGATAGAGCGCGTGACCTATAAACTGGCTGTTGCAGGTTTGAGTCCCATGCCTTTGATAATAACAAAAATAAAGGCCACTAGAACCTAAATAATAATCTTTAAAAAAAGAAAGACCAATACTACAGAAGTCCTATTGTCTGCTCTCAGCAAACCTGAGCGTTGAAGGTCATTAATCGATTGTTAAAATAGTTCAATTATTTAAGGCCATATTTTAAATCTTCACTTTGGAGGTCTGACTGACAATGGATCCAATACAACACATTACATTTCTGTCTAAGGCTTCGATTTAAAAAAAAACAACAAAAAACTGCCAGCTATTGTATTTATTTGCAAGTCCTGACCCAGCTGGGTTATGATCTGAAATATCTCCAACATAGACTAAATACCTTCTCTGTTTTATGGCTGTAAAACCCTGCAAAGGGAAGGTTGAAGAAGCTCTTAACAGGCTTGAGGTCATGGACTGCATCTATTATTCAAGACAACCACTTAACACAACAGCATAACAGATAACATAAGCCAGTACACAAACACAGAGATATACTTAGAGAAAAACAGATTCTGTGTTTCACTTTTAAAGAAGTACATTAAAAAAAAAAAAAAAAAAAAAAAGCTGGAATGAAAAAACGCACGGAATTTATAAAAGCTGGTAAATTTGTGTTCTATAGCGGGCATTCACCAAA
>NW_015150527.1:168569-202358 GCF_000732505.1 Cyprinodon variegatus | reverse complement strand
AACACTACCAGTCATTATCAAGTGTTAAACATAAATAAGATTTTGTATAAAGTCCCTTTTATATGAAGGTATGCAGTTTACAAAGTAATAAAAGGTGTTTCTTTTAATTGTATTTGAAATGTTGCAGGGATGTGGATGATTCATCTAAAAGATCAATCTAAACTGTAAAATAAATAAGATCCTATGTTATCAAATTTAACTTAAAAACAACAGATGTGCACATAGGATGAGGGGGGACCAATATTAAATCAACGGTTTCAAAGAAAAAAAAAATATGTACATCTTACTTTTTTTAAATCAAGTGAGGTTAGTGAAAGCTTTACACATGTGTAACCCCTTTTTTAATAAGAGAACAGAGAAGAACTGCTTATTTCTCCGCCTGCAGGTATTGGCGGCACAGCTGCGTCTCCTCGCTGAAGGAGACTGTTAAACTCAGAGCAATCACTGCTTTCATGTGTTGTCTTAAAAGTCTCCAACAACACTGCAAAAGTCACCACATTTTTCCCCCTGTCTTCCCTTTCTTTATTCAATCATCAGTTTTGTTGTTCTTTGTTTGTTTGGTTTTTTTTTTCCACTCTAAAGACTGTGGGGCTGAACGGGCTGTAGCAGCTTTAGAAGTTTGTTTTCCACAAGAACCACCTTTCTGACTTCAGGTATGAAGTGACCAATGAGAGACCAATGCACAGTCCCATTTAGATTTTCTCATTTTAAATTAATTTGAAATGAGCCCTGGATGCCATCCCATATAAGGGGCTTTTTATTCGATATTTTATGCAGAAAAAGGAACTAGATGCTTTTAAGACTATGACACTACAGGGGCAACGCCGTTTTTAAATCAGTGCAGCTAAAGTGGTAAGTCACCCGTCCTGCTCAAAGGAAGCCCAGGTTAGTATCCCAGCTGTGGGGAATGAGCTGCTGAGAACTTTTCAACTCCATACCGATATTAAGGAAAATATCCGATACTCGATACCATTTTCGATGCCACAAGGATAAAAACTCCAAATGTCAACAGAAATATTGTGATTAATAATTAAAATACAATAAATAAATACAATAAACAATAAGAACAATATTTTGATGTTGTTTGCTGTGCACAGTATTAAGCAAGCTTGATAAAAAAACTTACAAAATTAAAATGAAGTTTTCCTTACTTGGCTATGCTTTGCACACATAACAATGACACTAGCCAAACCGGTTAAGAAACAAAAATCATTCTCAGCAGCTGCACCTGTCTGAAACTAAAAAGTGCACAGAATGATTTAATCACACAGTGTTTAGAAAGTGCATTTTCCTCTATTCTGCACTTTAGATGAATGACTGTTTAGGTGCCACTGTACGGTATCGATACTTTTGAAAATGAGTATTGTATCCGGCTACAACGTTTCAGTATCGATACTTTTTTGAGTATCGATACTTTTGAAAACCCTACAGTTTGGGTCCATAGGCTAGACCCTTCACGCTAATGCCTGCTTTGTTATTTGCTTTGGATAAAATACATCAACGCTAATTCTAGGTTTCTATACCAATGTCAGCGTTAGCTCTGAAGTGAGGAGATAAACTAGAGATTGAAAACTTCTGGTGTGAAACTATTTTCTTCCTTTTTTTGTTTTATTCTGACCAAAATATTTTGGCAAAAATATTGAATATCAAGTAAACAAAGAACCGTATTGCAACATCTCAATGGCCAAACAGCAGCCATGGTATATTTATAAATGAAACAAAAAAAATCTTGAATGAATTAAATAACTGAATTAAAAAAGTAAATAATTTTATGTAATTCAATCAATCCCAATCAAACTTCTTTACTGTCAACTACAATTTACATTGCAATGGAAATTTCAGTTTCAGTACAAAGTAGAGCAAATTAATATTCTTCCACTGTTGATTGTATAAATGGTGGCACCCTGCCCCAACAGTAGGGAGCCTCCTGATGTTTTGGTCAGTATATATATATATATATTTTTTTGCATTCATATATAAATCAACTTCACACACACAGCTCAGATTTTCATTTGCCATAAGTATCTTTGCAATCTGCAATAACTGAAACTTTTCAAACTGCAGAAACCAGGTTTCTCCAGTTAAACATCATGTTCCAGCCTGATTTGTCACACAGTCACGTGGTAGTCATTAAGCCTATTAGATAATCATGTAGCATCTTGTAAATACCACTAATGCCATGTATCACAACACTATGCATTTAGTAATGCTTAACCTAATGATTGATGACAGACACATGTAAACAGGTGGATCATATGTTTGAGAAACAATTGAAAAGCTTAACTTCTTGTCGAAATAGAAAAGATGCAACAACAAAAAAAGGGTGAGAGAAAAGAGAAAAGGTTAATGTCTACATATCTTCTAAAGAAAAAGATCTGAAAATTCAAAACTACACCTTTAGGAGTATGTTTAAGAATTTTGCCTGCTGGACTGTAATACATTTTCCCTTTAACTACCATGTAACTACTATATGATAAACCTCTACTAATGTGGAGTAAAGTAAAATGACTCCTGGTTGTCAAAATGTTTTTTAAATAACACCCAGCCTTATGTAGCGTGCCCCTTATACAATTGCTGTTAGAACTCAGTCTCCTAATTAAACATGATCCACCTGAATGCACTTGATAAAAGCATCATGAATTCCAGCAAACACAGCAGAAGGGTTGGGAAGAAGGGAGTGACCAGCCACCTATACTCACAGGCCAGGCAAGAAAAATGTTAATCAGAGAAGCAGCCAAGAGAATCATGGTAACTCTGGAAGAGCTATAGAGATTCATAGCTCAGTACTATCAGTCGTAGGAAAAGCCCTGTACATTGAAACATTCTACTTTGAAACAGGCCATTTAAGGTACACAGCAGTACAAAGAACATCTCTGCAACACCACAGTGGCAGCATCATGCTGCGGGAAAGTACTTGCTCAGCAGTGGCAGGGAAGCTAGTTGAGAAACTGGATCGGGCAATCCTGGAAGAAAAAGGCGTTTCCCTCAGTTTTTTTCTAATGTGCATTTTGAAGTATCATATCAGATAAGCTTAATGGAAAAAGCAAAACTAGAAAAAAACTCCCTAAAATTCACTAAAATTGTTGTTTTACGCTGACTTGAGGTGGTTTTTGAATTTTCCAAAAAAGGGTTGATAGGAAAGACAGGAGATGGAAACACTTTTTTTTTTTTTTTTATGCTTGAAAACGTAATGTGGATGATGTAGAACGTCTTTGAGGTGCTCTGGTAATTCACTACAAAGCAAATGGAAACACCACAAATTTGCATTTCCTTTTTTCAAACCCTTAACCCTAACCCTAAGTATGCTTAAAAAAATTCAAGTGAAATGAAATGGTTCCAGTCTGGGGGATATAACTTTATATGTTGGAGAGATCCAATCAGAGCCAAGACCTAAATCCAATTGAGAATCTGACTAAAGATGTAAAGTTGTATAGTCACAAGCTTTGGCTTTTTTTTTTAAATAAAATAAATTGGGCTGCTCAGTGGAGAGTGGGTAGCACTGCTGCTTGCAGCAAGAAGGTTCTGGATTTGATTCCCAGCCTGGGGTCTTTCTGCATGGAGTTTGCATGTTCTCCCTGAGCATGTGTGGGTTTTCTCCAGGTACTCCGGCTGCCTCCCACAGTCCAAAAACATGACTGTTAGGTTAACTGGCTTCTCTAAATGTCCCCTTAGGTGTGAGTGAGTGTGTGTGAATTGTTGTTTGTCCTGTTTGTCTCTGTGTTGCCCTGTGATGGACTGGTGACCTGTCCAGGGTGTACCCTGCCTCTCGCCCGTAGACAGCTGGAGATAGGCACCAGCACCCCTTGCAACCCCACTGGGGATAAAGCGTGTCAGAAAATGGATGGATGGATGGATGAATGGAAAATAAATTGGGTATTTTTCTGTTAATTAATTTAATAATCTGGATAAAAGACATTAAATTAAGAAGGTAACACATTTTATTGTTATTCAAAAGTCTTGTGAGTATAGGTGGGAGTAGAAACATGTGAGGCAGTGAGGGTGTGTTACATATCTGCAATCAGGCAGGGACGGGGCATGGCTTATCAACAGCCAACACACACACAAACAAACTTTACTCATGACATTCTTGAGCAACAGAAATGACAGCCCTCAATTGAAGTGTGTGGGATATATGAAAAGAGAAAAAAAAAAACAGAGTTAATGAGGCAGCTATGTGGGAGACCAGATTCACTCAGGGAGATTCAGATGATGAGGGATGTTGTTAGGGGAGAGGCAGGTTCAGGAAAAATGAAAACAGTTACTGAATGTTTAATCAATGTTGCTATCAGGGCAAACAACATGAGCTACAGAGCTGATGACTGCCTGTATATAGGGCTGTTAGAAAAATGGTCCAACATCTTAAAAAAATAAAAATAACAGTGTATGGTAAGAAGTTAACATTCAATCTGAAGATTGAATGTAAACTTGGATGTCTTAAACACTTATTCTTTCTTTATTCTTGTCTTATTCATTTGACTGCTTTTATGATTACACACCATTTAAATGGAATACAACTCAGTTCTTCCATTTCTTTTTAGTAGGAATTTCCTTGAATAAATACAGGTTGAAAATTAAACATACTGGCCAAAATATTTGCATAACTTTATCTCAATTTTTAACCTTAATTGTATTTTACTTTGCCGAGGCCTATTACCCTTTCTGGAGACCATGTAAGAGAGGCTCCAAGGTACTAGTTATCCACTCCATTGTCAAGTTTTTGAGCAAGTCCAAGTCAACTCAAGTTTTTTTTAGGGCACTAGTCAAACTCAAGTCTTTGTTATTTTGTGATATCTGTCACTCAAGTCAAGCTCCAGTAACAATCATGAAAAATGACTTCATGTGGTCTTCCATGACCCAGAGAGATTCGTGAAAGACTAGATCAATATATACGTTTGCATAAAAAAAAAAAAGATTAACAGCACTAACTTGACTGAGGGATGCTCAGAACAACTGTGAAAAACAAGAGGAAACATAAAATCTAGATTTTCAGAGTTTAGGAAAGTCTTATGTCTGTTAGAAACTTCCCAGGAGCACTAATGTGGCAGTCCACAGGGAAGAGATGTTAAAATCACTATGAACTTAAGTCGAATCCTTCAAGCAGGTTTGAAATTCACAGCTGCACTCACACAAAACTTAGAAGACTTTTCAATAAAAAGGAGACAAAGGCTGACAACAAGGAGCCTGTTTGGTGTGGGGGTTTCACTGCAGCTTCTAACATTAGGGGAATCATGAAATAGGGTAAGAGAATATCTCAAATGATTGAAAACTGATGGTTAAAAACTGTAAACAACAAGTTTGGTTGCAGAACGAAGGAAAAGTTCAACACTGCTTAAGAAATAAAATAAAATCACACCAACGTGCACCAAAACAAATATTTTAGGGGTCTATGTATGCATTTTATTTGATATACAGATAATTGTCATACATTGTTAATTAGGAAAGTTATCCATAATACAATGAATCTTATGCTCCAATTTATATTTCTTTATGTAAACGATCTGCAAAACAATACCTTAAATTAAAAAAATAATAAAAAAATAAAATTCAATACCAGGATCAGCACATGTAAACTATTGACTGCATGAGTAACAAACAATTTCTCCAAGTTCCAAGAGTCCATGAATGGGCTTCGTCCTTTGAAAACCTTTTCAGTTCATTTAAAATGGAGCAGTGGCGGTTCTAGACCAAATGTACCGGGGGGCCGGGGGGGTGGGGGGCTGGAGGGGTGGCTAGGGGTGCAGCGTATTTTCACGGGGGCCCAGAAAAGCATGAAATTAAAAAACAGGGCAAGGGATTCAAATATATTAAGAGAGCTGCATGACGTGACATTTCTATTCAATTAGGTTTAATTGAAATTCTATTTCTCATTATGTTAATACACCTTCATAATTTATGAATTGTACATATTTTTTACTTAATTTAAGTTAAAATTACCTTTTTCTATAATATCTGAATTAGAATTCAAAAAAAATTTTTTTTTTTTATTTGTTTTGAAAAACACATTTAGCAGATGAAAACTGGGATCCTATCTCAATCCCACTGAAGCTATCACCTAATTGTTTTTAAATAATTAGTAAAACAGAATAATAATAAAAAAAGAAAATGAAATAGATCCAAAGGACCAATCAGTAACCATGTCTGTTCCAGTGCATATCATCATTAGAACTTCATTGAGTGTTATGTCTTCAGCACAGGGGCCATAACAGGGGCCAGGATATGATCTACAGGGGCACTGGGCCCCGTTGGTCCCTGACTAGAACCACCCGTGAAATGGAGTCTTTAGGTGTTTTCTTTTAAATAGGTATTTCTGATTTGTTTTGAGTATTTAGCATTTTACTTACTGTAGAAAGCAGCTGGAGGGATTTCAGTTGGGAAACAAAGTGGGAAATTCTCCTTAAGAGTGAAGCTGAGTGCAGCGAAGAGCAGAATTGGATTAAGAAACTGTTTTAATAGACAGATTTTAACAGAAAAGATGTTCAGCATTTAGAATTTCTCTGGGAAGCATCATCCATTTTAAAGTATTACTAACATTACAATAAGTAAGTTTTCCTTATATTTAAAATAAATTGTTTTCCCTTTGCAAGGCAAGAATGGATTGAAAATACTGAAGTAAAGAAAAAAAACATGGTTAGAGTGAAACAAAACCAAGTGTCAACCCATGTGCAGAGTAAACAGCACAAAACACCATTAAACACTGTCAGGTATCCTGCCAGCAATAACTTTCTATGTAAACAACACGTGCGCATTCCAAAGTAATAAACCACAAAGACTTTGATCAGACATGTTTTTTTATTTCCTATACACCTTATCTTTATTATAAAGCAGACACACCAAAGTGCGCACTGTTTGACAAGTTAATGCAAGAGTGCAGCTAGCAATCAGCGTCAAAAATAGGTTCCTACTTTAACCTGTCCCGGTATATTAATACATTTGTTGTGTTTTTATTTTCCTTTGACTTTGGCTCTGGTGATATAAAATGTATTTAATTTGGACATGCTGTGTATGTTTTTTTTTTATTTATTTATTTTTTTTTTTACATGTATTCTAGGTTAATTGGTTCTTAGCAACTAACTAGATTTTCAACATATTTCAACCAAATTTGTTGTATGTTTTTTCTTGAATAATATTTAAAAAAAAAAGAATACAAATATTTGTAAAATAAAATCTAATAGTTTAATTTTTTTGTCATAAAAGGGAGAGAGATTGTTTAAGGACACAGGAATAAAAACATTTCAGAAAAATTGTCCACATTTGTTATATATAGTGAGAACTAAAGTTATTGATATTGAATTGTACAGATGTTGAATTTTTTTTCTTTCCAAGGAAATAGGAAAAGAACATATTTGTTACAACACAATTTACATGAAACATGCAACTGGAAAGAATCAGTTTTTGCCAATTCTTTGTCATCCCTACCTCTGAGGAGATCAGGAATATTTTTTAACACATGACATGGCTTTTTTTATTCTAAGAATTTAAACTCTAGAAAAAAATGTGGATAGATAATATATTGATGGTAAACCTAAAGAAGCTTTTTTTGTGTGTCCAAGGATTTAAAGAAGCACCACATCTCCTTCATGTGGTTTGTATCAGTATTAAAATCCAGAGAATAGAGATAAAATCATAATGGCTTTTTCAGAGCTAATGAAAATAAATTATGTAGTTAATGTTATTTTATTTCTGTATTGTTTAATTAATTTCTTTATTTTTGAAGTAATAATATAACAAAAAGCTCTTTCTTAGGTCAATGATTTGCTTGTGTTTAACTTAAAACAGTGACTAAAGCCAAACACAGGGTAAAGAATAGCAAAGTCATGACATACTGGCTCTAGTTATGGTTGTAGTTCAGGATCGCTCATCTGCAGCTGCATATTTGGATGGCATGTTTGATTTAGCACAGACTAAGTGCCCTGAGGAAACGGATCGGGTTGCGTCTCACTGTAACGGTGGCAGAGATTGTCTGTATGCACATGGCTGTATGCACGCACACAAGAACAGAGAGAGACACGTGCATGCGAGGGCACACATGAATGAACACACACAGAGGTGGTACTTTTAGATGACACCAATGTAAATTGAAAATGAGTGTTTGCTTTGCCAGGAAAGCCTGACAAGATTTCACAGTCCACCTTAAGTGACTGCAGAGTAAATTGTTGGGAAGCATGAAGAAGTGAAAGCTAAATAAAACACTTAGACATGTGATCTAAAAGCAGCTGGAAAGCACCCAGAATTTTATAAATGCACGCAGTTAAGTGAAGTTTAAAAACTATCAAGTTATTTAATATAGAAAAGCTATAATGGCTTAGTTGGAAAACAATGTAGAATATAAAAGTGAGATGGATAATCATGTGCTAGAAGCCAAAAAGATTATAAACGACAAGTTCAGCATAAGAACTTGGATAAAACTGATGCACAGCAGTCATTTAAACTAACTACTAATTAACAAGTAGTTAATAACCAATATACTACTATTAACAGAAGGATTTGCTTAGCTCCCAAATCAATGATCACAGATGACAGGGTTACAGTTATCTCAAGTTACCCCACTAGGAATCCACCTGTGAGTCCTGTAATAGTTTTGCAACTACAATTTTAAAGGTCAATTTTAATATTCAACAAAAGTGGCAGTGATTCAAAAACAATGGCCACGAAATGGCAGACCATATAGAATAACTGGTATCAGCAGAGTCTGAGGTACAAATGCACAGAGGTCAGGAAATTTCCTGGGAGACCCCCAAACTTCTAGCAGCCTTCAGCTTGATTTAAGAGCGGTGTCCAGATAACTTCTTGGAATAGCTATCCATGGCTTAACAGCTCTACTAAAACCTTATATCATCAGGTGCAGGGTTCCTTTTATATGCGTCTCTGCTTCGACATCTAAATCAATATAATCAGTGCTATGAGGCCCTCCTCTGCAAAGGAAATTACACATGATCCAGGTGGATTGAAGGCTCTAACTGAAAAACACAGGAGAAACCCCTGCATCCACATGCCATTTAATTAGTTAACATAAAAGTCATTTATTTGACTTCTCATTGCAGCATACCCACTGAGAACCCATGCATACGCCTGTAGAAATAGCTAAGTCCATGCAGAAAGACCTTAGGATAGGAAACAGGACCTTCTTGGTAACTTACAGCAGTGCCAACAACTGTGACACCGTAAAGTCTGGCTACATAACGCTCAACAGAAAAAGGGTCAGGAGTAGCCATCATGGTTTCTTCTTATGATCTAAGGACAATCAACTAACCAAGATGAGAAAATTTTTTATTAAAAGTGAGTTATACAGCTTCATAAGCTAATCTGTCTCATGCAATTTCATTTCTTGTCTTTCTGTGTTGTTTTACACCAAAAAACAGGAAAGATCACGAGTAACAACATCTGAAAATGTAAACCGAAAGTAAAAATTGTGCTTATGAGAAAAATAATATGAAATAGCTTGGTAATACAGTTACTTTGTAATACAGTTCCCTAAAAAACTGCAGTATAAAAATTAGCCTAGAGAAATGGATGGCATCCGATTATGTTTGGGAATGTTTCAATAATGATATGGCTTAAGATCTAGATATCTTTGCATTTTGAGCATATTCACTTTGGTCCAAAATAGCACTGCAGTGAAACAGTTTATTATATTAAGAAGAAAACACAAAGGCAGCTGGGGACTAACAAAAAAGGACCCCAAACCTGACATTTGATGAGATCCATCCAGCACACAGGAAGATCTGGAGGGAAGATTTGACTAAAGACAGACGGACAAACGACATAAAAGCAGTGTTATACAACAGGCCCCGAAAACAGACATGGGTGTCAGGTGGGAGACGGAGGCGATGAGACAGAAAGCAAGAGTGAGGAAAAGAAAAGGAGAGGAAGCGATAATTCAAAGACCTATAGGAGATAAAGAAGTAGGATACTTTATTACTAATCCTGATGCATGTGGAGCTCAATATAAAGCACTAAAACACAAGTAGTGTGGGAAGTCAATATCTATATATTAGGGGCATTAATGTTATTTTTAAGGAGTGGGCTGTTCTTTGTTCAGAATGTAATGAATAAACCGCAAACAACTCCAGAGAATATTACATACAAGTGTTTTGTGCACAGGTTTGAAATGATTACATATAATCTGTAATCCAATGGACAGGCTGGAATCCATGCATGCACCTCTACCAATGTGATTAAATCTTCCTCTCCAAGTTGTAGACATACTGTTTGCCCCTAGTTGCCAGGTAATGCTAATGTTTAGGTTCAAATGAATACGGCTACCTCCGCTTGGCTTATGAGCCCCTTTGCTTGACCAAATCAGCATGAAATTTCAATCGTTTGATGGATGTTCACCCTGGTTTTAATTAGTTTTTTGGAGGAATGCAAAACATAATGTTAAGAAGAAGCAATTTCTCAGCTCTATCATGGAACACTAAGATCTGGCAACATCTGAGCTTGCTGTACCGCGACAATTAGCAACCAGCAAGTCCTATAGGAGCAGAATTTATTTTGGAAAAGGGAAAATGCATATAAAAATGATATATTTCTATCGATCGATTGATGTACTGTATATATAATTTTTAATACTTTAATACCTTTCTTACACGCCAAGCTAGGCATGCTATGGATGTTTTATTTTAGAATTAATTTTTATTAAAAAGTTGTAGCCATGACCTTAAATGTAGAATTTCCATCATTTTTTGAATCACAGGTGTTGCAAAGTAACCATTAACCATTTGAGCCAAATTACCCCGTTTAGCTTGAAGAAGTCTAATTTAAATGCTCAGGATCAAACCAGAAACTGTAAAATATCCCAGCACCAAATTCGGTACTTTCTGTGAATGCAGCTATACATGGCGATGGACTAAGAAGAGGTCAACCAAGAAAGAAGCTCTTGCAGAAAAACATGACTCCTTCAAACTTCCAATGTGCAGCTCCCCGGGTGGATAATTTGAATCACGTGGCCCATTTAAAAGGATGAAGTATTTGGTCAAATTGTTGAACGTTATGAGGAATCAAAGTCAGGTTTTCAAGCTAAAGAACATTTTACCCTCTGTGTGGGGCAGCATCATGCTGTTATGATGCCAGCGGCACTAAAACACCAGGCAAAGAAGAGACACTGCAACTCTAAACTCTTTAACTTCACCTCAAACTAACCACCCGACTGTTTAAAAAAAGACGAGTAATTGTCCCGACAGAAAAGTGGCATCAAACACATCAAAGGCTGCATTGGGAATAAATAACAGAGGGGCAAACACACTTTAGGAATGACTGCAACCTCAACCTGACACTTTGTGGGCCATGTTAGAAAGCAGAGTCCATGTAAGAAGCAACCAGTAAGTTGATGAATTTAAGTCTGAGCACCGAGTTCTTGCTTTTAAATACCATTCAACCTCAGTGCTTTATTAGCAGTTGACTGAACTGTGTTATCAGTTACTAAAATACAAAAATAAATTATTTAAAAGCAACCAAATAAAAATTTAGACCCATTATGCTTGTTACATATGGTGTTCCATACATTCACTGCTGCATAAGAGAACAAAACTGCTAAAAATGATGATAGGGGAGATTTTTTTTGGCAGGGGAGCATTAAAATTTAAATAACGACCAGATGTGAATAATTCCTCTTAAAAATTGGAAACTTTGTTCTCACAGAGGATTAATTAAAGATTCAAAAACAATCCTTTTTTTTAATCATTTTAACAACTTGTAAAAAAAAAAAAAATTATATATATATATATATATATATATATATATATATATATATATATATATACATATATATACATAATAAAAATAATTAGTTTGCAGAAAACACAATGCAGGCAAACTTCTAAATTTTGTTTTAAGTTTAGGACTTCAACTTAATTATTAATTACAACTTAAGTTCTACTTCTACCTTTGCCAAACTTTGATTTCTATGGTGTTGTAACTTTTCCCAACCTATGTGAAAGTATATGACTGAAAGTAGAGGTCATTTAGCAAATGTACTGAATTAACTACTGTCAGTAAACTATACGTTTTAATACTACCACTTTACTCTTGTAATAAAGTCGTAATGTTATGAGCATGAAGTCATGACAGAATAAAGTTGACAGATTATTAGTTCTTTCAAAAAAAAAAAAATCCTATGTAACAGCCTAACAATGTGATGCTAATGGTCTAAATGTTTTAATATTTCCTTCTTTGTAAAACCGATATGAAGGTATAACTTCACCAGATTCTTAACAGTCCTCATTTCATTGCAGGGGATGACAGCTCAAGGGTTGTCATTTAATAATTTGGACTTTTAAAATTACGATTCATTTCATATTATCATGATATATGGTAATATTATGACCTTATTCTCATAATATTACGACTTTATAATGTTGCTTCTTTATTCTCATAATACAATGACCTGTAATTCTACTACTTTATTCTCATAATATTATATACTGTAAAAAACAAAATTATCTTTAGTCCGGCCTGAAAAACTCTGTTGTAGTGTTTGGACCTTTGAGCGCTGCGGTTTCTACAACGCATTCAGCAAAACCTGATTATTGGTAACAAGTTTAAACTTAAATAATTAAATAAATTTTTTTTATTGTTATTATACAGAAACTGATATATTATTTCTATTGGCAGTATCTCTGTAGCAGCAATTTGTGCTGTTAAAATATAATATTATAAGAACATTAACTCAAAAGCCAACTCCAAAGGACGGTTTTCCTGGATTTCACAATTAAAATCAGGAAAGTTAGCCAAACTTCCACCTGTTGAAATAACCAAAAACTTCATAGGTATAAGAACTGGCCACTTAACCAATGACTACAACTTTATTTTCTGAACCAACCTAAATTATTATCCCTTTATTTAACACATTGTTTCAGCTGTACACAACTGGAAACTGTTTTTCTAGTCCAAACGAGGGAAGCTGTTCTAGTTACAGTGCAATTCATTAGTCTTACATGCATTTTTCTCATAATTAAACTGATAATCTCTTAAAAAGCTATTACAGCCCCTGAAAACAGATTCAATTATCCGGTGTCATCCCTCTCTCTGTCTCTCTGAACAGGAAACTGCTGCTCTGTGTTTCAGTGGAGTAACTAGATGCCATTCAATCCCCGCTTTTCTCCTGCACAACAATAGCTGCTTGTCAATATTTCACTCTTTCACTGTTTGCCAGCCTGGAAATAGAGAGTGATGGGACCATTTAGAGCCAAGAGTGAATACACTCTGACATAAGACCTGACAATAGAACAGGCCATTTCTTTTCACCGGTGACCTAAGATTAGACATCCCACATGGAATTCCCTGCAGGAGAGATTAGTTTCTGTGATACTGGTTCACTGTGCTCTGTGTGTATTTTATGTGTGAGCTTCAATGAGACCTTACAACATATCTATATTAATATGGGACATTTTTGTAGTTTCTAAGCTAAGAACAGTAATCAAATGTTTTATTAAGATTGTTGAAAAAGCATATGCATGTCAAAATAAATTCAATAATTTATTAAAGAATAATTGCTGTATTAATATTTCATATTTATATCCTTTATATCCGCCTGTTGGGATAAAACTACTAAAGACTGAAATTACTCCTATGTATATATCAAATATTCATTGTTAAAATTTTATTTTTGAGTTTTCTTATTTTTCAGGAAGTCTCATATAATTGCTTAATGAAGTGTCCAGAATTCAACAATAAAAAATCTGCTACACTTTTTAAGTGATAATCATTTCTAAGTTTAACTCATTAATGCATTTTAAAGGGACTTGACACAGACCTGTGTCTATAGTTGTACCACTAGATCTCAGTGCTCCATTTGTGGGGATCAAGTGAACAAAAATGGGCTTGTTTATATAGTTATTTGTCAAGCAGATTCCAGTACACACACACCCACATGCTTTCACTTGCCTAAATTATCAGCCTTATGGAATGCTGTTATGTTATGATAATGATTTTTGTTATGCTAATGATTTTTAGCTATACTGCCACAGGTGTGGCAATAAATCGACCTCTGGAATAATATTAAAAAAAAACTTGAAAAGGAAAAAAAAATCCCTTTCATTTCTATCCTTTCTCCACTTCTTAGCTAATGTGTGCTCAAAATGCTCTGCTTGAAAAGCCTTCCCTCTATGATGTCATAAGGGGAATTAAAACTGTCCAGAGCAGTCTGTCTGTAGCTGCCAATTTGTCAAGCTCCAGCCTTCATCTAATGTATTATCCCCCACTTTTAGCTACAGTGCTACCTTTATGAACTCTGACTGGTTGTCATGGCAGCAGGTTGAGGGGGCACGGCCTTCTGGAGGAAGGGATGTCAGGAAAGCCAAGAGAAGTTGTCCAGATTAGGCTAAAGGGCAGATTAGACTTCTGCAACCGCACACATCAAATGTTGCTTGGGTCTGGAAGCGAACCAGTTTTGCTGGTATGCTTCTGCACCGTCGGTCTGGAATTTCTAGAGATGCACAGCAGTTTCCCGCCAAAGCAGAAGGGGGAGCCTATTCGAGAACTTGCAAGAACGTCAACGGATAGTACTTCCAAACCACCTCGATAAACCTTTCGTCGCAGTTGTCCATTGTATTTTTATTCTTAGGTTTTTAAAAATGGCGCGCCCTGGCACCAAATCGAGGAAGGATGACCACACAGACAGCCAAAAGGACCAATAACAGCTGCTTTTTGTCTGCGCAGGTTTGCGACCGTCCGACGCATAGTCAGGATTTTTTTGAGGTGTACGACGACGGTTGCAAAACCTCTGAGAGGGGGGCGTGGTCGTGCACAGAGACAGATTTGACGGTTGGTGAGACTGTGCGTCAGAAGCATAAATTGGCCTTAAACGAGGAGGTTTTTGGTACATTCTGCCTAATCTGAGAGGAATTTTCCTGCACAAATGACAAAAACCTGCTCTGGGGGCATTGTTAATATTTTACATTTTTAAAGGTAGAATAATATCAGACCTTTGAATCCCATATAAACCAAATTTTCACGTCCACAAAATCCTATCCCAAAGTGACAAAACATGATGACTCCATGCATTTGAAGGCTGAACCATTGTAATTCTTAACTATCAGGAAGTCCAAAAAAGGCTGTTCAAAGTCCTAAACCAGCATAAAAGAATTAAAAACAGTTGATCAATTTTAGACGGTTTCCATTGGCCTGATGTTGAATTCCTAATCCTCCACATCTAAACTGCCTAATCAAGTTACATCATACTTCAGACATGACTGTCTCATATGTTTCCAACGGACTGCTTTTCTCACAGGCTGCAGATTTAGAGATGATTCATAAAGTTTCTAAAAGAATGGTGGGCAGACTATATCTTATATTTTGCAGGCTCCTTTCCTTGGAACCTACTGGTTTTAATCCAGCTTGTCTACAATCATTTTCTTTTCCTTTCACCCATCCTCACCCTGCCATATTATCCTGCCTCTATCCAAATTGGGATCATCTGCTTTGTTTTTGATAAACCAATTCTTATTTTATCTCCGTTTCTTTCCCTCTCTTAATAGAAGCTACATCTATCCTAGTTTTCTGTTTAGCTCTGATATCTTCTGGGAGAGATCTGCTGCCAACAGCTTCCCTTTCTCATCCCATTAAAGATGTCCATGTATCTGTCTTTTAGCCATCAATGTGTCTCTTTTAGATATTCCAAAAGAAGGAGATATTCTGTAAATCAGTTTGTCCTTCCAATGCTTTCACAACCAGCACATAGCTTATCTGTTTAGCTGTGCTTCTCTCCTCGATGAGGCAAATAAAGGAGCTACTGCTGCAAACAACTCTATTCTTCTGTAACTCAGAAAGCACTCCAGGAACTGTGCTTCTGTGTTACTTGTGTGTTTTTCCAAGTGTTTCATAGCAGATGGCCGCTTGCACTGAGCCGGGTTCTGAAGGAGGTTTCTTTCTGTTAAAGGGGAGATTTCTTTCCCACTCTTAACATGTTGCTTAAAAGAGATTGCTGCAAAGTTAGGGGCTCAATGCAATCGACAGTGTACTGTTGCAACATGATTGCTGCCAAGTCTGTGGCTTGTTGAAATTGGTTGGGATTTCCATTCTTTCTGAATTTTTTGAGAAATAGATTAAACTTAACTTTAATGTCTATTTACTGGAACTGAACAGGGACGTTTATTGACTACAAATCAGTTTATAGGATTAAACTAAATTGACTATAGTTATGTTTTTTGTGTAGTGAGAAGATATTTTTTATGTATAATATTTATATATAATATTATATAATAATATATAAATTTTATGTATATAATAAGAGATGGATCAATACATTGGCCTGTCTATATTTTGGGCTGATTAGCGGTTTCTTCTTGTAAGGGAATCAGCTGATGAACGCATGCATTGGCTGTTTCATTAGTGCAATCAGCAGCCACGTCTACACATCACTTGAAGTGCATGCACTGCAGGAACCTCCATTTGCTATTCATTGTAAAAGTTTTTTTGGATTTGATATTAAATGTTTTCTTTTTCTTATCAGATAGACACTTGTGTAAACTCTGGTATCATTTGTGTGGAGCTAAAAAAAAAACAATACTGGCTTAAAAGAAAAAAAAAATTGACAGCACATTGTGGATATCATTTAGACTGATAAAATTATTGTATCGGCCAATTCTAATAGAAAAAATTAATTGAACTCACTGAATTAATCCATTATTAATTAATACCGTAATAAATAAACGGTGTACATTTTTACTAGCTGTGAAAAGATTCACTCATTTGATTTAGAGTTTTATTTAAATTTTCACCTTTAAAATATTTCATAGTTTATGTAATTACTATATTTTTGTACACAGCTCAACAACCTGAAGCATTTTTGTTTCTGTGCAATTTTAAAAAGCTTCTCATTTAAAATAAAAAGTCTAAAATGTAAACATTCAAGAACCTTTGGCATCTTCAGTTCATTCAAGAGTTTGACAGGTTTCCGAATCTAGACCAGTTTGTTTTTCTCTCCTGTCACTTTGCTGTCGGCGGTCTCTCTGGCCTCTGTAGCCTTTCGCACTAATGTTGGCAGGTACAATATGATGAGCACAAGTTTAATTCACTGGAGCCCAGTGGAATAGCTAATCTTGGAACAGTAAATCCAGTCAGTTCTCACCGAGAGCACAATCTCAACTCACACCACCCAGCTGCAGTATCAGAACACAAACACAGCCAAAGTAAGAGAGAAGAAGAGAGCTAAAACAAATCCTCGAGAGGGCCACAGCCTTGTTTGTCTACATCTAAACAAGATTATCAAACAGACCAGCTTTCTGTCAGTCACACATCTAAGCCCTCTCTCCCAAATGTAATTTTATCTTGCCATCCTTAAACCGCCGGTATCCACTGATGTTGTTATTATGCAAGTTGAAAACATTTGTCAGCAGCCAGGATTTCAAAATCTATTTGTCATATTCTGAGATTAAAGGTCCTAATCTCAGTGGCACAAGCATGCATGATTCAAAATACAAAGCAGTGCAGTGCCCTAGAATGTCACACCGCACAGATCCCATCAGAAGCAAGGTTTAGTGTAATTAAGACTTAAATAAAAAATGTGGTTTATGTTCTCCAAATACATCTGTTGGCAGCTCCTAAAATAGATCATCTTATTTATATCCGGATGAGAGGAAATGTGTAATGACACACAGCTGATCAAAAATAAAAATAACTAACTTTTAGGTGCTATAATCTTTGCGTTTATTCAGATTTATGCTTAATTTCAACTGGATTAGGGATCAGATAATATCTTGTAGCTTTGTCTAATCATACTTTGACCCCAGTCAAACCCGATCAATGGAAACTGAATCATCAGTCTATATCAGGGGCCCCTAAGGGCAGTTCTTGAGAGACGTCCTGTAGCATTTAAATGGATTCCAGCTCCAAAACACTACAGTCAAATAGCTAAGATAGCCACAAGGCATGTCATCAAGTAATTGGCTATTAATATGATTGACATGTTGGATCAGCAATACATTTAAAGTTGCAAGATAGAGTCTCTGAAGAAGTAAAGTTGAAGAAATGTAGTCTGTGATCTCTTAAAGTGTCCTTTTCTTGGAAGGTGACCTTTTAAGCCTTTTCAAGGATACCAGCACTTTTTTTTCTAATTAAGAAACAACTGTGGCTTGTCATTACAGGACAATAATTAACTGAACTGTAAAAAGATAAAAGCTTCTTACCTTTCAGTTTCTCAATGGCGCTCTGCCCTGCTCTCTCGGCCACCTGCCCATCCTCCCGTTGATAACGGTCATCCAGGAACTGGGCAGTTGCTTCAGACAGATGGACCTTTCCTGCCACACCCAACTGCTCCATCAGGTTGGCCAGATTGACATCATTTGACCACACATCAAACTTGAACCTTTTTATTCCAAGGATCCCGCAAAGCACGGTGCCGGTGTGGACGCCGACTCGCATGTTGACAGTCTCGCAGGTCTCCTGGCAGAACTGTTCGATGGCCTGGATCATCCCTAATCCCATATCAACGCAGCAGTAAGCGTGGTCTTCTCTGGGCTCAGGGCAGCCTGCCACACAGTAATAGCAGTCTCCTAGAGTGCTGATCTTCTCACAGCAGGTTAATTCGCAGAGTCTGTCAAAACGTCCAAATAGGTCATTAAGGAGACCCACCAGAGCTGGTGCCTTTTTATTGGCTGACATTTTTGTGAAGCCAACAATATCGGCAAAGAGGATGCTCACAGGCTCCATGCGTTTCATGTTAAAGGGCCTGAATATTATTTGTCCTCTGGGTATGGAGGTCTTTTTGCGTCTGTGATTGCTATGAGGGTTATTCTTAGAACCTATTACACTTTGGCTTTGTAGGCCTCCTCCACTTCCTCCACAGCCCACTGCCACAGCCGAGGCAGAGCAGGCACCAGAGGAATATCTCTTGCCAGAGCTCTCGCCGCCGCCCTCATCGTCCCCCTGCTTCATCAACTCATCTGCAACTCGTCTCGGCATGACCGAGTGGATCATTCGCTCCTTCAAGGCCTTCTCCACCTCCAAGTCTCTGCCATGCATTATGGCTTGGCCCACTTTGAGAAATGTGCTGCGGGAACGCACTTCGGACATGATAAAAAGGTGGATGCCAATGACGTGTGCACATAAGTGAAGCAGACCTTTGGCCGGACCAAGCCAGAGGAGCATGTTTTGCAAACCTGACACCTGTCCAGTAGCTTCATAGCTCCTTTGAAGCAATGGCAGCCATCCAAAAGCCTCAAATAAAACAGAATATAGGAGGCCTAGCATCACTGAGGCATACAAACGGATATGCAGGACGCTGTATACTAATAAAAGGACCTCCATGCAAAGGGAAAAGGTGCCGACAGGGGAGATGCACGACATCTGATGTGGAACCTCTTTGTTTAGAGAGATGTAAGAGGCGTTGACTTCAGCAGCCCAATCATATGTAGCGGTTTGCATCTGTGGAGCCAAAGTGATGGCAAATGTAAGGGCTATTAGCAGCAGGGAGGTCTGGTTGTACAGCCACATGTATGGCTTGGTGAAGGTGAACAGAAACAGGAGCAACAGCAACGTCAGGAAGGAGGCAGTGGGAGCAAGAAAAGTCACAGGGTGACAACGGCTACTGTTCACACCAAAGTACACCCCCCAGAGTAGAGAAGCCACTGCCAGGTAGAAGAGGACATAACGAAACCGCCTCTGCTTCTGAGGAAAGCACCTCTCCTGGCACGCCTCCTCCAGGACGGGGGAGTCGAACTTGGGGTCCCAGCACTGGGCAGCAGAGCGTTCAAACAGCTGAGGGGCCTTTGTCTGCACCTTGGGAGAGGAAGTTATGACCGGCCTGGAGTCCGCTGAGCTGCAGCTGGAGGAGATGCTGTACTTGTGGATGGTAGGGTTCACTTTACCCGAACCCCCTCCACCTCCTACACCCTTTGCAACTGGAAGTGGCTCATAATGCTGCTGCTGCATCTGTGTGGAATCATTTGCAATCCGCACCGTGATGGCGCCATCACCTCTGCCTGAGTCACAGATCACCTCCGTGCCGTGCATAAGAAGCTGCCTGTGATGTTGCAGAGTGGCCATGTTGACGAGCAGAGATGGAGAGAGGGGTGGAGGGTGGGAGGAAAGGGGAGGGGGGGTGCCACTGGGGTGTAAAAATCAATTAGTAATTTCTTCTGGTGGTTCTGGCAACACAGGAACGAAGAGGAGGAGAGACACTGGAAGGAAGGCAGCACAAAAAAAATGTGTTAGATGCAACAGTAAGACTGCAGGGGACAGAGGTGTCGGCTGCGAACACTCACTCACATTACGACGCGCCGTTCCACTTTCTACAGCACACCATTATCTGAGCCGTGGCTTTGCGTCAGCGCTCTTAATGCATGCATCCTCCTCAACAGAGAGACAGTCCAGCTTTCTCTCCAGCTGCGGCGCAAACATTGTCCTCACTGCCTCCTGGACCGAACATCCTTCTGGAAAAGGGACCGCCTGCGGTGGCGCAACAGATTTCCTCTCTTCAATCCGCGCGACCAGCAATCATTGCCACTGCAATTAACAAGTTTCTCCCATCATCCCTTAATTGGATTGTTTGATTGAGGAATAAATCTGTCAACACTTTGTTTGAAAATGTGGTAGGCTGTTGTTCTTATTGCAACATCCTGCATAACTGCTCTATTTATACACCAGTTTCAACACAAAATATTGTTTATGAGCAAAAAAAAAAAGAAATACATTGATGTCGCACTAATTAGAAATGATGAGTAAATATATATATTTATGCATATTCTAATGCCACATAATAGCTTATTAAATTTTTGAAAAGTCCTAATGCAGTTCATTAAAAAGTGTGCAAACTGTAATTACCTCCCACCGCCTCCACTAATGCACATTCTCCTGCCATCTTTATTGCAGCAGCCCCCCTTATTTTTATTTTTTTTTTTGCAACAGAAATTGAGTTTTTAAGTTGCTCCGAATCCCAGTGCAGGCCCCTGACAGCCAGGCCTATTCCCACGGATGCAGCCCCGTCCTTTCCTGAACTCCCCGCTCCGGATCTCCACTGTTTATTCCCTCCCCTCTCTCTTTCTCTCCGCTTTCCCAAGGAGAGGGGCCCTGGGTCTGCCCCCCGCTTCCCCTCTCAGACACGCATGATCCGCACTATCACTAGAAAAAAACCCTCCACGCACAGCCCCAGTTTTTTGGCGTGGATTTCCCCTCTGCTGGGAGTGTCTGCAACTTGTTGAGCGCAGTTGGCCAAACATATATGCAGCTACGGGGAACAGCCTCGGTCGGAACAGGCTGGGCTATAAATAGTGATGATTAAACTGTTGCAAATAACACCAGCCGCAGATTGTAAAACAGGAATGCTTTTCCTAGAACTTATTCCCAGAAGCGTGAGGATTGCTTCGGTTAAAGTGTTACAGTAAAGGCCCTCATCTCAAACTTTTCCCTTTTCTTCCAGGCCGTATTTCCTGCGTTTGGAGCGCAGACCCAGTTCTGGAGTCTCTGCTTATTTGGAGATGAGGCTGGATTTCCTCCTCTCGCATTCCCTTGGAGCAAAGAAAGGAGAAAAATCCACAGGGTGAGTCTGAGTCTTGGTGATCCTCGGTTGGTTAATCCTGGGAAAAGGAGAGGAAGACAAAAAAAAAAACACGCTCCTTATCTCCTGATCACAAGCAATTCCTCAGGTCTTGGTAGCTCTAGTTTTCCCTGGCATGCATGCGTCCAACAAACACCAGGCTGTGCGCTCCGGCGGTGGTGCGTCCTCTTCCGTCCGTTCGGTGGCGCGTTGCCACCCTTTTCCCTTCCCTCTGAGACGGAGTTACTGTCTGACTGGAATGACAAACAGGTGTAGATGTATCTGTCTTATCCGGACGACAGTAGGCTCTCCACTCTTCTAACAGCCACCATCTTCGCTGAGAGTGGGTCGGGAATCCTTCCCCAGCTGTTGTGGCGGTGCTGCTTGACGAGACCAGGCAGTCTGTGAAGTTTACCAAGTTGTCAAGAACACTACTTCCGGTTTTATTAAGCAAAAGACAGACATTGTAGAATAAAGAGTATTCCGAATCGAAACTATCAAAAACATAAGCAAATATCCCCATCAAAAGCCCCATAGACCTATTATTATGACTTATGAAAAGCACACATATAATCAGTGGCGGTTCTAGACCAATTGTACCAGGGGGCCAGGAGGGGGCCAGCATGTTTTTATGGGGGCCCAGAAAATCATGAAATAAAAATCAGAGCAAGGGATTCAAATATATTGCATGAAGGGATTTTTTTCATTCAATTAGGTTTAATTCGAAATTCTATGTCTTATTAGGTCAATATACATTCAGAATTTTAGGAATTTTATATATTTTTGACTTAATTTCAGTTAAAATAACAGTTTTCAGAGTTCCAATTCAGATTTCTATAAAATCTGAATTGGAACTCAAGAAAAACTGATAAATTCAGCTATTTTTAAAATTTATTTTGAAATAAAACATTTAGCGGATGAAAAATGGGATCCTATCTCAATACCACTGAGGCTATCACGTTATTTTTTAGATAATTAGTAAAACACAATTTGTAAAAAAAAAAAAAATAATAATAAAATGGATCCAAAGGACCTATCAGTAACCATGTCTGTTCCAGCGCAGATCATCATTCAATTAGTATTATGTCTTCAGTACAAGGGCCAGGACATGAGCCAAATGGGCACTGGCCCACGTTGGCCCCTGTCTAGAACCAGCCGTGCATATAATTATTACATAAGACATTTAAAACCAATTTTTAGCAGTAAAGATATTTGTTAAGATTAACTTTCTTTCTTTCTTTCTTTCTTTCTTTCTTTCTTTCTTTCTTTCTTTCTTTCTTTCTTTTTTGCGATAATTTTTTTTTACGTAATTCAGTAACTGAGGAAAGTTGTAAATGTGGTGTGGAAAGTTTGGTGGAGGAATAACAAGTGTAGTACAGCAAGATGTCGGGCAGGTGACAGTTAACCGTCAGGTAGTTCTTCTGTCACAAGTAGCTATCTGTTTATTGATTAATGCATCAAGCTATATGAATGTAAAATTGAATAGGAAGAAAAAGGGTGGTAGAGAAATTAAATAAATAATTGCTGCCAGCCATGGCCGTTGTAGATTTTTGAATTTCCAAGTCTGGAGTATTGGTGAAGTCAGAGCTTCAACAGCCATAACATATAGGCATGTACAATCAAACACTGCTGTTAAATTTCTTGTTTTAACTTACTCCAGAACCTGGAACAATCAGAAGCATATGGCGTCTGTAAAAAAAACAAAACAAACAAACAAACAAAAAACCCCTACAGCAATAGATAGATTTGGGGGACTGTGTCAGGGGTGGGTTGCCAGTTTGAGCCCCACCTCTTTCCGTCTTGCACTTCACCCACTTGGCCTGCTGGTCCTGCTGTTTATGGCAACCTCAGGTCTGTCAGCGCGCCCCAGGGCAGCTGAGGGCCACCATCAGTGTGTCTGAATGACTGAATGCAGTTTAAACGGTTTTAGGGCTCCTTTGTCTTGATAAAGCATCATACGAGTAATTGCCAATTAGCTATTTATTTCAGCAGTTTAATTAAAAAATTTGAATTCCAGAAAACTTACAACGACAATAAAGTCATTTAAAAATGATTTACTGACTATGCTTGTGCCACTGCTTGGGTGATTAACTGAAAAAAAAAAATAAATAAAAAAAATAAATAAATAATAATAATAAAAAAAGATATATATATACACACACATATATACACATACACATATATACATGTTGATTTGTCCTTGCTGAAACCTTTGGGAGAGAAGCTGAGGAGGAAATAGTTTGGAACAGCTGTAAATAACAGAATTTAATGTAAACCTTTCATGGTAGTTAACAGGTTTAAACATTTCTCGAATCTAACCTGAAGAGAATAATTATAAGTTACCCTTAAGAAAAAAAAACAAAAAAAAAAAAACAAGTTAACCAGTGCTGACTAGTGGACTTTCAATAATTAGTTTCACCCACGTGCCATTAATTTGAAGGCAGAGCTCAACTTCCGGTCTCATCCTGCCTACCTGTGTTTACTTCACGTCCTGTCGTTATGACTCACCTGTAAATACTGCTTCGGGTATTTATATCGTTCAGTTTAACCATTTTCTGCTGGTGTCACCCGCATTAACTGTAAGTGACTTTCAATAATAAAACTAACATAACAAAAGAGATGCATTTTAGGCTGCACTGGCCTTAGGTTAGACGATTTCAAGCAAACTTTTTCTCATTTATCGACCTCAGAATCCCAGAAAAATACTTAAATATAGTGTTAAAATAAGACAGTGACACACAATGTCTAAAAGAGATGTTTAATTCACCACTGATGCCTGATAAATCATCACATAAAAGCAGGATAAGGGAATGTGTTTGTTCACTTTTTTCTTCTTTTCCTCCCAAATATTTGGGTAGACCAGAGGCGTAGCCAGAAAATGTTTATAAGGGTGCCCAGGCAATAACCAATGTAGACTGAGGGGTGGCTGAAATTAGATAGTCACTAGAACCTCAGGGTCAATCTACACCGTTCCAACAGGAAAATTAACAAACAAAACATCCATATTTTCTAAATAAAGACAAACTATACTTTCCTATAGCCTTTGCTAACAAATAGATGCATATATTTAAACATCCACAATTTCTAAATAAAAGTTATAGTGGATAAAACTCAGTTTTGAGTTCTGGGGCGTTAATCAATCATCATTGTCATTACTTACCTACTTGTATCAATAAACATTCTGCATAAAATTGATATTTACAAGCACTAATATCTACATAAATTGATTATTTGATAAGTTTTTATTAAAATTGTTATTCATCTTTGATTTCACTGAAGACCCCAAGATGACTTGCAGAGAAAACACAAAATCTAGTTCTGTAAAGAGCATGAATTCTGTATTTACCATCTTTAATGTTAGTATATTGATCTGTATAATTAAACACAAAAAAAAAAAAAAAATGTTTTGAATATTCCACTTGAGAGTATTACTGTTGCCACCATCTGTATTACAGGGGGAAAATGGTAGGGGTGTCCAAAGGGGTGGCCAATGATTGGCTAAGGGTGGCCATGGCCACCCCTGACCCCCCATCTAGCTCCTCCCCTGGGGTAGACACCATTCAAAACAGTTTTTAGTAATGATGTACAGCTGATTAAAATCTAAATCTGATCATTCTAAACAGAGTTTATGTTCTGAGGATATAAAAACACTTATTTTTCTTTTTAAATTGCAAAAAATACATGTTGTAAATTATATTTGGACAAATATTTTGGCATTTTAGGAGTCAGACCGTCCTATAAGTGCCTCTCTACATAATTCTAATGGTGAAGATATATCTTTGTGATGTGCTCCTTAAGTCATTCAAGTTGGACAACCTTCTTTCCATCCTCTTAAGTTTTAAGTTTAAGTTTATCCTAACACTTCAGTATATTCTAAGTTTTATCCTAAGTTTAACTTTCCACAGATACTTTATATTCAGCTCAAGGTCAGGAATCTGGCCTGGCATTCTGTTGTAAACATGTTGGAGGGACAATCTTTGGCAGGTGCCTCACAGCACAGCATGTCTTCCTGCATTATCTATTAACTATAAACTGTGAAAAAAGAGCCCTCAGTGCTATGAAATCTAACAATATGTGGTATTAAAAGATTACTTTCAATTAAACTCTTAACTGTTATAGTTATGAATACTTTTGGGCTCAGCAGAATTTAAATGGAAGCAGAGCATCAGCCGATAGATAACAGAGCTATATTAGTATATTTTTGTTAACCATTACTCAATGGATACGTTGTATAAAAACTGTCATGACCTAGAATGATAATAAAAAGTTGAGTGGAAGGAAGAGATGTTGCAGGAAAAGTTGCACATTCAACAGGGATAAAGCTTTGAGAGAATGCAAACACCACTACACACAAGGGAGGCACCCAGAACAGCTATATATATCAGCTGCATTACTTATGCTAAATGGTTTGTTATTTAAAGACAACATAAGAGCATAAGACGTCCTATTTTGGGCTCACCAATTCAGAGAGGCATTTTTACTGACAGAAGATCTTCTTTATTCATAGTAAGACAGACTGAGAAGCTGGAAAGCCCGGAATAAATGACCCCAATCCAGCCCCTAGATGTGGTGTTAGCTCATGGAAATGAATTTTATTGATAAAAAATTGATGGTTTTATCAAATTCTACATGAATAAATTTTTACTTTGAAGTTTTGTCTTTAAAAAAGGAATACGGAATAGATGAATAATTTGAAAAGAAAATCTTAAACTATACCAACATTGAGGGGCTATGATCTTGAGATTTATGCAGTAGTAATTTTAACTTCCAAAAAGTTCCAAAGAGGTAAAGGTTCAATATATATATATATATATATATATATATATATATATATATATATATATATATATAAAAGAATATGATGCATATGTTTCATTTGTTTTGTATTTATATAGAAAACAAAATTTTAAGCATGAATCCAAACTTCTAAATGTTGCAATGTCCCATCATTTTTTGTAGGCATAAAAGAGGTTCTGGCTGAATTCTAATCAGATATTTGACAACTTTTTCAGATCAGAAATGGATCAATTAAATGTCTTGGTTTTCTGCCACACAGCATAATTATAGTAATGTAATACTACTTTAACTGTTTTTCAATTTTATTTTCAGACAAATGTCCTTTTTTTACCCGGACCACACAGTGTTTTAATCCATTACAAACTAAAGTATGAGATTCTTAGTGTTTTTATTGCTATAATATAGCTAAATATTTAAAAGGGTTATGAAACACATAAAACTTTAAAGTGTTGATTTAATTTAATGAAAGTCTCTCTAAAACACAGTATCTTTGTTTCTAAACCCTGAGCTGTCTAACCTCTATGCATTGTTTACGTGAGTGTGCTTGGCGTGTGGGCGGTATGCTTTTAGAGCTTACAAAGAGAGGTGTTGATAAAGGCTGTCTGATAAGTCGGCTGTGAAACTGTGAACCTCCTAAAGCAGGCCTCAGCTTAACAAACATGAAACAAGGACTGTAACGTGTGTTTTATTGTGCACATTTATTTATGATTGCACAGGTAAGGTTCTAGCCTGACCTCTGCTGCGACCTTTGCTTCTAAATCCTTGTGTTTCCTGTCTTTCTACAGCAAAATTAAGATCAGTGGACTCATAACATTTTAAAATGAACATGGACACACTGTATATTCTGTATATGCTCCCATGCACACAGGGGCAGATTTACCATGAGGCAAAACTAGGCAGTTGCCTAAGGGCCCAAGTTCCTGTGAGCCCCATAAAACTCATTTTACATGTACCGGTATGGTTAATGCAACTATTATTTATTTATGCACATTAATTATGTTTTTGATAAAAATTATTTGCTAAAATGCTCTGTTTGGTGGCATCAAGTAAAAGCAGCAAACTCTGCTCTCCAGAGCAAGTAGATTAGTAACCCCACTTCCTTTACTATACTGTACGAAGAAACTGCAGGGTTTCGTCGCAGTTTGATTTCACAGTTCATGATGTATGTTCTCACACTGTACGACCCAATGCTCTAATGCGATCTACCTGCTTACACTGCACGTCTAAAAAACAACATCGGACTCAGATCTGCAGTGAGATGGCGCTACTTGGACTCGTCTATCCAGACGCCAGATGAGTAGAAAAGGAATAAAAGACGAAGGTCACTAAAGTGAAATGCGCTGCCTTGGCAGTTTATGTAATTTTGTGTTCTAAAAGCCCTAAAAAGAAAAGGCAAAGTTGTATTTGGACAAAGACATGGTTGAGCAAACGTGGCTACTGCGTTCTGTCGATTTTACAGAAAGAACTCCATTTCACTTTTTGCACCCTTGCCATATTTCTGTGTTTACATCTGATAGGAAGAAGAAGAAGAAGAATCCCAGTTTGTGCATGTCCACTGAGCGATTTGCCCACATCAGCAGACTGAATTTCAAACATTTTTGATTTTTTCCCCAACCTCACTATTCCTGATCTGGAGGTGGTCCTGAGAGCCTCATTAACCCCTGTAAACTACATGACGCACGATCAGGCTGAAAGTCGGCCCGATTGAAAAATTCGGCCTGAAAAGGCCAAAAAAATTGTACAGTGTATGCCCGGCTTTATGTGTTGTCTTCTCAATTCAGAGGGCCCCATGCCTGCCTTTGCCTAGGGCCACAAATTTCCTAAATCTGCCCCTGCATGCACCTTTTCTTCCTTAGATACCTTCTTCTTCTTTTTTACTATTTGAGCTGATGTAAGGAGTACATTTCTCCACTGTGAGATCAATAAAGTCAACCAATAAATCAGTTGTTTGGTACTTTGTATTTCAATATTCATTAAAAGAGTTTCCTTCTATTACATCCTCTGATTTTTTTATATTAGTCTAACAAGTATTTTGCATGCTTTGCTAAACTTCAATCAGTTTAAACTCATGAATTTCTCTCAGGGCAACTAAATATTTCACTCACATGCTGTATTTCCCCAGGTGAACTGCTTCCAGCACACTGGGATGTATGAATATGTATATCCAGTCTATACCGCTGTTATTCGGTGTATAAACAATTAGATGCCACTTTCATCTTTTTTTCACAGTAGGTGATCACTTTTAATATTTTAATTTCTTGTTGCATTTAAATATTAATCAAGGCAACCCGAAATGTTATTTGCTTTATTTTGAAAAAGCTCATTTGAGTCCACACCTTGAACATAAGCGCCATCTGGCGTCTCTTTATAGGTCCTGCAGGATATAATAAACCAACACACAGAAGGAAAGACTTTTTATTATAATCCTATTCAGGGGAATATGCTGTTATTCAGCTGCTACACATCATTTTAACTTTTTTTTTTTTTTTATGTTATTTAAAAAAATGAAAAAAATAAATTACAGTGTTGTTTCAAACTAAATAAATAGGTTAGGAAAAAGTTTGGATTCAGGGCCTCCTCATACGGATAATTTACCCTTCGGTGGAAGTATTTAATTTAAAAACGTCCTATATTCATCTTCTAATATCATTCTTAGGAAACTTTTCCCCTCTTCTTATTTTCAGCTGTGAGATAAATTTAAAATATATCCAGATCTGGGCTTTGAATCAGTTCAGGAGTTTCCATTTCTTGACTTTTAGCCAGTCTCTGATGTATTTGCTGGTATTTTTGTGAACAACATCATGTTGCAGTGTCCAGATCTGCTTCATCTTTATCATTTTCAGAGATGGTGCCAGTTTTTGTCCAACAACTAATGATACAGAGCAGAATTCATGATGGGTTTCTATGTTGGTAAGCTGGCCTGAGGCTCTTTTCCTAGAAGGCTATGTTTAGTCTAAACCAGGCATGTCCAAAGTTGGTCCTCGGAGGCCGCTGTCCTGCAGGATTTGGAGGTTTTCCTGCTTCAGCACAGATGACTTTGATGATTTAAGTTCAGCAAAAGCCTGTTAATCAGCTATCAGTGGAAATTAGCTTTACTGAAGCAGGGAAACCTTTAAAACTTGCAGGACAGCGGCCCTCAAGAGCCGACTTTGGACATGCCTGGTCTAGGCCAAACGTCCCTTGTTATGGAAATAGAATTCAGTTTTAGTTATTCAAAGAAAATAATTTGAGAAATCCTGCGCTTTGTTTTTGACCAATTATCTCTCTGGCAAACTTAAGTCTGACCTTTGTGGTTTAATTTGAGACTATGTGTCAGGTCCTGTTGGCAACATTATGGTTTTGTTTTGGTTCTACATGGTTTGCCATTTTAGTTCAGTTCATTTCTTGTTGCCAGATGTTTTCCTGTTTGTTTTTCTTGCATGTTTCTTATTTATTTTTTGGCTTGTTCTTTAAAGGATTAATTCAAGTTTTTGGACATGAAGTTGTGTGAATTTTCACCATCTGTAGATATCATATAACGGTGTCACTACCTCACTGAGCCTCCTGCTCTGAGTAATGGCCTCTAATGTACCTGAGAAAAAGTAGTTCCAGTAAAGAACTACTTTGCATAGAAAAACTATGCATTGGTTTTGTTAGGATATTTCAACAATAAAAAAATAAATGCAGGGGCTATGTCAGACCTGCTGTTGGTTCAGTGAAAGTGTTTGAATGTTTTGGGGACCTCTTCTTGCATCTGGCAGTCTGAGGACACATTGAAAGGCTAAAGTTTATAAAAATAAAATATTACCCAGAGGGAAGTTACAATTCAGTATTTGTTAACATTGCAAAATACAACAACAACTGAACACGGGTGAGAATTTTATTCTACTAATTTATCACAACACTAAATTATAGCAGAACAGTTCAGATCTGGAAACATGAAGTAAAACAAAGTCAGCTTTTCTTTTAAACCCAAAGAGGAGTATAGTTCATTCCTGCTTAATCAATAAAAAATGAGGAACAATATGCTGAATAGAATCCCTCTTAAACCAAAAATGTGTACTGCTTTTATGGTTTAGACATTCATCAAAATTTGCAACCTATAACAATTATGGAGAAGACTTTAAACATTTTAATAATCACAAATAGCTTAAATTATATGCTTGCTGCCAAATACAAGAAAACCTCAACCAAATATATTGGAATACAGCACCCTCCACAGTTACTGGCACCCCTGGTAAAAGTGGGGATAACCCTTGATAATGAACCCTATGTTGCAGCAGGATTGTGTATAGATGAATAATAATAATAATAATAAAAAAAAGATTTAAGAATAAATGCATTTTACTGTGAAGAACTGGGAATTCCTACAATTTCTATAAAACATGGGTTATTGAACCGTTTCCTTTTTATTTATATTTTACATTTTTATAACTTCCTGATTCCCTGAGATTAAAATATGATTTAACACAGACACCCATTTCTCTTAGCTAGTCATCAAAATGGAGAAAAACAAGATAATTCGAGTCGGACAAATGTTTGCTGTGTCTTTATAATTTATAAGCTAGAAAATAAATATCAATCTCTCCCTGTAGCTTTAATAAACAAAGCATTGTTCAACACAAAGAAAGAAAGAAACAATTCAGATATTCAGCTAGATCTAGCTGCACGCTTCCTCAATCATTCTGCTGTCTGCCTCTTTCTTGCCCCTCACCACCTAAACATCAACTCATGAACTCTGAGATTCCTAATCCTCTGTCATGCGGGAGACCTGTTCAGAAGGTGGAGATAATCATTACATCATGATGTATTGACGTGATGAGATCAGAGCTTTGATGTTTATTGAATGTATCCTAACTCTTTATTAACATACATTCAGTATGATACCAAGTCTTTTGAGGATTTTGATACATCCTAGGATGTAATTCACCTGCAAGACTGAGCCTCAGCAACTGGAGTTAGATATTCCTGTACTAAATGCTATACCTAAATATAAACCAGTTGTTTGGAAGGCATAACATGCAAAATTTCTTTCTTTTTTTGTAGATTACATTAACTTATTCTTCATAAAATATATGTTGTCTGAGTCTCCTTGAACCCCAGTCGTCCACAGCAGATGGCTGCTCACACTGAGCCTGGTTCTGCTGGATGTTTCTTCCTGTTAAAGAGAGTTTTTCCTCTCTACTGTCGCTACAAGCATGCTTAGAGTCAATGAGTCGATGCAATCAGCTGATTTGCCTTAGATAGAAAACTTTGGATCAGTCTGACTGTATGATCTTGTTGAATTGTCTCTGTAAAGTGCCTTTAGATGACATTTGTTGTGAATTGGTGCTATATAACTAACGGCTATTATTTTTGTTCAAAGCCAGGAATAGATTCTCACTGGAAAATATTCAAAAGCTATTTAAAAAAGAGGATGAATGTTTTAGCTTAAGGGACAAATGGGAATATAAAACCAGAAGAGAGAGCTTCTGTGGATCAGTATGTAGGGAGAAGCTGTGGAACAAGGCTGGAGACAAAGCAAACATAAAACGGTTTGTCATCACTAAGAATATAGAGAATAATTACTCAATTATTACTGGTTATATTATTGTCATTGTTATAGCCTTTGAAATTTGTATTATTTCTTCATTATGCTTGTTTATAATGACATGCAAATAGGAAGGCATTGTGCTATTTATAGATATAGAAAATAATTGTTCAGACTAAAATGTTATAACCAACAGTGTTAGGAACAGATAGGTTAATGTTGCTGTTGTAGGTTTAAGAAAAATCATACTTCTATTTACTTTACAATTTTTCTTTTTTGTTTTTTTTTATTCTTTTTTGTTTTGTTTTTATTTTTTTGTTAGATATTTTTTTCTTGTCTTTAAATAATTTTTTTTGGTTTTCTACATACATTCAACAATCCCAAACCAAGCCAAATCCTGAAATCACAGTGTTGCTAACTTTACTGGGACTTTATTTTGAACTATTTGCTTTGGTCAGAGAAGAATTTAATTAATGCTTTTTGCAAAAAAAAAAAAAAAAACCCTTGTGGAAAGTAAAATGAATTTTAGTAAGCAACCCATGCCTGCTGTTAAACACAGTGAAGGTTTTGTGTTGCTGTGGGCCTGGTTCTCTTCCTGCAACTCTGAGAATACATGAAATTATAAAATATTTAACATACAAGACAGGTGTGATAGATTAGAAATAATAGTAATAATAATAAAATCAAACTTCCTCCATGCATATTTCAATTCCTCAGACCTAAATGGAATTAAAAAAAACGAAGGGTGTGAGACGTAAAAAAGTGAACAAAAGAGAGAAAATGGGAAAAGTCAGGGAGATGCATAGTCTAAAAATAAAAAATAAAAATCTCTGTATGCTTGAAATATAATAATATAAAATAATAGCAGTAGCTGGTAATAAAGATAGTTAAATCATTGGATTTTCTTTCTACCAATTATATAAAATATAAAAAAAAACATTGGCAATTATTCAAAATTAAATCTTAAGCAAATTCATGGCTTTTTAGAGCTTTTTATAAAGGGTTCCAATAAATGTGGAGAGAGTTGTATTATTTTTTTCAGCATTCATATAAAATCTACAGAACATCCATTAGGAAAATATTCCTCCCATTTAAGTGGTAAAACAAAAATATTCTGAAGTCCGTTCTGCGTTAGACTTTTGGAACATTTCTCGCTTCTGTCTCCCAGCAGCTATTCCTGTCATCCACACCAGTGGACATTAATATAGGAAACTCTGCCGTCTCTCTTCTCTGTCTGTCTTCTTTCCAACCATCTCACTGCTTCCTCCAGCGGTTTTTTGGCTTCTCCTCGCACTCAGGACCCTTGCAGGTGCCAGTGGGAGACGGCAGGGGAGCTTTTTCAGACGTGGCTGCCTCTGAGCCCTTGGTGATGCTGCTGAGCAGAGCTGGAAGCTCATGTGAGATAGCCCTCTCAATCTTCTCCAGGAGGCAGCCGTCAGTCCAGCTGCAGAGCTGGGAGAGCTGCTTAAAGTTGGAGATGGGGTTAACCCCAAAGAAGTCCTGGTAAGCCTCCTTGTCAGGGAGGTCGAACTTGCTGACATTGGTCTTGGCCAGAATGGACTTGAAGATGTAGAACTTGTCGGGGTCATTCACAATGTCTTGGAAGACCTCGTGGGGGTCCCCGAACCAGCCCAGCTTGTCTTGGTAGGTGTGAAGGTAGCGGTCCACCAGCAAAGCGTGGATGCGTACACGGATGGCATGCTGGCGAATGAAGGCGATTTTGTTCTCTATCTGATTCTCAATCACCTGTAGAGGAAAAGAAATAAAGCAATCATAAAAAGTATGACTTCAAGATCCAGTAATGGACTGATGGCCTGTCCAGAGTAACCCCACATTTAGCTATTGGCAGCTGGAAAACCATGTATGGATTAACCGTGTAAGGATTAACCCTGTATGGATTAACCCTGTATGGATTAACCCTGTATGGATTAACCCTGTATGGATTAACCCTGTATGGATTAACCGTGTATGGATTAACCCTGTATGGATTAACCTCGTATGGATTAACCGTGTA
>NW_015150527.1:159077-168111 GCF_000732505.1 Cyprinodon variegatus | reverse complement strand
AAGGTGATCATCTTTCCACCTTGACCTTCATAGTGTATAGAATGAGGCCTATTCTCTTGTTGAGGTTTTCTATAGATGAACCAAACAAGAGACATTCACAAACACAAGCATTTGCACTTCTGTCTTTGTAAAAAGACCCTCCATATCCCACCCGTCTTACCATTCTATACCCCCAACATTATCCTTACAGTTTCACAGGTGTGCTTGTGTTCTCAAGCAGTCAACTGGCAGAAGGCAGCTTAAAGAAATGCAGGGTAAGGCATGTGTATTATATCGCACTATTCACAAACCCAGCTCAAAGTGCTTTACACAAAAAACAAGCGAAGGTGCAGAATTATTGAAATAATCATCAACTAATTCACTAATCGATTAATCGTTAACTGGAGTATAGAGTCACTAAAACATGCCTTTAGCTGAAAGAGAAATCGTTTTAGAGCAGTAAATATACCAAGATTGTACAAAAAACATATGTAAATATTTTTAATTTCATCCATCAATTTTCTCTATCCTGAACTCCTCAAGTTTGATAATTTTAGTTTCACCTGATTTAAATTCTGCAGAAAAACTTTAAACTACCTTTTGCTATCCGATTAATAATTGACAAACTAAAAAGAATAATCGACAGATTAATTAATTGTCATAATGATCTTTATTTTCAGCCCTACTAACGATAATAAACACTGGAAAAAAGAAACTGCCTTTTGATCTGACAGAATAACAAATTCTGCTGGAAATGAATCACTTAGCCCTGGATCAATGAAAACCTTCAGGTTTTTGTCATTTTTGTGGCTCATTGAGTTTTTTTAAATTCTTTTGTCTATGTTGCTTTAAAACAGAGGGATTCTGACCCATCTAGTCTGTTTCTCGAGACGCTAAGAAACCTAAAAATATTTAGTTCTGTTATGAATGCATGAATATGGTCACACGTATTGTAGTTCAATATTTTCTGAGCTATGGAGGAGAAATTGACAGTGGTCCGATAAAGGTGCCTTGAGGAGCCCCATACTGTGGACACAAAGTCAACCCTTCATAGGATAATCTTGAGGTTACTGGGCAGAACAGAATAACTTATACCTGGTTAAGATCCTCCAGCAGCGAGATTTCCTCCTTCATAAAGAGCTCCCGGCTAGTGTCTGGAGCATAATCCTGAGGCCAGAAGGAGCTGACGTATACCCGAGGTGGCTCTGTGACATTGACCAGTGGTGCCATGCTCCAGAACAGGGCCCCATAGACCCTCATCAGATCCTGCGTAGAGAGGCTGTCGGCCTTGTTGAGGATAAGGCGGATCTGGGACTCTCGGCCCTTCATCTGCCGGAAGAGCATCTCTAACTCGCCTCCCACATCCAGTTTAGTCGGATCAAACACCAGAAAGATAAGATCGGCTCTATCAATGAACCACTGGCACACTTCATTGTAAGGGTAACCTGTGAAGGCAAGGTAGGTTAGAATCATGTGTCCTTCTATCAAGGAAAATTATCAAAGTCAAAATAGATTACAAGCATGTTATTGAAATAAAAGAAAAAGATATAATCAATGTATAATGTGACTAGTATATGTTTTTGTGATATACTTGTTTTCCTTATTATAATTCAGCAAGATGTATTTTTTTAATCAGACCCATATAAGGCATATTAATTGCATTTGAAGAAAAAATATACCCTGCACATCTACAGAGAAACTGAAATCTAACCCCTTTATCTTCACAAAATAGTCAAACTTTTTTTTTAACTGTATGATTTATTTGTGACTCTGGCTCTTTTAGACTTTTACAGCTTTTTGTCATAAGGTTTTTTTTTATTTATTTATGCATCTTTCCATCAACTCCGTATAGTTTCCAGATCCCTACTGATGAAAATAATTCCCTATGCCATGACGCTTTCAACTCCGCTCCGTGTTTCTTTGGAATGTGCAGAATAAATGTTTTAAATTTATTCACATGTTTGCTGTCTCTTATAGCTTCTACTAAACTTCATTCTCTTTTAATGATGGCTCTCATCTGTCCACTATTCCACAAAGGAATGATTCTAATATTACAAAACTAAAACGTGCCTCATCATCAGATGACCAAATTGGGATCTCTTGGGCTCCTCCAGATTTGCTATGTTCCTTTCTTGGCTTCCCTTCTGATTAATGGTCTCCTTTATAGTTCTGCCATTTTAGCTGGATGAACATGTCCTAGTGAGATGTTCAATGCTTGCTCAGTAACCTAAACCTAAAAACCTACATTTTACATTTTATTCTGACCCTTATTTTTTCAATAATGATGTCTTACAAACATCTATGGTATAAATAACCATGTGTTGAATCATGCCATACATCTAAATTCACATAATGATTTTTTTTTTGTTTTTTTACAAGATACAGTGACAAAATTCTTTGACTTATCGTCACCTCTCTCCTGCTGTTTGCGGTTTTCTATGATGCCTGGCGTATCAACAAAGGTGACCCTCTCCAGCAGCTTGTGAGGCATCTCAATGCCGACCAGTCGCTCCAGGAAGCTTTGACCAAACTTTTCCAGGGGTGAGAAGGATCTTGAACTGTCTGCCGCCATCACTATGCCCTCTATTGTCCGAAACCTTTCCCCATGCATGATGACGGTGTATTCAGACGTTGTTGGTTCAGCACCTGGTGCAGAGATGGACAGAGCTTTTTTTCTCCTGCACAGACGGCAAATAACAAACTGTTGGATTTTACTTGTGCTTACCTGTGTAAAGTTCCTGTGGCGTGCCATGGAGTCCCAAAAGGTAGTTGATCATAGAGGACTTGCCGACGCTCCAGGGTCCCAGAAACAGAACCATGGGCTTTGAGGTGATTTCACCTTCTGTAGGTGGAGAAAAGGAAAAAAATCAGTCATAGTGAAGTTACAATAGAAATACATGATATAGTCCATTTTACAGGATTTATCTGGGGAAAAACTCAAACTCAAAGTCCGTTGTTATGTAAGTTCCATGAAAGGTAATTAAAAGTACCAGTAAGTTCCATGAAAACTACATTTAAAACTCTACTGGATGGGGTGCTGGATCAAAAAAGAGAAAAACATGCAAGATGCCCACCGTGTAAAGTTCTAATATCAATACTGATATAACTACTTTTAAAATTTGACTGTTGCTTTTTGAATCTTTAAAATGGTCTGTCTTGCATCAATGAACCTTAACATGAACACACTCCAAGCAGAACCCTGAGATCTGGTGACCAAATGTTTTTAGATGGCCAAGCTGTCTGGCTGAGGCTCCTAAACTCATGAAACAATCTCCCACTATTCATTAAGTTGGTTGGAACCTTAGGTTATTTTAGAGCGACTTTTTTCATTGTGTTTTAACTTGTACTTACATTAAGTCAGTGTCTTTATGTCAAGTTTTATTATTGTACTTTACATCAATTGAAATTCCTTTGCATCCCTTTTTTATGGGATATTGCATTTTATTACTTATTCTTTTTATATTTTATCATTTATTTAATCTATGAAGGACTTTGGTCACCCAACTGTATGTAATAGTACTATAAAAAGATTGATTGATTGATTAATTGATTGATTGATTGATTGATTGATTGATTGATTGATTGATTAATTGATTGATTGATTGAGCTTCATGAAAGCGTCTTGGAACTATTAGTAAAAATGTGATCAAGTCATTTTCATCATTATTAAAGTATCTGTTAAGTTACAAGAATGTTCCTGGAAAGTTCATGTTAGGTAACTAGTAAGATCTGTGTTTGCATGCCCATTAAGTTTCATGAGAATTTAAAAAAAAATGTATTGTAACTTGTAATTACTAAGATGGTACCCGGTATCTATATAAGATCTTTGAAATTCACAGGAAAGTTGTAGAACGCTCTGGTAAAGTAACCCATAAGATGTATGACAATAGTACAATAGATAACGCCATGTAGTGCTATTAAATCTGATTTTACCAACAACACCCCAAACGCTGCACATAGTTAATCTTAGCCAGCAATTGTCTTTATTTTACACAGAAAATATGTTGGAAAGTCAATATTCTCTTAGTCCATAAGTATCTTCAAGTTTTAGTGGGAACAAATATCTTACAAGTCAGGCTTGGTTTGCTCATTTGACCTTTAAATTACATTTGGTCTTCTATAAACATATTTACCTTCCTAATATTAACCACATCTTGCCTAAAGGACTTGATGTACCATCATCCAATCTCCGTTTAGCAAACAATGCCCTCCAGTGATGACAAAACTATTTGAAAAAAAAAACCCTTGAAACATAATAACTATCTACTCATACTAAGCCAAAAAAGAAAATATTGACTGTTTCAGCTACTTGAACATCTAAATGTTAATGTTTTGCTGTCAAAAAATTATTTGGTAATGTTTAACTGAGAGTCTGTCAATGCAAAGTTATAGTTTTGTAATGCTAATTTAAGCAAAGGGAAAAACACATCTGAACAGGTAACTCAAAGTAATTTGTAGTCAAACCTGTTCTGACCTCACCTTCCTTTCCATGAACTTTACAGATTTTTTTATGTTCTATTCTGCAATTAGCTGTACTTCTAGTCCTCACATCAATTTTCCTGAATGACATCATGTACTTTCATATGGCACCACAAGATGTCCTATTATACTGAGGTACAGTGTTAAACTTTCATTTAGCGATGTCTCTACTTCCATATGCCAGGGGAAAAAGTTGCACAATTCTCATTTTAATCCCTACAGAGATTCTCTTTGTTGTTCTTATCAAAGTACCACTCATAGTTCCAAAGTCCTATTTTCAATTATACTGTTTTTATTGTGTCAGATTATTAAAGAATATGGTCTTAAGCAACATGCTTTGATGGACATGCTACCTATTGCTTCTCTTATTGGTTACCTAACTTTTCCAAAATAGTTGAACTCCCTGAACTCCCTCCCTTTTTTTAATATTTGGTAACAAATCTCCACAAACCTGAATGTGTTTTATAAGAATGGTATACCATACATCTACACTAAATTGGAAATGACAAAATATTAATATTATAAAATTATTATTTTTTTTACAACTAGATCCCTGAAAAGTGTGAAGTGAAAAAACACAGCTCTTGCTGAGTGAATGCGTCTGCTGCTGAAGTTACAGCTACACATCCTTTAAATGTGTCTACCAGCTGTGCACCTCTAGAAACTAAAAGTTTGCGAATGTAATACCAAGTAATTAAAGCTCAGATTGAATGCAGAGCGTCTGTAAACACCAATTTTGAAGTCTTTTAACGTTTTTTTGGTTGAGTTAAAAAAATTTTGGGGTATTTTTAAGGTAGACTACTGTTGGAGCCTACCGTCCTCTTTGGTTGTTAATGAGTTTTTGTCCAAGATTGCCTCGTTTTTAGATTGATGAATCTGTCCATCAACTGATCAAGGACATGGTCCCACATCACATTGCTCTCACCATTACATTCAGTATGGGGCTGGTGTGTTGAGGTAGGTAGTGTTTTGCATGTGGGCATAAATGTTCAACTGACCAGAGCACATTCTTCCATATTACTAAATTTTCTTTAGTGGCTTTCTTGTATTTAACTCCCTACATCCTTTAATCGTTTGTGACCAAAACCCTCCCAACAATACAATAGATTATTCAATTTTGTTCAAACTGTTTCCTCAGTGAGGACCAGTGGTGGTTCTAGACTGTGGACTAAATTTAGCAGGGGGGCCAATAATTTCTAATGGGGCAAAAAACGTAAGAACAACACAGACACACAAAAGGACAGAGCAAGAGCATATTTTTTCAAGCAGGCTAAATTGTAAAGGAGAAACAGTACCTTGGTCTAATGGACAAATGAGTTACAGTCTTGTTTATCAGCGTATATCATCATAAGAAGCCAAATTAGTATCACACTGCAAAAATGAATAAAAAGATGTAAACGTTTCTTAAAATCTGTGTATTTGCACTTGAATTTAGCAGATATGTCTGCTAAAGGAAGGAAGCCCTTGGCCCTTTAAACAAGATAATTAGATACTATGCACTTGAAATAAACATAATTATCTTGTTATCTTACCCACCTACTTTAATAAAGGTAATATATACCTTAAATATACACCATCAATAAATACATTTAAAATTTTGCAGTTTATGCTTTCAGTACAGGAGCCATAACAGGAGCAACGGACAGATCTACAGGGACACTGGCCCCTTTTGGCCCCCATGTAGAGCCGCCCATGGAAAGGAGGTGTACCTACCCGTGACTTCATGTTGTCTGAGCTCATTGTACTTGTAGACTTGCTCCATGGGCTTGATGGCCTTATGGTAGATGTTCAACAGTCTCTTTATGGCACCTTCACAGAGAAAAACAGGGAGAGGCAGAGCAATAACAGCTAATGTCAAAATCTGCTCCGACTGGTGATGAATTAGCCTCATAAACTTTACTGTATAGCTGGGAGGTAATAAAAGGCCAGCTCTGTTGTAGCTCGTAAGTTTTCTAACAGGAAACGCTCTGATTCAACAGACCATAGAGTTTCATGCTGAGGACAGTAAATTTCCTCTGATTAATTACCCTCATTTGTCCACATGCAGTCATACGGCACATTGCTTACACACTTTGGCCCAGCCATCATGAAGCAATTATCAAAATAGTTGTAGCAGAATCCCCCACATCCACCCACCCAAAACTGCCTCAGACTCACTTTTATTTTCTTCCAAGCACATCTGGTTTTCTTTTGCATTGACAACGTAGGTGTAAACATTCAGAGGCCGTTTCTGTTTAAATCACGACTTCATTTCCGCAGCACCAGTCCAGGAGACATTACCAGCTAGAATTAGCAGGGTTTGTTTAAATGCTATTTAACATGTGGATATTTCAACTCTTCTTTTAGAGAACTCTTGTACCTCATAAAGATTTCTCATCATCAGTTTTCTCAGGCTGATATTTTGTTCCTTACCAGAGAACTCCCCTGATGATTCAGCGGTTGCCAGTCGCAGCATCTCCTCAATGTGGGAACGGTCTCTCAGGCCTGACCCGATGGTCTCACCCTCTGTGAGAGTGAACGGACACACAGTCAGAGGGCTGAGTTCCAGTCTAAATGCGAATGTAACCAGTAATGCTTCCCTAGTATGTAGCTTCATTTGCAATCCATCAGATTTCAGAACAAAAGGAAAATAATGGCATGCAACAGTCTGCAGAATGTATAAAGAAACATGACAATATGAGCAATGCTGCAAAAATTACTGTATCAAAAACAATCTTAAAAGTTTCACTTTGAATTGACCTTAATGTCTTCCTATAATGTCTTCAAGCCAGTCGGGATAAACAATAAATCACTTCACCACACAATAAATTTTGGTTTTATTGTTTCTTCATGTCTCTCTCTTTTTAATAAAGCCATTAGATGTCCAAAAGCGTAACTCTGGTGCTCTTTATTGACCCCTGATTGCTTTAACTGGTTTTTAGTGTGCTTGGGGCCCTGAAGGCTCACAGAAAAGCTCAAAGGAGAGGGTACAGAAAAAGATAATACAACTGAAAAAAATATTTGATCATGCAGGGCCAAAAAGAAAAAGAAAGAATTACCTTTTGAAATGTGTGATTAGAAGAGGTATTTATAATTAGATTGATGAATTATTTATTTTACATCTATATTAAGAAATAGGATTTAAAAATAAATTTCAAAATTGTAGTATTCAATAATGAATAATACATAGAATTTAGTTTTAAATGTATAACTAGAAAATGTTTTTAAATTTTTATTTGTTATTGTCTGATTTAAATGTTTATGGCGTTTTGTCTTTTTCAGTGATTCTCTCAGTTCTCCAGACAGCAAACAAAAGGACAGTGTAAATTAGCATAATTCACTTAATTAGAACTGGGTGATTGCATATGGATGATGATGATTAATATCTAATTATCTTATTTTAGGAGCAAAAATACTTATTTTATTAGGTGATCATATAATTGACCTACTTAAATTAAGGGTATATCTACTAATTCTATTTTTTGTTTTGTTGTGATTATTTATAGATCAGTTGTTGCAGTGTATACATTAAATCTGCAGTAGAACAACCTTTTAGTCCCTAAATTGATTTTGTGTTTAGCCTCACCTGCAGGCAGCTCCTCCAATGTCACCTCTCCATCAGAACCCTGTTCAGACACTGGAGTGTCTGCTGTAGTTTCTTTACCTACATCATCTATAGTAGCTTCAACAGAAGGCTCCTGGCTTTCCTGATAAATGGCTTCTGGTTCTGGGCCCGGCTCGGGGATGGGCTCGGGCTCTGAGGTGACCTCCTGGTCTTCTTCAGTTTCAGGTTGTTCTGTCACTTCTGGTTCCTCCCCTGGATCTGATGTACCCTTTGGTAGCTCCTGTGATACTGGTTTGAGGTTTTCTGTCAAACTTGGGTTTCTTTCCTCTGGTTCAGGTACTGTTTCATCCTCCTCTGATCCTTCATCTTCTAATTGCTCAGCACTTTCTTTCTCAGCTGTAGATTCAGTTTCTTGACTCACATCTTCTGCTTTTGCCTGAGATAAGTCTGTTAGTGTTTCCTCCTGATCCTCCAAAGGTGTCCCCTCTTCTTCCTCTGCCTCTTCCATTGCGATCTCCTCCTCTAGAGGAACTTCAGATGCTTGGTTTTCCTTGCTTTGAACCTCCGATATTATCTCTTTGTCCTCCTCTACAATCTCTTCTGGAACCCGTCCTTCAACTGCATCCCCCTCCGGTGGAGGTACTACTTCTACCTCATCCTCCAGCTCCTCTTCGTCACCTGACAAGGATTTGCAGGGCTGGCACACGGCTCTCTCTGGAGCCGGAGTGTCATTGGATGAGGTCTGGCTGGCATCTGTTGTATCACATCCACAGGAGAAGAGGTCTCCTTCTGGCTGCTGGAGCTTAAGATGCACCCGAGGCTCCTCATCATGGATGGAGGGCTCTGCCAGGAGATCTGGAAGTTTTAAAGAAAAACAAAAACTTGATCTCACAATCCTGTGCAATCCCAAAAAAAAAAAAAAAAAAAAAAATCAATCCCTATAATGGTTAAGTGACATGGGATATTTTATGGTTGATAGTGAGAAGAAAAGAGGCTCAGGAGGCTTTTATCACATTAATTAAGAAACAGCTT
>NW_015150527.1:133289-158953 GCF_000732505.1 Cyprinodon variegatus | reverse complement strand
TCCATCCATCCATCCATCCACCCATCCATCCATCCATCCATCCAACATTCATATTTTTGGATTGTGGGAGAAATTCAGAGTACCCAGAGAGAACCCACCCATGCACAGGGAGAACATGCAAACTCCATACAGAAAGACCCTAGGTCAAGAGTTTAACCCAGTATCTTCTTGCTGCATGACAAGGGTGCCACAAACCACACCACTGTTTTAGCCCTGTTTTATTAATTGGTTAAATGTAATACTCTAGTTTTCAAAGGAATGCTATGCATTTTCCTTTGCTGTAAGCAGAAAGCCATTACAATTAGCATAAAAGAGCCTTGAACACCTCTGTGTAAATCAAATTAATTTATTTGTAGTGAAATTTTGTTGCTAAAAATAAATACTTATTATTCTAATTGATAAGTTGCAACTTCATGCGTATGCCTTAGGCAGATGATTTTATCCAGAACAGTCTAAAGATATAGATGTAAAAAAGATTCATATCAAAACTAATAATGAGCTACTCCCTCTCCTTGAACTGTCCCTTTAGCTGCTGAAAGGCTTTCAGGGCTTTGGTAATAAAATGTCTATGTTGTCAGAGGCTTTGTAAGATCTCCCAAGCTAACAGGTTCCAGACAAATGTTCAGACAAAGAGTGGTTCAAAAAAGCCCTTATGAAAACTACAAAATTGAGGCAGGTGACGTTGGCCTGTACGGCAGAGCGGGGAGCTCACCCTGGAGACGGGCTTGGTGGTGCTTGGTGGTCCTCGGGACTAGCCCAGACTAAGCCCAAAGGAGTGAGTGGGCCAAACACCTGCAGGTGGACCCATGAGGGACTGGTGCTAAGAGGACTGGGCAGCAGTCAGAGGCCTTGGGGACCTGATCCACTGACATTTATACTGGCTCTGGGGATGTGAAATGTAAAACATTAACACCTATATGGGAAACAACGGTGACACCTGTAGGGGCATGATAGTGAGGAAAGGACCCCCGGCTGTGAGCCGAGTAGTGTTTCATTCTTTGACTTCTGTGCAATTCATAGATTATGAGCAGCATCTTGGTCACTGGTCGATGATCGACTTTGTAGTAGGGCTGGGCGATATGGCTAAAAAAATAAAATCTTGATTTTTTTTAGTCATCTTGGATAATTATGATTTCAATCGGTTTTAATTGAAGTATTAAAAACTCCATGCATATATTTTAAAATAGGTTTACTTTATGAAAAATATATATTTTGCAAAGTATACAAATATTTAGCCAATTATAAATGTATTCTAAAAAAAAATTAAAACTTAAATATTCATAACATAAATCTTCTGCAAGTAACATAAATGTTGACTCAACAATAAATGTACAGATTTTTTATCAGTAAAAAATATACACCTATATATTCAGTACAAGTGCAAGAAAAAAGAGCTTAATTTGCTGAAATGTGCAATTTATCGAACAGTCAACAACTTGTATTGATCTTCTAGGAAGTTGGTGGTTTGTGAACAGGAGCTGTTGAGAGCCCAGTCCATGTCGATATAACAGTTTAACTCATGTACAGCTAACGAGATCGACTGGACCAAAGGTCTGTAGTAGTTGCAAATAACAAAGAAGACTCCAACTTTTCACAGAGTGCTTGTTATGTTTGGTTGTACAGTTTTGGTAGCAGAACCTCCGCAAAATATTTGCAACTCGGCGGGTCATATTTTGGATCACACACTTTTCGCATGTGAAGGACGCCAGGCTTCTCTACTATGTAAATGGGAACCATGCCCATCCCAGCTACAGCGTTAGTAATCTGCTTCCACCACACACTACACTTGCCGGTCAGCACTGCTTTAGAAAATGAGGCGGCCAGGGTTTGTGGTCTTTTCTTGTCTTGGTCATGTTTGTTTTTGCCAGTGCTACCGACGCTACAATCCCAAATCTACGAGCGCTGCTCCCATTCTGTGGGGTGCCTTTGCAGGAGATGCTGAAACAACTTATTTGCACACTATTGTAGTCTGCTCCACATTGACCTGGTCAAAGCTGAACCACTTCCAAATAACTGACGAAACACGTGTCCCTTTTCTCAGTACCAACTCTTCAGATTGAGTGGCAGCGATGGCGTGAGTAAACGGAGCAGCAAATAAAAAATGCAGAAGAAGAGACATCCTCAATTTTACGATTTAGCAAAATTTGAAATCGTGGACTTTTAAAAACATGAATTAATCAAATTGATTCGATTTATCGACCAGCCCTACTTCGTAGTAGTATCTTGCAAACTTCTGCAAGGAAGGAAGGTGAACAGACTTGGCTGGTCCAAGTGATTAATGAGGGTCTGCTGGGAATGTTTGTCAGAGTCCTCGTTGGGTACGTATTCAATTTCCAACTTAAATTACATAAACTTTCCACAATAATCTAAAAGGGAAGTCCTTTCAGGGTTCTAGGGGAAGCTAGGGAGGTGAAGTCTGAAAGGACCCTGTTCTCTGCCTCTATTGTTAATGTGGCCACCCATAGCAGTGCCTGTAAGGCCTGCTGTGTCTGGTGCAGTAGCAACCCCTGAAGAACCAAGCTGAGGAAGCAGCTCACTTCAGCTCGGTTGGCTTGTGGGACCCTTGAGGCAGCAGCAAGTACAGTGAGGCCAAGCATGTTGCTGCCAAAGCGGTCACATAGGGAAAAAATATGGGCCTTGGAGGAGTTTTGGGAGACATTGGAGAAAGACTTCACTGCCTCCGGTAACAGTGCTTGACTAATAATGCTTTTTTTTGGAATGGGGAGCTCCTAATCTTGAATACGGACAGTGCGACAAATTCCCTTGAGATTCTCCTAAACTGGGCTGACAACCTTTCGTGGCAGAAGAACAGATAGGGTTAGACTAGTTCATCATCCAGGCTGAAGGAAATTATTAAAAAACTCAACAATGGATAAGACCTGCCCTGAATACCTCAGAGCCCCATTTACACTACCCCTCTGAAACAGATCCCTGTCGAGTTCGGACTGAGCTTGGATCAGTTAACTGTGCAGAGCTTGCATCTCAAGACCATTTACACATCACACTAGGGCAGTTCTTGGCCTCCTATCGGTGGTCCATGATACTACAGCACTCAAGACAGGAATAACACAATCAAAAATGGCGGCGCCCATAACATTCAGGAACTCATGTGGCTGGATTGCGTCCTCTGCCCAAATTTCAATAAGATCCTATGTCTCTGCATGATTCCAGGTCACACCACGCTCTTTTGATGCCCTTTATTGTTAATAAGCTGAGAGGAACTTTGTGTTGTGAACAGGTGAAGAGATATGTGAAGCCGGACACACCTGAAAAACCGCAAAAGGAGGAAGCTGACTGTAAATAGGAAATGATGCAGTCTGCTTATGCGGTCTTTGTTATCAGAGAACCGAGACAACTGAAGCATGCCTAGCCCTACTGTTGAACCAGTACTAGATTTAGCCCGGTTTGGTTGTGTCTGGAATGGTTCAGTTCAGTTGCGTTCCATTTACACTCGACAGGTTATCTCAGTTACAGGCTCTGACCTCCTTGGAAAGGTTTCAAAACGGTAGTGTAAATGCTGCTTAGGTCTCCAGATGTTGCTGGGCTGTCTTGGCAGACAGGAAGCTTTCCTGGAGAGGTGGCGAAACGTCTTCAAATCTTGGAAACCAAGTCCAGTGGATATATTTTTTGAATTTTTATGGAATGACTGGATAGTTTGTTCCAGCCTCACGGGGGTCACACTTCTCAACCTTAGCCTATAGAGAGAAGAGTCCAGCTGATTGTCGAAGAGGAGCACTGCGTCTTTCATCCTGGCAGTCAGACCTGTTCCCAGGGTACATTGTACTCCAGCAGGGCTGCCCTCTGTCACCGGTCCTGTTCATAACCTGTAGGGTCAGCTTCCCTAGGCACGGCCATGAAACATCTTGAGTTTGGTCCAAGTAGCTAAGGGTAGCCAGTGAAGTGCAATGAACAGAGGTACTGTGTGCTGGTTTTTGCTAATGGAAGACCACACACTCTTCGGTTTTCTAGACCGCCTGCAGAGGCTTTATACTAATGAGTAAAGTAACATCTTTTTTATATTTAAAGATACACTTAAACTTTAACATTGTTACCATGCTTTTACAAATCACTTACAGCTGCTGAAATTCAGCCATTATGGCTTCTATAGGATAATATCTAAAAGCAGGGGACTCCCCTGGCATTCCAACACATGGAGCTGTGCTGGATATCATTGACTGCCACGATGTACAAAGACCAAAAGTTGGTGACCTGCATTTAAATTTAACTGCTTGCGGTACAGAGTGTGATGTGAGATACTTAAACGAATGTCTACAGTTCATGTTACCAGATGGATTCACTATGAGGGGGGAGGAATACAAACTTTTGGCAGTTGTCAAAGATGTCAGATGTGTTGTCAGTAGTATTTGGTTACTAATTCTTTGAGTTCTAATGGAAACCTTTTTTGTATATATGCCTCTTTGTTGGCTACTCTTTCTCAGTTTACTGTTTACCATTTTCATGAAGTAAGACTCAACTGAGTCAAAGGGCCAAATGAACCACTAAAGAAACATCTTTTCTTGGTCATTGTAAGACTTCCTGGTATTTTTTTGTAAGTGGATGTGTGTAAATATGTACTGATAAATAAAATGTGCTTGAATATGAATATATTGAATATGAGTTTCAACCGTTTGGTTTTCTTGAAAACCAAATGTTAGGATACCAACATTCACGTTTCTTGGAATATGACAGTGTTCTATTAAGCCTCCTTAGAGTCCCTTCTTTTATAACAGTCATAAAACCAGATTATACTGCTCTTTAGTGGAGAAGTTCTGTATTTTAACCCTCAAAGGAGGAGTAAATGCTCCCCCAGAAGTCATGGAAGAGACCATTAGGACATCATGTACCTTCCGGCCCCCTGAGTGCTGTCCAGGTTGCTCTTCTTTCTGCCCCTAAATTAAAACACATCCAACGGGTTGCCATGATGTTGTTGTCACCTCCTGTGGCTTAAAGGTTTTTGGCTTAGCACGTCCCTAAGGGGTAGTCAGCTTAAGCTGCAACTTAAAACTCGAACAAGTTCAAAAAGAAGATAGCTCTGCATTACTCTGATGTTGTTATTTTCTGAAGTATTTTTATTATACACGCCTTGTGGACAGTTCTAATAAAATGTATGTATTCTAAGTTCAAAGGGAAAGTCAGCATAACAATGATTTTATTTCAGTGATATCTAGGACAGAAAATAGTGAATTTTCAAAGTTCTATCAGCAATATATATATATATATATATATATATATATATATATATATATATATATACACATAAGGTTAAGGGTCTTGCTCAGAGACCCAGAGTGGCGATCTTTGGGAGTGAGGATTCTTTTTTTTATTTTTTATTTTTTTTTATACAGTTTCCTGTCTGGCAATGTGGCAATAAGAATAATTGTCTTGATGCCAAAAAGACCCCAACAGATTTACTTTCACAAGTGTCGCAGTATGGCAATTGCCATATTGCTCCACTTGTTTCCATGCATATAAATTGCTTTATTATAATTATGCAGGGAGTTTTATAGTTAATATAGACACTGCAATGTAAATAGAGCAGAAAAACCGAAGAAGAAAAAGGCAAAAAGAAAAAATAAAGAGAAAAGATGGTAAGAAAGAGGAGATAGAAATAAGACAATGACAAAACATTTGGAGTGAGGATTCTAAGCGCAACGCCCTAACCATGAGGCCACCACTCCCCAAAGCAGGCATTACTGTGAAGGATCTTGCCTAAGGACCCACACTGGCAGCTCATTTCCCCCAGTTGGGATACTAACCCAGGCTTCCCATTTGCACGGGTTTTGGGCTACAAGTAGACATAAAACTTCTGGTTAAACGCATTAAAGTGATAAACCAAAAAAGATTTATTGATATCCAGATGAGGTTCAGTGGAAGATGGGGTTGATCAAATAGGCTAGCACATCATCATTTTTTTGGCTAAATTTGGCGAAACATACAGACTAAAAGTTTTATATCTTTCTGACCTTGAGTAGTGACAAAGGACACGTCCTTGAAGTGTGTTCTGAAAAATGACCTTATCTAGTCCAAAAAAATTGTAATGCCTACATTTCAATTTCCCAGAGACACATTGAATCTGTTAATATAGCCTTAAAAATAATCTTTAGTACAAGCCTTGAGTCATTCTTTTTTTAATATCTTGCTTTCCAGAGGAAACACTCTCTTGCCATCCTAAATAAATATATCTTCATCATTTCCAGAAAAATACCAGTCTACATTTTAGAGAAATATTTTTGCCTTATTCAGCCATTGAACTCTGATCTAAGACTCCTCCATTCATTGTTTATACCTGTGTAATCCTGCTTGGGCTGGTACCCTTTTTCCAACTGTCAATTGGCAGAAAACTGTCTAGATTTTCTTTATCACCCAAATCCACTTTGAAATATTTCAGTAAACTCTGTTTAAATATGTAAAGAGGTACCAGGTGTTGAACAGAAATCCTTACAGTCTTCTCCGAGTTCTTATAAAGCTAATCCTAGGCAGTCTTAAGTGTACTGTAGGTACCTTTAATTGAATGAGTCAAGCGAGGTAAGGCAGCCAGTGAGCAGTAACCTGATCTTTGTTTGAACGGCATGCTTCAACCCTGATCTCTCTGGCCCATGTGAGAGGTTTGGAGAGAGTCCAGGCTGGTGCAATGGCATCATGTGCATGCTAACTTGATCCTGAGATTTCCCTAATGAACAAAAAGTTATAAGGTTTTACATACCAGTAGTTGCTGAAATTAATCTGCTCCTCTATTGTGTTGTTCCCCTCATTACTCTTAATATGACTATGATCTGTCTATGTCACTGAGGGTAGAATGAAGTCAGAACTTAGATTTTCACAGCTGTTATACGCAGTATGATGAAGGTGTATGCTGAGGCTCCATGCTTCTCTGCAAATTGGACGTCTTGGTAGCAAGAAAGCTTTTAGTCGGCCGTGTTGACAGCTGTGGCGAAATCTAAATTAGTTCGAGAGGAAAATATGAGAGGGAATAATCCGTAACGCAGTACTGATTCTGTCCAGCGTCTGGGTTCAGTGAATGAGGACAATGGCTTTTTTATTTTTCTCTCCATCTCTGTTTTCTTACAGTTTGATTTATTTAACTGTGGCTAATCTTTTAAACTGCATCAAGCCCCACAATCTGTTCCTATACTAATCAATAATTAGGAGCATGAAGAGAGTTTTGTTTACAAGCGATTTCAGAGTTTCTAGCTGTATTTCAGAAGGAAAATATTGAGCATTTGCAGTCTCTTGCAACAGTATTCACACAAACTACATGAAAATGAAGAGTGTCAGTATTCAAACCCCATTTGCTCTGATACAATCCTGGTTTTTCTATTTCTACATCATCCTTTTAGGATGAGGGTTCAGGACTTTTTTTTAGAGGCGGGTTCAGGACTTTTCTGCAAACATTAATGACATTAATGTACGTACTATAATATTCCTGAATAAAATTCATTGTAAATAACTACCTTCAGAGGTCACCCAGTTAATATAACAGCATCATGCTGTGGGAATGCAATTCTAGAGTCTGCACCATACCTGAGAATGGCATGGAGGTTTACCCATCAGCTGGACAATAGCCATTACTAATACAGTGAGGGCTGCAGCGGAAAAGTTTAACTGAAGGAATATTTGTGTTCAGAATTTCAGAATGGTCCAGTCAAAGTACAGATGCACAACTTTGTATTGGTCTGTCACAGGAAATCTACAGAAGTACATTGTCTTATGTTTTAATGAGATAGAATGTAAAAATGTTAATGGGAAGTGAATTCTTTTTAAGGTATGTAAAGCAACATAGAATAATTTACTAAATAACATGGGTCCTCATGAAATAATTATCCAGCTAATATATTGATGACTACCTGGTAACCACTTAGGTTTTTGATAAAATTTCAAAAATATACTTTTTGAATCTCCCTCAGAAGGCTCTTAACATCATATAACGAATAAAATGCAGTTTAAATAACATATGGATTAACAATGACAGATTTTTTTTCTTTACTAATATATGACAAACACTGAACAACAATTTTCCACGTAAAGCTAGTGATAACATTGTTTTGCCTAAAATAAGCCTAGGTTTAGATGGCTTTTCAAATCAATTTTCTTGGTATACTAAGGTGAACATGATTTCATCTGTGATAAAGATTGTAGTATTGATGTCAGGTTTATCTATTTTTTTCATTAGTTTTATAGCTGGATGGACATTACTCTATTCGCATGGCGCAAAATAAAAATGATAATCGGAGGAAAATGTTTTTGTTTTCAGACACAACCTTATCGGACTTAGCGAGACATATTTTAAAAAAAATCTGGGCAATCTGAGCGGATAAACAGCTAAAGTGACAAACAAACCACCCAGACCTAAACCCAGTCATGAGACCTGCCAGCTCTTTCCCATTCAATTAGTCAAAAATCACCCTTGCATTCACTTCAAGAACCTTGAGATAAAATGCATGCATATGTAGTTGGTGCTGATCAGTTGCCTGAAATGCTGCCTGAGTTGCAGGCAGCACCCTAACATTGAGGCCTGGGTGCTGTCCTGACGCTATGTCCCGCAGGGCTGTGGGGACAGAGCGGGACAGGTGCCTGGGTACTGGATGCACAGAAATAGTCCCACAATGAGTCAGAGGGTGAAAAGAAGGAGGGATAATTCCATTTCTATTTACAGGAGGTGTGACGCTCTTCTGCTTGTCTGTGATTGTCATGAGGCCGGACTCCAATCCGACTGACCCGTTGCCTGCAGGAGCTGCAACCGTGAATGACTCAGAATCTCCTCCAAGAACAACAACCACATGGAGATTACATAAACTCTGCATATGGACACAATTAAACAAGCCACAGTGAAACAGAGTATGATTGAATATGAGTGCATGGCAGATTAGTTTCTCTGCAGGCAGAGCAGACAAAGCCCTATTGAGACATTATACAGAACACTAATTCGATGTAGGAAGTAAGTGCAGAGCTTGATGCTTGTCTTGTTTCTATAAAGGTTTCCCTGAAACAATCCTTTTCTCTCAATATAACATGATGTCTATGGATAGGTTGGAAAGGACACATGTCAGTTTAAACGCTGTATCTGATGACGACTTAGTCTGACAGATTCCTGACACCTAACAGCAATGGTTTGTCGGGGTCAAAATGAATCTGTGCAAGGACAGGCAAGGAGGTTCTCAGCTTCAGCCTTAAAGTACAAGCCAATAAAGTTCCAAATAAAAATGCATTAAAACAACCAAGGTGGACCATTTCTGAACACATTTATCCCGAATTCTTCCAAATCAAATGCAGGGCAGTTGCTAAGTATTTCCAAGACGCAAAACTGCAGATTTGAAGAGAGCATTCATTAAGAAAAATGATTTCAGCTTATGTTTTTCTTCTTTTTGTCTGATTCAATAAGCCACAAATTCAACCAAGCTGTTAGGAAGACATAGACAAATGGTGACATGCCAAATAAATTCAGAGGACATTTCATTTGAATCATTTTAGAACATTCTGGTTGAACCAAGAGCATTACAAAAACCTAGTTTGTGTAAGTCTATATATCTCATCCAAGCGGCCTCCGTACCTGCAGCCGACAGAGCCAGGAGACACAGCAAGCAGCACGTAGTCACCTCAAGCTTCATTTTGGCTGCCAGAGGACTGCTGATCGTCTCCCTCAGATATATATACAACTGTGGCTAAAGGTCAGAGGGCACGCCAATGGAGAGGTCCTCAGCAGCTGCACTCATTGAGTGCTGGAACAGCTGCCTGGTCCAATCAGCAGTGTTGATGGGAGCAGAGCAGGAAGAGGCTAAGGGATTGTAGTTTAAAGAGAGTTTAAAGCTTGAACGTAAGCGTGAACAGCTAAAACGTGAACTTAACTGGAACGTCGGTTTTTCCCAGACCAAAATATATTAAAAAAATATATAAAAAAAACATTGTCTGGGTAGGCTTCTGCAAAGATATCTAAAGTCGTCATTATACAATACCATTAAAGTATCTTTTGTCCTTTAGGGGATTTCTGTTTTTGCTTATCTGTCACAACTTTATGTTTTAGATCCATTTTTAACATTAAACAAAAAGTTGTGGAGTAAATTTAAACAACATTTTTATATGTTTTATATGCAAACCAACCTGCTACTTTGTAAAAAAAAAAAAAGCTAAAAATCCCACTAAACCCAATAACTACATGTGGCAACTTTGTGAGGATGACCGGCTTAAAGTCATCTAAGTTTCAGTTCCAGTTTTTTATTATCAGTCCACTGAATTTTTTTTTTAGGAAGTCTCAGGATGTGTTTTTTTTTCCGCATATGTAAGATTTTCATTTTGCTCAGCAAGGGTTAAGGAAGGGAAGGAACGTAAATATCGATCACCTTTCCTCCAGAGGTTTTAATTCAATTTGTGCCAATTTTTGCAGATATTTTTATCTAATATTGAATAATGAATGTGAAGTCCTTGATTTGCTCTTCAACTCATTTTGGTAGGTCAGTCATTCCTTGGATGGTTCGCCACTATTCCATGTTTTCTCCATTTGTTGATCTCACTGTAGTTCATGACTCTTTAACTCTTTTTAGGCTAAAAGATACATTATTGTGCCTCTTAATTATTGTTAAATTTTAGACTGGGCCACAATGTGTCCCATTCTGACATCCTCTAGCTGACTTCCTGTTGTCACCCAGGTTAATTTCAAGTGTTGTTTTGATTGTTTAATTCCCATTTATTTGATAGGCCAATTAAAACGTAGTTTAAAGATTTTTCAGTTCCCATCAGCCAATAATAACGTTATAATTACACACACACCTACAAAATATGTAATATTGCCGACAAAATGTTTCGTCATTCATTTAGGAAAGTGATACATATTCATTGCACATGGAGTGAAGTTTTTCAAGTCTTTATTTATTATCATTACACATTTTGATTACTATTGGATCCAGATAATTAAAACCAAAAGTTTAGCATCTCACAAAGTTGGAACATATATTGGATCAATGGGAAAAGAAAAGAAATTTCAAACAGAAATATCAGGCTTTTCAAAAGTTCCGTACAGTACATCCAACACGTGGCTGCCCTTCTTCTGAATAAGTTACTGCATCAGTGTGGCCGGAAATGGCAGCCTGTGGTACTGCTGAGGGCTAACGGGGGCCCAGAGTGGTTGATAGTGGACTCTAGGTCATCTGCACTGTTGGTTTGGTATCTTTCATCTTTCAGTACTCCATCTTTATTTGGTTCAGATCAGACCTGTTGGTCAGTCAAGTGAACAAGCTTTTGGTACCTTTGGCAGCATTAAACAGTGTCATGTCTTGTGGAAAAATGAAACCATCATCTGGATAAAGCCAATCAGCAGAAGGAAGCATGAGGTTCTGGCAGATGGCTGCCTTGACTGTGGATGTCAGAAAACAGCGGAGGACAATGTGGTTCCTTTGTCTCTTTTCCAGGACCTTTTTTTTTTTTTTTTTTACAAATTGCATCTTAACTTTACTTTCATTTAAGTAGAGGATTTTGGATACAGTCTGCTTTTGATCCTAGTGGACTGTAAGGTAAGAGAGAAGTCTGGTTAAAAAGTGACTTGACACGAGGATTTCTGAGATTTGTAGCCCATATCTGTACATAGTTTCCCTTACCACGCTCCCTCGTGTGCACGCTCTGAAAATTCCCAAATCTATAAATTATTTCTGTTTAACAGTGCTCTCAATGCTGTGGTTGTCATTTATGGGGCACATCTTCCTACAACACTTAGCTTTCTATGTAAAAGTATTAACTCACCTGCTGGGGCTCACAAATACACTCAGGTTACATCTCATTCCTAATCCACAGAGTTCAGTAATACGCTGGTCCACCCTTTGAAGCTATATCAGCTTTAACTCTTCTAGAAAAGCTCTCCCTAAGGTTTAGTAACAGGGTTCTTGGAATATTTAAACATTCCTCAAGAGACCTTTAAAGAGGTTATAGATTGAAGCTGGAAAAGAGGGCTTGACTCATCTTTAATTCATCCTTAAGATGTTATTTTGGGTTAAGGCCAGGACTTTGCTATGAAGTCTAGTCATGGTCATCCATATCTTTGAAAGACATGTTGGAAGAGAAAGGGGCCATCCCCAAACTGCTCTCTCAAAGAGGGGAGCATGGAGTTGTCTGATATCTCTCTGAATAATTTAGTTTTCTGTTCCCTGGAACTCGGCGATAAATCCCAGCTCCTGAAAAACAACTCCACAACGTAATCACTACATTCATGTAGTCAGACAAGAACTTTTCTTCTGGCAACCACCAAACCAAGACTTAAACATCAGATTGTCAGATAAAGAGGCGTGATTGAACCCTCCATAGAATGCCCTCCATTGCTCTAGGGTCCAATGGAAGTGTGCTTAACACCACCTTGTAAAGTACCTGGTGATGTCATATTTGGATGCAGGCACTCAGCCAAGCAAATCAAATCTACTAAGTACTAAATGCATATTCCTGAGAAAATCTGAATGCCAAGTCAAGATTGGAGGTCTGAGTTCACTAGACCTCAGCGTCTGCTGCTCATGCTCATAGTTAATGTGGCATACCACTGTATGTGACTACTGAAGTCATTCACAACCACATCCACCTACTGTAGTTACAATACCACTGATTGTACAGAGGGCTATTTAAGAGTGAGGAAACTTTACAGGTGACATCCGTATAAATTCAGTCTGTGGAAGAACCACGGTGCTGGTGTTATTGGACCTGAAGGCAACGTTTGATGCTGTTGATCACTTGATTGTACTAGAGAGCTTGGAAAACTGGGTCGGTCTTCCTTTTACCACACTGGACTGTTTAAACATTAAGGATACATGAAGGATAGGGACTTCTATGTTTCCCCACATTCAACATCTACATGCTCCCATTGACTTAAAGCAAACAAGATCAGTTACCATACCTGTGCAGACGACACACGGCTTTACATCAGAAAGTCACCAGGTGAAAATTATTTGGTTAGATGCTAAGAAAAGGTCAATATGTGGATACGCCATCATTTTCTCCAACTTAATAAAAAACAAATCTGAGGTAATAATCTTCAAACCAGTTGAAGAGAGATCCAGAGTTAGCTCACAGCTTCAGCTACTACTATGGCTGAAACCTTGGTGTCAGGATGGACTCAGACCTGAACCTTCAGAGGCAAATAAAAGCAGTTACTCTGTCAGCCTTTTTTTTTCTGAAGATAATTTGCAGGATTAAAAGACTAATGTACAAGTAAGTTCTTGCATATGTCTTTAGTAGAATTGATCACTGCAACAGTGTCTTTCTAGGTTTGCCTAAAACGTCCATCAGACAGCTGTAGCTGATCCAAAACGCTGCTGCCAGGGTTCTCACTAGAACTGAGAAAGTAGAGCACATCAGCTCGGTTCTGAAGTCCTTACACTGGCTCCCTGTAGCTCAGAGAATAGACTTTAAAATCCTTCTGTTAGTCTGTAAATCACTGAATGGATCAGCAGCAAATAAATAACAGATTTGTTGTCAGTGTATCAACCTCCCAGACCATTCATGTCTGCAAGTCAAAGTTAAAAAACTAATTTGTTTAGAGCTGACTTAACTGCTAACTGAGGTATTTTTAGTTTAAGGTTGTGGTCCAACCTTTACACTGCCTGATTTGGTCATGCTTTTATCTTTGTTTGTTTTTATCCTGCTTTTATTTCCCTTCTATAATGCTTAATTAATGTAAAGCACTTTGAATTGTCCTTGTACTGAATTGCATTATACAAATAAAGTTACACCTATGTATAGATGATGGATTTTATACAGCTGTGACCATGGAAGTGATTAAAACACCAGATATTGTTTATATTAATGGCTGGGCGGATACCTTTGACAAAAAAAATTTAAATGCATAATAAATAAATATTTGTAATTTATTTAATTTGTGATTATTAACAGTAAGCCATAATCATACAAATGAAAATAGAGAATTTAATGTTTGCAATTTTTTAGTGAGAAACAAAATAGAAAAAAGTACCAAGATGATAAAGATTTTAATGCAGCCATTTGGTGTTGGTGAATATTGTTTTTTTGTTTTTGTATTTTTTTTTGTACATATGATGCTGTCATCTATTTTTACATATTTATTAATATTTAAACAACAATAATCAAGTGTAAAATCCAGAACTGTGCCTCTCCATACTATTAGTATTTCCTTAGATTGATAAAATTGATCAATTGATAGTGTTTATTAGTGCCACGTTCACTCTTTTCTGTATTCTTCCCTCTCCATCTTCTTTTCTTTCTAGCTCTCTTCTGACTTCTGCCTGGTCTCTATTTAACTCTTTTAAGTAGATTTTTTTTTTTGCTTCTCTGCTCTCATTCAATCTTCTAATCTTCTTCGTCTCCTCTTCTATTAATCTTGCACTAATCTAAAACAGAGACATAGTACAATCAAAATCCCTTTCAAACACATTAGTGTTTGAAAACACATTAAAACTTAAAATTTAAAGTTAAAACAAGATTCTTATTTCACACACCTGTTTTAAGTTGGCCATTTTTAGAAAAAGTAGTGGGGTTACTGCGATCATCTGATTTAATACTGAAAAGGCTAATCCCCACAATATTTGGAGCAATAAATTAACAACAATATAATAAATGAGCATTAAACAGGTGGTTATCTCTTCCTCCATCATTCTCAGATCATGCAGATCTAATCTCATTCAGTTTTCCTTTTACGGCCTCTTATTGTTTTTATGAGGAATTTTCATATATCTAAACTGAGTGGTCCAAAAGCTGGAAGTCTATGCTCATAAATCACAACCATAAAACAGCAAAAAGCTTCTAAGTCTACTTACAATAACTACTGTATCTGAATGTATAAACTAAAGGTCAGTTCTAAAAACATCTTTAGGCAAACCCTTGTTGAAACCTAGACAAGATTAGCACCTTACAAGGAGTTTTCAATCATTCTGTTTAATTTTATCTGAGTCTGTCTTCCTCATTCCAGCTGCAGCCAATGGTCTGTTTTACTTTTTATTGATTAGTTTGGTTTATGTCACATTTTGGGTCCTCATCTTTAGTAAAACAAAACATCAAAGCCCTTTTTTTTTATTAACCTGGGCGCAAACCAAACATTTATCACAGGGATCAGCCCAGTCCAGTCCAAGCCAAAATAACCAATTAGCACCCTCACCATAGAACAGGGCAGATCCCCATCAGTTGCAGCTTTTTTTTTTATTTTCATTACACTGTCACAAGTACAGAGCAATGAAATTAACTGTCTGCATTTTAACCCATCCTCTTGGGGAACAGTGGGCTGCCATCGTGCAGCGCCTAGAGAGCAGTGTGGGGTTAAGGGTCTTAGTGAGGGACCCAGAGTGGCAGTCTGTGGGAGTGGGGCTCAAACACAGAAACTCAGGATTCCAATCAAAGAATTGGTGTCCCAGTCAGAAATACCTCTGTCATCTTTATTCATGCTATTTCTCTTATGTTAAACAAGGTTTTATATTGAGCGTTTTCGCTACATATCCTTTGTCCCTTGGCCAGAATTTGGACTGTCATTCCCTCATAACGCTGAAATTAAATGCTATTTAACAGTGACTTTATTGACAAAATGGCACAGAAATTGCTTATTTTAATAAGAAACGTGCCTGAAATATATATTAGTATTTCATTTATTGATCACTGTCATTTGCACCAAAAAAAAAAAAAAAAAGAACAAAACTTTTTAAACCTTTTGTCTCCTTGCAAATCAGCTGTCTTGTGACAGGAGAGCTAATGGCAGGATAGCAGTGTTAGCTCTTTGGAATCAAGGAAAAAAAAGTAATGTTTTGCAAAACCTAATTACCGGTAGGTTAATTTGTTATTTCTAAACATTCCCTTGAATGATGCATCTTATTAAAATGTAAAATTGTCACCACCTAGTGGACAGCATCATATGATAAAAAAAAGTCAAGAAAACCAAGTGTAATAAAAAAGTACAAATTTTATTTTTTTTCATGTTTTTTTTTTTTTTTTTTACAAAGGCCGGTTCACCCAATTTTTTTTATAAACAAAATATAACAGCTTGGCATTGCCCTGGACTGATGAGAAAAAAAAAATTAAGTCACGCAAAATATAAAAAGGCTTGTCACTATAATTTGGGAAACAGGAGACAAAATAAAAGTAAACAGCTGAACGACGACAGATGTTAAACTGCATCACAGAAAAGAGCTTAGAAAACATAAAATGTAGCAGAAAAAGAACAGAAAACAGGATTTAGGCAGTACAGAACAAGTGCTTCATATTCATAAAAAAATGTTAAAAATCCATCACAGAACAGCCGTGCTGCCAACAAATGTAGAGGAACAAAGGGTGAGGCGCTTCTCCGAATGGTAAGCTCACCAACATTTAGGCTGTGGATCACTGATCTGCACAACACTAAACCCTTTAACAAAGCTGTAGAGTAAAATATGTAATCCCCCTCCCCATGTTTGGCATGAAAAACTACTCTAACCAGCTGGTAAGTGAATGAATGAATAAAGTCCAAACATGCCAAACAAAACAAAAAAATAAAAATAAAAAAAATCCCTACTTAAGACAAGGAAAAATAAGATGCATTTGGTTGGCAACAGAACACACAACATCAAAAGACAAAAACAGATCCAAACGAAGGAATGTTTACAGCATCAAATCAGCGGATCCAATCGAGTATGACAGGAGAGAGGCTCCTAACAGGGGTTTCCAGTTAGAGTCCCAGCAGAAACACGCGCAAAGTAACATGAGGTGCACAGACTTGGGGCATTTCAAAGAGAAACCCGGAGGTATGGGGCTGTGGGGGTTTTAAGTGGCACATATGCAATTCTCTTCAGAGCTTTTCTGTGTGTTTCTGATGAGTGGAAATCAATCGCTGGGGGATCATCAGTTAAATTCAACAGTTAATTCATTTTTTTAATGAAACTAATCAAAGTGTCACATTATTTTTATGCTTGAAAAACAACAACCCAAACTGCTGCTCCAAGTAATAAATTTGGAAATGCCCAAAATGGAGGCACAACCTGGTTAAACTTGTATGAAGGAATAGACGTTTTAAAAGGAGTTAAGGCCACAAGACAGAATTTTAAAAACATTTTTATAATATTTTTTACATAATTTCTGCCGTTTTCTAAATGAAAGCAAACGGGGATTTGGGACCTCCAACCTGTCCTAGCCTTGTGCTGATATTTAACTCCTACAGGAGGGGATTTCTACTCGTTTTAGTCTAACTAAACAATTTTTTAGACTTTGCAAATGTAGCACAGAGTATACAGCAGTCCACCCCCACCCGTTTCTGTGCCCTGCCAGAAAGCTGGCATAAGGACAGCTTGCACATCTCAGCAGCAGGAATTGTTGCTGTTGTTAAAGAAAAGAAAATGTGCAAAAACTGTGACACTGTATCATTTTTAGCTATATCAGATCACGAGAATCTATTGCTGGTTCTATCAAGTTATTGTATAAATTTTGCAATGTAAACCCCATAAATCTATTTCCTCTGTTGTTGAGTTCAAAGTAAAATTAGAGAAATTAAATATGCAAGAAAGACCAAGAAAAAGGGACTTTTTGCAGGTATGTTTGGCCTCAGCTCGCTGCAGATCACCGTGGTGATGATTGAAAACAAACACCTCCTAAGTACTACATTCTTCCGTTTAAACGTGTCAAGTTTCAAACACGGTGCATTGAGAACTTTAGCCGTATGGATTAATGATGGCAACCACAAAAAAATAAAATAAAAGAAACAAGGACAGAAGTACAAAAGATGGAATTGCATAAATCCCAACATCTCTAGTGCATAGTCACTGAGACCAGATGGTGGATCCAGGCCTATTGGGGGAAATGCTGGAGAAGCGATTTATGCCCATCTGCTTCCAAATTTATTGGAAATATTTGCAGATTCAAAAGATGATTCAGTCAAACTGTCTCGGATTGATCCTATATTTACAAAAAAAAAAAGCTGCACCATAATGTTTTTAGACGATGCGCTGATATCAAGTTAAAAACATGTTGGTGCCCCCCCCTCCCCTTCTTATGAGAATAAAGAAAGAAGCTCTAAGTGGTAAAAAAAAAAAAAAAAAAAGTCTTTTAAGTTGTTTTTTTAAATTATAAAAAATAGTAACCTTCAGCTTTTGGTGACCCTGACACAAAGCAAATAAACCACCAAACTGAAAGACCTGAAAAGGCATTCAGCTTATTTCCAAGGGCTTGTTTAGAGTTAGAAAAACAGCTTCTTTTTCAAGTAAATCAGAGTTTGTATATCTTCAAATTCTGAAATTTATACTAGCTTAATTAATTCACAGCCACTAAAAATATATTGAAACAAATAACAAATCCTTGTTTTGCATCTTAATAAGGAATCTCCTCGTTTACTTTACAGTTACCTTCAACTTTGTGATAAACCGACTCCATTAGATTGTAGTTACACTGTTATAGTGACAGAAGATGGGCTATGATGGCGCTGTGGCTGCATGAGAAGCACAAGGAATAAACATGATTGGCCGACAGCTTGGTTTTTTTTTTCCCCCTCACTAGAAAAACGTTGGATTATTCAAGTGGCTGCAGAGTGTAGAGATCCTACAGATCTTCCTCTGCACGCTGACCCTCCTACCTCTTCAATACTCAGAAAAATTACAGTACAAGACCTGACGCAGAGCTTAAACCACTGGATTTAGGAGTTTAGGTAATGCCAAGGACAGATTTACGAGAGTAGTCAAGCTCCTGGAGGGAATCTTACAGTGAGTAGGTGTTTTAAGTGTTTGTGCGCGTGTGGTGGAGCGGGGGCGGCACGAGTTCATTGGGGCGGCTCAGTTCATCAAACAGTCTTCGCCCTCTGTGTCCGTGTCTGTGTCTGAGCAGGCGGTGTCCATGGCGACGTGGGTGGGGCTGACGATGACGGCTCTCCTCTGCTCGTCCTCCACGCTGGCCCTTCTCTCCTGAGTACGCTCGATGTGCTGGATGGCCTGAGAGGATGAGAACCCAACAGAATATCGTCACGATGGCGCACCATGATCACACAGGAGCAACAGCCGGCATCGACCGCATCGAACACTGACATTAACGACCTGAGGTACGACCAGGTTTTAAAGTTTAGAAAGAGAAACTGGAGAAGGAGGCAAAAAAATTATCAATGGCTGATCCAAAGTTTAAGACCAAATCCCCTAAAAAGTCAACATCTGCTTATAAATCCAGTTTAATGTAACTTTTCTTTCATGACTCCCTGAAGGAAAAGGCAAACCAGTTTGCAACGCTTCGTAGCTAATGTTAGCTGCATTGAGAGTCGTGTTACATTTCTAAAGTGATTCTGAAGGTTACAGGAGAAAAACAGTCAAATGGTGACATTTTGTACGGGAATCTAATGAGTTATTTATATTTTTCATTAATACAAAAAAGAAAAAAAGAGGTTCTCTAATTAAATTCCCATACATATAACAATTAAAAACCAGCACATTTTAAAAGCTCTGTAAGTAACACAATATGTAAAACCAAACCAAAGTTTAATGCCCAGAACCCGGCTCTAAATAAACAACAGTGTAAGTGTTAATTATTAGCAAAAGCTTCTAAATAGAAGATTTGTGTTATAGAACCTGAACCAAGTAAATCAAAATAATGTTCTATAAAGAGCATGCATGAAAAACAAAGGTTTTACATCTCATATAAAATTGTTTTATATTCTCTGGTACAGTTTCACTTTATCAACAAACACCATGTTTAGCAGTCTAAGAATTAGTCAGAATGGATAACTAAATTAGCTGAATAGTTTTTTAAATAATTACAAATAATCAAGTATTAAAATGCTCAAAACGGATGACAGAATCGGAGCTCTTCATGACTGTGTATTCTTTAAATGCGACTATTGCTTCTCTGGATCGGGTGAAACAGGATTTGGTTGGAACTTATTCTGGCTTTAAATGGGTTTCATAGATGTTTATCCCCAGTGTAAGGAGTCACCAGAGGACGAGACGAGCTGGAATCCTGATCCTGACCTGATTCTAAAGGGCAGGTTATACTCCTGCAGTGTGTCGCAGTGAGCTTGTTGACAGTATGAAGCAGATATTTTTGATTTATGCCCAATATTGAAACTTGGTCTGCGCTGTTATTCCACGCCACAACGCAAGAAAGACAATGAGGAACTAGCTGTGGGTCTAGATATGGCTGAGGCGGTGAGGAAGTGGGGGAAGGTTTGTGTGACAACGGAGGGACGTGAGGGCGAAAAAGAGCGGGGATCCAGGTGGAAAAAGGGTCCCTGCGTTCTCGCGCACCTCGCTCTTTTAGCTGGTCCATCTTCACGAGTCGTTTTCCACAATGGCTGTCACACAAACAACAAGCCAGTAAGGTACCAAACAGGAAATACACATAGTGTAAAGCGGATGTAGATTTGACCAATCAGATGCCTCCTGTCTTTAGCGACATACAATTTTGGAGAGGTGCAGCAGAGTGTCTGCAGAAGGGACGGGGGCGACACACGAAGACGACCTGGTTTCTGAGCATAAACCAGCCTTAAAGGATCCTCTCCTGCTCCTTCGGACCTGACCTTTGACCTGCTGGATTTCCTTTTTAAAGGGTAAAACAAGCTCTAACCTGCACAATGGTGTCCAGGTTCTGTCTGGAAGTGGACACCGTGCTGGTGTGGGCAGAAGGGCTCATGGTCACCACGGTGACGTGGTGGTGCTGGTTTAGTGTTGGAGCAGGGACGATGACCGTGGGGTGGTGGGTGGGGGCAGGCGGAGTGGGTGGAGCCAGCACCTGAAAGACAGAAGGTCACAATGAAACCAAATCTGAAGATCCTGGATTTTAATTTAAATCATTTTTTATTCAGACCAGGAAGGATCTGTGGTTGGTTCATTTAGCCTGGACCAAATGTGGACGTTATTTATCAATAATACTTTGTAAACAAATTCATGTGAGACACACAGGAAAATGGAGGACAGCTACAATGGAAACCCTGGGTGCTTTATTGCTGTGCAGTTATTACAGCTGCAGCTTCACTGTGAATGTCCAGATTAATCGCTCTCTTTCTAGTCTATAAACAGCGCTGATGAACACAGGCTGCCAGCAGCTTTAAGTAAAACACAACAGATCAGGAAGGACTTCAGTTTCAGTCCAACATTCACTGTCACTACAGGTCCCGGACTCATTAAGTCATGGAGGCTGGTTCACATTCACACAGAAGGAGACTTGCACCACAGTCTGATCTCAGAAAGTGGGTTCACTCTCTGGTCTGCTTAAGCAGAGGCTGTCAGGTGTGATTAGACGTCGCCCCATGCTGCCCTAAAGCTGAGTAATGTGCAGCATGCAGACCTAGAGGAGTGGGTTTCTGACCTGAGGACTGTGTGTCTGTCTTTCAGCAGCGGCGGCGTGGATCTGTTGTAGCCGCAGCAGCGTCTGGCTCTGGATGAGTGCCTGCTCCTCCTCCACCTGCTGGGTGATCACCTTCAGACGCTCCGGATGCAGCTGGCCATCCAGCGACCGCACCTGCAAACGGCAATGACTGCTTTAGATTTCATTATAACAGATAAACCTGTATCTGAAATTGCGGGGGGCTAGACTAAAGATCTAAAGCTTTTATCAACGTTTTTATTTGAGACGCTGGCTGTGTCAGTATGATTAAACTCATACAGCCGTTAATGTTTACCCATCATTCTAACTGACTGTTTGACTTTCTGTTTGTGTGCAGCACCTGCTGCTTTAACCTGATGTTCAGGAAGATCCAGGATGTGATCCAATCAGCAGCCGGCTGCCGCTCTGATAAATGTGTCAGCACTACAATCTGTTTTATGTTCTGGTGTTTGCTTTTCTAAACCGTGGGTTAAGAGCCTATTGTCTGAGCGGCTGTCATGCATGCACAGCTAGTTAAATATAGGGTGAGAGTGCAGAAGTTTAATAATTAAACGCACAGCTGAGATCACCTGCTCCTCCAGCTGCATGCGGGCAGAGCGCTCCTTGTCTAACTGCTGCCGCAGCTCGATCATCTCCCTCCTCAGTTCCTCCACCTTCTCCTCCTCCAGCGTGTCCGGGGACCCGATCCCTTCATCCTTCTCCTCAGCACGCCTCCTTTTGGGTGACGAGCCGCTAAATTCCTGTGAAAACAGTGAATCGTACATCAGTAAATTCTTCAGATAAGTCCTGACCAAGCATTATGAACAAACCAACACAGGAATAAGGACTTTTAAAGGAATAACGGGACCTGAGAGGGAGGGAAAGATCAGATCTACCAAAATCCTTACCAAGGCTCATAACACACAGTCACACGCTCCAATAACAACACCTGCCAATCATCAAACCTCCAGCTGGATATGGGACATTTTTGTCAGACTAGTTCTGCTGCAGATCCTTTCTCGTCTAACCAGTTGGTGGCCTCTGGTGGAGGACTTTTTAAACTATATTGTTGTCAGTAATTCCAAACAATCAAAGGCATCAGATGCTCCGTCTGGCTGAACGCTCAGAGGAAAAGAAACCAGCTCTGCATTTGATGTTGTTTGGAGAGTTCCCCTAAAATGTCTTTTTTTTCCTTGCCGTTTAAGCTAAATTCAGTTCCCATTTAAATTTGTTCATTAAGCAAACAAACAAAAAACCCCAAAACAAAAAAAAATAGCTATATATATGAATTCTCCCACTTCTCCTGGTTACTGACTTTTAAAGTATACCAAAGTTTATTAACCCCGCAGTTTGCGACCCTAAAAAATCCTCTTTCCAATTTAAAACTCTCAGGCAGATAAAAACCGCCGACCTGATCCAAGTTTCTCCATTTAATAATAAAACATAGAACCAAAGCCCTCGTCACACTGCCAGTCAGCTGGCTGAAAGATTTCTCCCTCTCTTACAAGAAAAGCCAGTTCACCAGTTGGGAAATATTTCTGACCGTCATGAAATCATCTCATGTTTATGGGAAGAGAAGAAACCTGAGTGGAGCGGACTCCCCTGTAAAAGCTGACAGAGGTCTGTGTTGTTAAAACTGGGACTTTGTCGTTACCCTGCTTGAGACTTAAAAGTCGATTTACTGAGAGAATCATTGGTTACAGCTTTAACTGTGGTTATTTTTGCAACAGGAGCCTCAAACTCTGCTACAGTGGAAGATGCCAATGGAGGAAGGAGAGAATATTCTAGAAAGATAATCTATATCATCTGTGGTCAAAGGAGCTGAGAGCAGATCTGAAGGCGATCATGAAAGGATTCCTACCAACTGTGAAAAACTATTTAGGCAAAAATAGAGCATAGTATGCCAACATTTCTTTAAGCAAATTTGTTTAATTTAAGCAGGAAAACAAAATAATGTGTTTTCCTTATGCACTTTTATTTCAAGTGCATAAAATATTATGCACTTGAAATAAAATAACAGGGTTGATTTTTCCTAATTTTAAACTCAATCTCAAAATACATTCAACTCAAATTATTTTATTCCATTGGCAAATTGGCTTACCTGTATAAAAACAATATCACAAAATCTAGAACTAATGTTATAATCCTGACTTTAATCATGTTCCATTTTCAGGACAACACTGAATTAAAACAAAACATCAAGTCTGACTTTTAAATGTGAAACAGTGAGAAGAAGATTGCAGTTCTGATGTGACAAGCTGGATCCAATGCATCTGTAATGGTTACAAACAATCTGACTTTTTAACGTCTGATCCGATTTTGTTCCATGTCACAGTTACTGCATAGAGAGAAGCTCTGACTAGAGAGGATGAACAGATCTGTTCAGATCATTTTCACCTCTGTCTTTGTGGCACACAAATGAAACAATTTCCCAAATTTGACTTGGACAGATTCTGAAAAGTTTTTCAAAATAAATAAAAAATACATACAAACGCAGACACATCCTATATGCAAAGTTTCACTTAACAAGTCTTTGCAGCATCTCAAACCAGAACAGTTAGAGAATGTTCATATGCATACATCAAAAACACAAGAATTACGTCTAAAGAAAGGAAAAACGCAGCAACGAACGCTGTGGGACAGTTTATATGTTGACTGAGGCAGAGAGAGCTGATTCTCAGAGAAAGATCTGAGAAGTTTGTTGAAGCTTTTGCTTTTCTTTTTCTTTTTATGAAGAGTGGAGAAAGATGAGCTTCATTTGCCTGCTCTCTCTGCACCTAGATATTTTGTTTTCCTTGCTCAAAGAGGATCCATATTTTACTATATCAATTTTCTGTCCTCTTTAAGTTTACTTTTTCGAGTAGTGAAACTGCGCATTATGTCCTTTGTTTTTTGCAAGGCTTAAAGGGAATCACTACTTTATCTGTTTTCTATCCGCCTAAACTCATATCATAGGTAAATTATTCTTTTTTAAATGTTTCATTGATTGTTTTTTTCGCACAAGTCTGTTTCCTTGGTGCTCTATGCGACTCCAAAACTGACTCTTCCTCCGTGCGATTAACAGATTATATTTTGTATTTTCCTCCTAAAGCAGATGTGTTTTACTTTGTAACCACGTCTTTTTTCCTGTTAGACCCATGAAATCGCCACTAAATTGCTGCGTAATTCAACTAAAACAGTCCTAAGCTCCATCTCAGTCTGATCTATGCAAGCCGCTTGTGTAAAATTGTGTTGGTTGTGATCATCCCCACTGACTTTCAATGAGTGCTAAACACCACGACCTCGTCTGACGCAATTTTCTGTGGGATTGGATGCAAAAATTGACTCTGTGTTCAGGGCTATAAGTTTGGCTCAAACGTTGTACATGCCGCTACCTGGATGAAGCGCTTCAGCTGGTTGTTCTGGGTTAGAAGCTGGGTTTTCTCCTGCTCCAAGGTAAAGATGTAGTCTGCTGTTTGTTGCAGGATGGCCGCCTGGCAGAGAGAGAACCCGTGAGCATTAGGAAGGTTAAATACATTTCTAACACCAAACGTTAAAAGTAAAATCCACCAACTGGCATTTAGAGTACAGCTTCTCATCTTTAGCAGAGCAGTAAAACGCACCTTGCTGAGTTTCTCGCCGTCAGTGTGTGGCAGCAGCGTCTTAAGCGACTGAAATCCAGCGTTGATGCTCTGCATACGCCGCCGCTCGTTGCTGTTGGCGATTTCCCGGCGGATCCGTCTCTCCTGGTCCTGGGCTGTCTCAGGACTGAGGGGGATGTTTGCTAAGCTGAAAGAAATCAAAGGAAGATTAAAACCATAACGTGACAGAGGTCTCTGTTAATCACAGGCAGACTTGAATCAGGTTGACCGTTTTTAAAATTTCTGAGATTAATTTAATCTATTCCATTTGTCTTTTTTGTCATAAAACAATAAGTAGAGCATAAATGTTAAGTTGAAAGAAAAGGGTGCATAAATTAAAACTACACACACACAAATGAGGGGATAGGTGCATTTCTGCTCAGCCCCCCCCCATAACTGATGCCCCTAAATAAAAATCTATAAGAAGTCAGTCAACAGAGTCCACCTCTGAACCCTAACAGTGTAAATCACTGTTTTCATGGCAGCGTCCCGCTGCAGGGAAGCTTTTCTTTAGACGAACAGGAAGCTGGTCTACATGGGTGGAAGATAGAGCTGAATACAGGCTTAAACTAAAGCGAAGCGGCTGCAGACGACCAGGTTCAAGTGTTCTCCCAAAAGTCAAACTACTTTTGCAAAGTTCTATAAAAAAGCGCATCACTTTTTTCACCCCTCAAAGTCAGTGATGGTGACAACCAAGTTTCCTCAAGTAAAAACTGGAGCAGATTCCAAGTTACATTATGTGGACAATAAAAGAGCAAATGGAAAAATTGTGGCATGCAAGATTAGTATAACTGCATGTTTTTATATATATATATA
>NW_015150527.1:129317-133072 GCF_000732505.1 Cyprinodon variegatus | reverse complement strand
TGATAGTGTCTGCAGCCTGACGGCCATGTTTGGAACCTTAAACCTGCAGCTTTGATTGTGACCTCCTTGCAATCCTGACGTCTATCTCCACACAGGCTGATCTCTGTCACCCTCACAACATCAGACACTATGCTCGTAAAATGCTCACTCTTACTTACAATGAAGGGGGCGGGGGCACCATTAACGACATAAACGGTCAGACCAAACCTGAAGAACAGGATCTGCAAGGCTTCAGTCAGAAGGTCAGACACAACACGGTTCACGTAGCCACAAACGCTCCCTGTCACAGAGGACACCCAGCAGCTCTTCTAAACTAAACATACGTTTAAACTAGACATATGTTTTGGATTCAGTGCTTGATCACAGCTGAAAAAAACGTTGTAATACCACAAATCACTTAGTTGCAATATATATATATATATATATATATATATATATTGCAACTAAGCAAAATTTTGGAAACTGATTTAACTCAACAGAATCTGTTGACAGAACAAAAACTTTAATTTTAAATGCAAATTGGTTAGATATATTTTTTGCTATTTTGCTATAATTACGGTACCACTTGGGTTGCTCTGTCAGCTAAGGGCATGTTTTATAGCCTTTATACTCCAGTTAACGATTAATCAATTACTAAATGAGTTGATTGATCAGGATTAATGGTTTCAGCCCTAATATAATACAGCATTGATGGGATGTATTTGTTAGTTTCTGGCTCACCAAGTTTCAAACAAAGACTTGACAGAAAAACAGCAAGAAGCCGGATTTGCATTTGTTTGTTTGAATTTGGATTTTTGAAAAGCAAACTGCTGTAAAATCTTTAAACGATGAAGCTCCACCTGCTCCAACATTCACTGGCAGACATCTGATTTCTAAAACTAATAAAAATTGCATTTTTCCAATTGTATTATTGACAGTGATTTTGTTGACCTATCATCCTGGTGACATATCAAATCATTGTTTTCAAGTACATTTATACAAGATAGTAAAATGTATGTCTTTTTGTCATGTCACTTTTATCACTTATTTATGGGACATTTCATAGTTCTATCCTTCTAAACTGCATAAATCATATTTAATATCTTTTATTTGTGGTTTAAAAAAACAAAAACAAATCAGCAAACCAAAGTGTTTCTGAAAATCAAACCTTAACCCTTAAACTCCTGAGTTTAATGTCATTCTCCAATCGAAGCATCAGTGACATTTGTACCAGTTTTGAGAAACACGACATAATTAAATAGAAATTGTATTATGCATTAAAAGTTCAGACCTATTTCATTTATTTAAAATAACTAATTGCTCTCAGTACCATTTAGAAAAATAAAAACAGCTTCAAGACAACATAAGTAAAACATGTTAATATATCCAAAGATACTAAAGAATTAGTCTCCAAGACAATGTGTTCATTGCAAAATACAGTTTTTTAAGGCCCATTATTTCAATCAATCAGTCTAACCGATCGCTGATTTTTGCTTCTATTTTTTGAAAATTGTATATATTTTTTTTTCTTCCTCTGTTTACATGATAAAAAAAGAAGTTCAGAAACCATTAGTGACTTGAAATAATTGTATGGCTTCATTGGACTAAACAGTTTCATCAGGGAAAAATATTCACTTTGTGCATCTTTGTTTTAAAGCAGAATGCTCTCTGTTATTTTATTAGTCCATAAAATTAAACCAATACAGTTCAATAATCGGATCCATTCTAAACCCTTAAATGGGCAGAATATTGATGCTCAACATCATGGCAATGCCTACATCCATCATAAAGCTTGGGCCACAAAGCTCAGATGAAAAACAAGCCAGCTGTAGGGTGACATCACATTTACAAGCGAGGTGCTTACTTTCATTACTGCCGCCAGGGGGCGTTCCATTGAACGGTAGCGGTTAGTGAAACGTGACACCAGCAGCAGAAGCAACAGCAGGCCCCCCTCTTGGCACAGAGAACAATGCTGTTCGCCATTAGCACCGAGCTAACGCGCTGTCTGCGGCCAATTAGAAGCAAAAAACGCTTGTGTTCACCACGGCTTGCGTCAGGCGACGCAGTTAAATCCAGAGCAAGGTGTGAACACGCATAGAAAAAGGTCAAACCACAGTCCATTCTGTTGCTACGCAAGTGCGCAGCGACACAGACCTGCTAGCCACGCTAAGCTAATTTTAGCACATGACGACGTACGCTGCAGGGAGCAGCTGTTCAAACACAGAAATGCCAAAGCTGAAAACCTAACGATTGATCCAAAGCTTTACGTGTCTATCCAGAAATAAACTGTTGGTGTTCAGCAGTGGGGAGACGTTAGATTTTAATAAACATAGAGTTGTTTAGTGCGACAGTAGCAATCACGGTATCCACCACGTGGTTGGCGTCCATCTGGACATCAATGCGTCCACTCAACCTCGCTCCTTCAAACAAATCCTATCCATATGGTTTCACCCATTTAAATAAATCGCATTGAATGAAAAAAATGTAAATATAGTTATTGGCTGCCATTTTTTTTTAGCAGATTCCAGCTGTAAGTAGCTAACAGCTAGCATGCTATAACCCCCTCCATACCGCGCGCGCACACATCCACACACGCTGCGGCCACATGAAACAAATCATTCATGCTCATGGCATCGCTGTATCAAAAATAACCATTCATTTCTCGCGGTTACGCACCTGCACAGCCCTCCGATAACATCCTTCTCCGTCCGTTTGAAGTGCTGCAGGGATGTTATCTTCTCTGTCGGCATCCTGACATAGTCCATGCTTTCAAAGCCACCTTCTGTAGTCCGCTTTTACTGTTTTCTCCCCCTTCCTATTCGCGTCCCCGTTTAAACTATTTTGGTTTCTCCTTTGTATCACAACACTCTGAACGCGTCCTTCGCTCTTTGAAACTCCTAAACACCCGATATATGGATTCCAGTCTGAGAACGAGGGAAAGAGAAGCGAAAAGTAAATTCGAGCTGTGTTTCTTTCCACAGCTGATGGGGTTTCCTCTAGCGCGCGCGTGTGTGTGTGTGTGTGTGTTGCTTCCAGCCTCCGCCTACTACGTCCGAGTGTGTGTGTGTGTGTGTGTGTGTGTGTGTGTGCAGCTGATCTGTGTGAGGCGGGAAACAGCTGTTTGGAATCAGAGCTGGTTTTCCGGAAAGCCGAACAAGCAGGGCTCTGTTGTTGAAGCTCTGCAGCAGGGGCTGCAGTTCTGCAAATTAGCCGTCACTGAACAAACAGTACTGCGGATCAGAACCGCACGAGACACACTGCGTGGAAACCGTCTGGGGGACAAAGAGAGAAGCGAAAACAAAGGAGAAGACAGACTTTTAAACTAATTATTAAAAATATGAATAAAAGGTGATTTTAAAAAAAAATATTCTAAAGAAAAATTCGAGTCTTTTAATAATTAAATGTTTTTTTTAATATCAGCTGCAAACTAAATTATAAATGATAAGAGCTTGAAATTATTAGGTGCCCTGCAGTGACATAAATCAGAATTAACTTCCATATACACATATTAAATTAAACTCTTCCATATAGTATACTGAAAAATGTACATAAAGACTAGTGAAAAGCTTTAACATATTCTAGTGAAAACATTTACCTCTTGTATAACTTACTCAAAAGCTCTCATACAAAGTAGTGAGAACTGTTCATATAAATTGGTGAAAAGCTTAGTAAAACGTAAAAGCATAGTTTTGGTAGTTTGTATGAAAGCTTTTTAGTAGTGTATATGAACGCATTTCAGTAGTGTGTATGAAAGCTTTTCAGTAGTGTATATGAAC
>NW_015150527.1:124989-127874 GCF_000732505.1 Cyprinodon variegatus | reverse complement strand
GTGAGTAGAAAATGAAGGCTAATCATGTTTTGGGTGTACTATTCCTTTAAGCGTGTAAGAAAATGGATGGATGGATATATAATTATATATATATATATGTATATATAATATCTAAATTCATTCATTTAATTAAAATGTATGGGAGGTAATTGTGATTTATGTCCCTGGGGCACCTCATATGAAACGGCAATAATTAATCTGTATAATGTCTTCCATATAGAACAATGAGTTATTAAACTATATAACCCTTTTACTATTCCAGTAAGAAAACCTGAATCTGTATATGTAGTTACACACACAACAAGTGCTGCACAGGATACTAACACTTAATTGGTAGTGAATAACCAGTGGCTATTGTTATATTGACACAACTAAACATAGTCATGTATCGTGACTAGATGCCTAACAGAACGTTTCAGGTTTATTCATAGATTTAATTTAAGTCATCGTCCAAATAGAAATGTAAACAGGGATCTCCACCACGTGAAAAAAAACAACAAAAAAATCAAAATGGTGAAAAAAGTGCGAGGTTCCCCGTTTAGTCCACTAGGTGTCAGTATTGCACACAAATATGTGCAACAATATTGTATAAAACATAAAGGGAAAAAGATGAGCTTTTGGATAAATAAAACATGAATTTGTTTAAAATTGAAACTACATAAAAATCAGGTCCTTTTTCCAATTTAAAAATATACCTAAAACAGTACATCAATTGACTTTAATTAGTTAGAAACCGCCACCTTTCAAAGATGGCACTATGGAAAAGCATACATTGAACAACTTTAATTTTTTGTTGCTGGATGACAGACCTTTATACAATCTGTTAAGTATTGTTGATTAAACCTTTTCAAATTTTTGAAGACCTGTCAATATATTCAGCTCCCTTAAAATATTAATACATTTTCAGTTGAATATTGACTATCAAGCTACTGAACTGATTTAAAGCTCAATGGATGAAGGATTGTATTGTCTCCACATGACTTGGCAAATAAGTTTTTTTTATCAAATAAGTTTTTCAGAAGTATTGATCAAAGATTATTATTATATTATTTTATCAATAAGTTTGTCCAAATTGAAGAACTAAGGACATTTTTTGTTGTTGTTTTTAAACCTTTCCAAAATCTTGTTTATGTAAAGAGCAAATCTTATTGTTTAACAACCAGAAAATAGGGGAAACATACAAGATTCATTTATTTAGATCTTTATTTTTCCCTAACAATAAGTGCTTATTTTTGAAAAAGTATAATTTGGTTGCCAACAGGTATTTGGTTGTAAAATGCCTAACAGAACATTCCCAACATCTGTTTGCAAAGCAGCACATTAATAAAAACCCATGAAAGTAGAGGTGATAAAGGTTTAACAAATGTTGCTTTTCTTTGAAGAAACTGCACCATGTAAGTGTAACAATAGAGTCATTATCAGGAAAGTTTCAAGCTCAAAAGAAACCCTGGAAAAAAACAAAAAAACAAACAAAAAAGCAGTAATAATAATAATAATAATAATAATAATAATAATAATAATAAGGCCCTAGAACAGTAAATGGAAATACGCAATAGGTAAAGATCTGTAGTGTTCTTTTTTTTTTTCAGACTCAAATACATCAGCAAAATCTCTACATGTAAAATAAAATAAATGCTATAGATGTTTACTTGAAACTATTAAGATATACATAATTACATCCTTCTCCCAGTAAAAAAAAAACAACCAGGATTTCTCTTTTCTTAGGAAAGAAGCAACATAATTCCACAAACTGTTTCTTATACTGAACAAACATGAGAACAAAATGGCTTAGATCTCCTACATAATAGATTCAACATATGGACCTAGAAGGAACCATGGTTATCATTCATTTTCACCCTTCATAAAGTTGTTACCTCATAAAATCCCATACAAAAAAAAATACAGTAAAGTAACAGAAATTGTTTAACATTGCAACAAAATTGTGAGGATCAATGTGCGGTTTATTTTGAAACGGATGGTCGGATCCTCTTCGCTGCAGATTCCTCCACAGCAAACGTGTAGTTGTACTAAGAGGCAAAGTGGAAAAAAATATATATTTATGGTGCATTTGAGGATGGCTTTAAACTCACGTATCAGATTTGAACCTACCTCATTTTCAATATCTTTGACAGACTTTATGCGGATGTCGTTTAGCTGGGAATTCATCTGAAGAGCCTTAAAGAAACACAGTAAACACACAGTAAGCATGAGTACGGTATATGGTTTCAATGCTGTGCAAACATCGATAAATGATAGATAATTCGTTGTAATAACTGGAAGAGAGGGAAAAATAGCTTTCAAAACTGTTTATACAAAAACAGGTGGAGAAGCCATCTTTCTATCTGTGCCAGCTGCTTCTAACCAAATGTTCATGTTTCCCTGAACAACTGATCTACGTATCACTTTATGAATAAGTGCATATTTATCAGTGCTACATGGATCTCCAACACCTTAGACGGTCCTCTCTAAGCAAGTTTTTCCATCCATGTAATTTTAAATGGAATTTTGGTTGCAGCAGAGACAAAGATAAGCTAAATGGGCAGCTGCACATTCTCACCCCTTGATCCACAGGATAATGTTGGTCACTGAACTCATACTTCAACAATAAATGATCAGCAAATCAATGACCTTAGTAGTTTCTACTACAGGTTTGATAAGCAGCTCTTCACACGTCCCACCAATTCGTCTACATTTCAAACAAATGCTCCCCATCAACCAACTGGCAACTATCTTCACTCAGGTCTTCAAAAGGTCTCTCAGGCTGTGTAAGATGCCGCCATGCTTCCAGCATTACAGAATTAAACTACCAAAGGCCGGTCGCCCTGGTGTCTGTATTCATAAAATCTTTAGAGAAACTGGTGTTAAAGCTTCTAAATGAATAATAA
>NW_015150527.1:44732-124109 GCF_000732505.1 Cyprinodon variegatus | reverse complement strand
ATGTAGTTGCGCTTTTAGATTTGTAGTTGCAGTTTGCACTTCAGGGCCACCGTAGCTACATTTAAAAGTGTGCCACACATTTCAGACTTTGTCAAAAATCTGTAAAGAATAACTACTTTATGCTGGTTTGTTACCTCTCGGTTCCACTGTAAGTGGCAGTAGGCGTGTGCACCGCAGTGGTGCACTGCCAGGCTTGTCACGACTGATTGAAGCGATTCTAGCCAATCAGAGTGGTTTCACTGGAAGGGTCATGGCGTTCTATAATAATTCTCTATTTTAGCTGTTTGTCAAATCCACGTTATTCTGGAGCAGAGTGGATTGTTCAGGCATGAAGTCAGTTGATGAGGTAAAGCGGATGCGGTCAAGATTAGAAGTAAAACACTACATGTGCAGACTTTGGATTGCATTTCCCTGACCTCTATGTAATGAACAATTACGTTACTACAGGTAAACGACAGCCGTCATAAATATGACCAAGAAATCAAAAGAAAAACCCTACATATGTGAACTCACCTAACATTAAAAACATTAAATAAAGAGCAGGCATGAAAGACTTTGGTAGAGCTATGTTTCTAATTAATTGTTCTTTTTAAATACTACAAGTACACTACTATAGTGCAGTGATGCAATCCTGACTAATCAGAGTCCAACCATGCAGTCGCTCCATTTTGAAAACGCTCCTTGTGGAAGATGGTGTCTGTGAAATGCTGCAGCGTAGTTGAAATCCACATCCAGTGGAACCGAGAGGTTACACAAAAAGATACAGTACAAGTTTGTACTTGTTATATGATAGAATATGGTAAGGTCCAAGGGGTTTAAATATTTGTGCAAAGCTCTGTTATATGCAAGAGAGAAAGAAAAGCTAGCAAAGAAACAGAATTTTCAATCGTTATCTTGTTTTTTTTAAATATTTCAAGAAAAGAGAAAACCATACCATGCCGTTTGCTTGCAGATCAAAATCTGGGTTGAGGCTGAAGGGAACTCCATCTAGAGCTGCACGTAAAAAGGATAAGGAAGTGTTAGAGTAGCTGTTAATCAGCAATGAACAAATAACACCAAGAAAACATTCACAGATCACTTCCAGTGAGCTCCGGGCAGAAATTATGCTGCTAAATAAGCAAGGTTAAGTTATGGTTAAGAATTATACAAAAAAAAGCATGCGGTCATTGGTCAGAGCACCAGATAACAAAGAGCTGTAGCTGAAATAACATAAGAGGAACTTCACTGTAAGCTTAGATGGACACAACGTTTGATGCATAAAAATATTACATAGAAAATCAACTGATCCCTCAGGATGCCTCCTACAGTCAGCAGTCCAGATGACTACTTTTGATCTAGTTATCCAATGAATAAGTGTCACATGTGACGGTATTTGCTGACAATATTGCTGCTCTTCCACATCACCTGTGATAGCCTGAAGACTGCTGTCCCCAGAGGTCTCCTTGACATTCCTAGGCTGCAGACTGTGCCGGCGACTGCTCAGCCGGCTTGGCTGTGGAGCAGAAGGAAGGTTCCTGCAACAAAAATAAGGGTGATGCTGAGCCAAATCAGTAATGCCTGTGGGGTCCAAGCGGTGTTGCTTGCACCTTTCTTTGGAAGTTTACCTGGGTCGGAGAGGAAGAGGAGGAGGAGAGTCCGTTGCTTCATCCAGAGAGAGACCGCGGAGTTCCAAGCTGACACTACGAGGTTTGGCTTTGGGGACGGGGCTGGAAAAGGGTCCCTTTCTGCACCACAGCACATAGCCATGGATGTCGCTGCACAGATTGATTAGAACCTTTAAAGATGTATTGTCTTGAGGAAATACTTACAATTTCATTTCAATAGATCAGAATATTACCCATTTAATACCCTGTGCAATAATCCTTTTAAATAAGAGACTTCAGTGGTTTTATATATATATCTATATATACATAGATATGTGGGCGCACTGTATATACCCCATGCAACTTTTTCTCTTTTTGGCACCTTCTTTTTGACTATTGAGCTGATGCAACAAGTACATTTCTCCACTGTGAGATCAATAAAGTCAATCAATCAATAAGTTAAGTAAAAACGTATTTACTTTGGGCTTTTTAAACACATTGATATAGGTTCGATTTTAGTTTATTGTAATATGGATTTACAATATCAATGAAGCATGCCATGGAGGTGCGCCACTTGTGGATCTAATGAGAAGTTGAGTAGACTTTGGTTTGTAGGCCAATCAAGTACTATGATATAAATTCAACTGAATAATAATAATAATAATTCAACTGAATAAAAAAAAAAAAGTACATTCTGCAATAGAATAATGTTTTATCAACCATGCCACATTTTTTCCTTCCACTTAACTTTCCATTTTATTTGTTTGAACTTGATAAATGTTGGAGGACACACATCAGCAGAGGACATGGCTCTTCAAGCAGGTTTTATAATTCTATTCCTCTCCACTCCTTCTCCAGGGCCAGACTAAAGAATCTTGATTTCCCAATAAAATTTAAAATGTACTTTTATTTAACAAACAGAATGACTGAGTCTTTTTTTTTTCTACTTATCCCAGGAGATTTGCTTATACTGTTGTCCTTAGACTGGAATTACTTAATCCGATTGTTGCGGCAGTTCTAGTTAATGTCTGTTTGTGTCGGCTCCTTAAACCTGCTGACGATAGTTATAGACCTCCTCTTGTAAAGATCCTCCAACCTTCTGGACCTTCCCTTTAAAATCTTCTTAAAGCTTCAGTTATTCCTCTTGCTTGTCCGATTATTTTCCTTCCACTAAACTTTCCATTGAGATGCTCATGCATCATCAGTGTCAAAGAAACATTGAAATAATTGATACTTAATCAAGAGATCTTACACATTATACAAAATGCGTGCCCAATTATGTCTTGATTTGAGGAATTCAACAAACTTACAAGAAATAATCACCTGAAATATATCCCCGTATCTCTAAAAAATTTACAGTTTCTTTTTTAAACCAAAAAAAAAATGACATAAAACTTTTCAAATGAATATTTTTCCCAAGGCCTTCCTATTCGTATGCAGGTTTGCCCACAGGAACATTACTAACCCAACATAAGTGTAGTGCTGCAGCAACATTTTGCTTCTGGCTGTCAGTTTGATATCCAACACAGCCGTCTCTACGCTGGCCACTGGGGAGGTGCGAACGATCACCCGCTTCTTCTTTGACACCGTGGTCTCTGAACACACATTAATTAAACAGTTAGCAACAACTCAAAAACTAGAATTGAGAAAATAACCAAAAACTTGATTATCGTACAAAATCTGAAACAATCTAGGCACTTCTATACGTACTTGGATCAAGGTACTCTGGGATATAACTGTAGCCGTGAGGAATGGAGTCTTTGTCTGAAATAATCTGAATGTCTGAAAGCACCTCACCACGTTTCAGGTCCTGAAGGAGAACAATATGGTTCATTATGGAGGATAAGAGACCATTAGCTGCTGAGGGGAGCTGGAATACCCCAAAATCTGCTTAACATCTCTCTGTTAGTCACCTTGCTGAAGCAGAGGTAGTATCCGGACTTCATGGCAAAGCTGCGAGTGAAGTTTGCTGCTGATCCATCTTCTGTGATACTGATCTGCAGAAAGTTGGGATTTAGAAGATAAACGCATAAGGCAAGCTAAATAAACCAATAGGTCAGTTCCAATGATTAAAAAAGAAAATATAATCTTAAGAGAAATATCTGCCTTTAAATCAATGAGAATGGATTAAATCTGCGTGGGAAGAGTATATTGTCCCTCAGCACAAGATTTCATTAGGTTTTGTTAACAGTGTCATTATACTATTGCTGTTATGTGCCAATAACTCATTTCAGACACATATTTTAAAAGGGCCCTATCACATATTGCACCTATAAAAACCTCACCAAAAAACAAATGTTCATGTGAATATGAAGGAATACACGCCAAGCATTGGTCCAGATAACGCTCACTTTGTTATTTTTGAGCCAGAAAATAATGATTTTACATGGTGTGATCAGCAGACATCGCACGCTGTCGCCAACTGCTGTCAGTACTTACTCATGCATCCATCAACTTGGCAGTTTCCTTCTGTTTAGCTCCCACTTCAGCGAAAAACACCAACATTTCTAATGTTTTTCAAGCATAGATAGACTGAGACAGTATTTTTGGCCAATTGTTATTATATTTTTCTTTATTGGATGATACTTTCTTGTGTTCTCCAATTCATTAGTGCATTCAGCAGCTGTGCCTTGCAATCATGAGCATCAGAGCTGCCACTAACGACTAATTTTCTAGTGAGTAATCTTTCGAATAATTTTTCAATTACCGGTAGTCGACTAATCTTAATTTAATTTAATTAAATCCAATTCAATTCAGTTTATTTCTATAGTGCCAATTCACAACACACGTCATCTCAAGGAACTTTACAGTTCAACCAGATCATACACTCAAATTGATACAAAGTTTTCTATCTAAGGAAAACCAGTTGATTGCATCGACTCATTGACTCTAATGCAATCCCTCACAATAAGCATGCTTGTAGCGACAGTGGAGAGGAAAAACTCCCTTTAACAGGAAGAAACCTTCAGGAGAACCAGGCTCAGTGTGAGCGGCCATCTGCTGAGGCCGACTGGGGTTCAAGGAGACAGAAGAGGAGATACAAAAGGTATGACTAATTTCCCCCCTAAAAAAATCCCCACTGCTTGGGGTTGGCAAAGCAGCTGCAGTGTGGTGACGCCAAGTAAAAAAAAAAAAAAAATTGTTTTGTTTCTTGGAAAAAAAAGCCGATAAACAGGCTGACAAAAAATAATCAGAGACGAAAAAAAAATCTGTAGATGAATTTTACGAGTAAGCCGACTAATCATGGCAGCACTAAAGAGCATGAATTGCCACTCCCTCCATTTGATATCCAATAAATTTTGTTAAAATTTTCTAGTAAATGTTAATATTTCTGAGTAAGTTAATGTTTTTGTAACATTTGTTATTATTATTCCATTTTATAATGAACATGGAAGAAAAAGCAATATCAGCTTAAGAAATGGGAAAGAGAGAATGGTTGCACACGTAGGGGATCGGTTCAATTTCTTTTTTACTTTTCATACTTGGACCTTTTCTCTCTTTTACTCATACCCACACCTGCAATATGCCAGGTGGTCTCTTTTATGCTAAACACAAAAAAAAAAAACTTAAGTTTACTTTGAAATTGACCAAAAACAAAGTGTAAAACAACAAGGTGCTATAACCGATATTAACCAGATGGAGAAATGGTGGAGAAATGTTTAAAATATTATAATATGTGAATGGAGAGAAGTTTACTTACTGGTTTTCAAAAATGCTATCTTGATGAGTTTTAAAGAATACTCCAAAGGAGGACTAAGTGATATTACATGTAGAAACCAGATCCATTAGTTTTAAGTAATAACATCCTTCTAACCTTACAATATTCAGCTTATTGTGACTTTCTTGGAGCCATATTTTGAGCTAAAGAGAAAAAAAATCTTATAAGACTATAAATGTGTTTTCCTACCAAGGTGAACTCTTTGGGACAATAACCGGCGCTGGAGGTCCAGGCCACTGCTGTCAATGGCAGGACTTTCCCCTGCAGATTCAAGGACATCTATAGAAGAAATAATGAAAATTACAAAAACAGAATGCACTTATTTTTCCTAAGAAGCCTACTTAAAAGCTGCCGCCTAAACAAAAAGTCCCTTATTTGTGTAAACATGAAAACAATCTAAATTAGCTAACAATCCTCAGGGTTTAGCTTTTAATTTAGGATGATTATTTTATCTTTAAATCATTGTTTCTCCAATGAGGACTGATCTTTACAGCTAATGTTTATCGAAGCTGAATAATCAGACGTACAGCGTTTTCTGGACATTTAGTCAAAGAACTGATGAGGGACATCAGATTGGAGGGTCAAGATCAGTGCGTTTGTGGGCGCGTCCTCCTATTTGGTACTGAAGGAACATTATTTGTGTCCATATGACAACAAGTGGCCAACAGGCTTCATTGTTTCAGACAGCCAGGTCACATTTAGTCTGATCACTAAACAATGACCAACAGAAAGAAACTATTCAGTGAAAGACATTCTGCTGGTGCAGCAGGAGAAGCTCAATAAACAGAGAGAGCCCACACCAGAGCCCGCCTTTGCATGTTAGAATGGATTGTCTCGGAGTTTTTATTGCTCTTTAAAATATGAATGCTGTTTGGTCATTTTTTCTTTTCTTATCAGAGTTCTAGCATTTGGAAGACCTATTTGGTCTTATTTACATGCATGCATCATTTTATTTTTTATCAAATATTAAGTATTTTTGTTTTCTTTGACCTGCTTTGAATTTTGAAATTTGATACTAATCCCTTTAACAGAGCAGAAACTGGTTTTATTTTGTGACCCACTTCACCTTATCAGGAGCCAGGAAGCCCAACAGAACCATAGATACACAATGCTTCAACGATACACAGCGCAAATATATATATATATATATATATATATATATATATATATATATATATGAGTTCTGGATAGAGCTACGGAAAGGGATTAGGGACACTGAAAAAAATAAAAAAAGTTTACATGTTTTTTAAAATATTATTTCAGTTTAATATGTTCTCAGAAATCTGACTTTTTTTTCTCAGAAATCTGACTTTTTTCCCCCCGCAGATTTCTGACTTTAATCTCAGAATTCTTTTTTTTTTTTTTCCAGAATTCTGACTTTTTTCCTCATAAATATGACTTTAATCCCAGAATTCTGACTTTAATCTCAGAAATCTGACTTTAATCTCAGAAATTTGACTTTTTTTCCTCAGAATTCTGACTTTTTTCGTCAGAAATATGACTTTAATCTCAAAATTCTGAATTTAATCTCAGAAATCTGACTTTAATCTCAGAAATCTGACTTTTTTCCCCTCAGAATTCTGACTTTTTTCGTCAGAAATATGACTTTAATCTCAGAATTCTGAATTTAATCTCAGAAATCTGACTTTAATCTCAGAAATGTGACTTTTTTCCCCTCAGAATTCTGACTTTTTTCCTCAGAAATCTGACTTTAATCTCAGAAATCTGCCTTTAATCTTTTTTTTAATCAGAATTCAGCCTTTAATATAAATAATAAAGAAATTCTGATTCTAAATGTGATCAATGAATAATCATGTTTTCAGCCACAATTTGCTTTTACCTTTAATTTCTGGAAACTAGCAGCAGCTGAACATTTTGCCCTGTGAGAGGCTTCTAGAACAGGAATAAATCTCCCATTCTTATCTCCTTACCAAACAGCAATATGTCAATATATATGAGCTTTAACAAAAAGTTAAGAAACGAAGGAAACAATAATTATTATCATCATCATCATCATCAATTCTGTTTTATATGTGTACAGGAATCGGTATTCTCATTCAGTTTGTCTATAAAGATCTCATTGTCATTAAGTGAACATTATGTTTTAACAGCGGAGGAACAATAATAACCTGTTGCTCTCAGGTACATTAACTCTTTATTAACTTATCTCAAAGGCTAGAAGCCGCGATCACATCAGATCTTTGGTATCTTAAACCATTAGGAAACTAAACTTAATGGTTGTCCTATTAAAATTTCACATTATCTATCATATATCACAGAATGTAGCGATATTCCAACTAATATAAACAATACAAGCTGAGTTAACCATAGGCTCGATTCTTCAGTTGACAAACTTCCCTGTTTCCAACTCAAAATAAACCAAATGCTGCTTGTTTCACATTAAGGCAAATACAGGAAATAAAGGTGGAAATTCTTACTCTGTCTGTAAAGTTGTCAGTTTTTCCCGGTGAATAAAGAACTTGTGAGCTCCTAGCCCAAATGTTCCAATCGCTGTCGTGGAAGCAGGAAGTTCTCAATTAATTTAAACTACATTTCCCATCAGCCTCGGACCTTACGTCATTGCAAGGAAGCAATTATTTCAATATGAACCACAAGGTGGCAGCAGTAGCTCTATTTATTGTGAATTTAATTATATTTTTGGTCGTTCTTGTTGATATTTGGTTCCTATTTTAGATAAAGCCTTCTGAGTTCAAATGTAAAATAATAATAATAATAATAATAATAATAAATAAAACACACTCACAGACACACAAAAAAATTACAATACATAAAAATGTCAGCAGAGACAAATTACCTAACAATCAAACTTCTCTAGAGGGATGAACCGTGACAGTACATTTGAAATTATCTTTGCAACAAAATATCTTTATTCTTTTTTTTTTTTTTTACGGGCTTTTTGACCAACTATGGGCAGTAGAGGTGGGGAGAAAATGAGTTAATTCTATGAGAATGTTTGCTGATCATTCCCTAAACTGGAATGATTAATGTTTGGGTTGGTAAAAGGCTGATTTTTGAAGTACTAAAAATGATCTTTTAGAAATTAAGAATGCTTTAAAAAAATATCTACGCTTTGGATATCTAATTGTCACTATTTGTCATTGCAATAATTTTTTTTTTACATTCTAGAGTAAGAAATTGTTTATGAATAGATTATACTTTTTAGACTTTTTTTCTATATCTAGGTTTGTATTCATAACCATATTTAATTTGTTTTGTTAGCGATTTTTTTGTTTGACAATCTACCTTCCCTCGGGTTATTAGCTTACATTTTTCTCTCATCTGCTCATCAATTTGTTTGTCTGACACTCCGTATATTCTTCCTAATTTGAAAAAACACCAGTATATAACACTTAACATGTAAAAAAAATAAATATGGCGTAAGATAATTTAGGTTTGCAATTCTTAGTTGAAGGACTGTATGAGCTTCTCTGATCTATAGATTACAAAAAGGGGATGAAACTGCTGATTTTCAGCATGCATTTATAATCTTAACCTTATTTTCCAAAATGGTTGGTGGGTACATTTTTAATGTAAGATTCACATGCATCACTTTTTACTTTATTTTAGATTTTAATAGTATGACTGAGCATTTTTATACATGTATCCACTGGCTATTTATTTATTTCCTACAAGGAAATTCCTACAAAGCAGAGTGAATCTATGAAAACTAAAAAAAGACTGATTTACTTTTCCTCAACACAACAATACAAACATTCTCAAACAACCATTCAAATAGAAAGGAAATCAGACAATCATTAGCTTAAAAGCAGGAAGAATATGTTATAATCAGCTTCTGGTACGTGACTGGCCCCCGCAGACAGTATTTGGAAAAGGGGGTCAGCAAGGAGGAAGGATTAAAGTTCAAAAGTGATAACAGGGGAGGTTGTGTAGAGCAGTGACAGTGAGTTCGTTCTTTGCTCATCATGGATTCATCTGCTGCAGCTCTTATATTCTGCTCCTTGATATGTTTAGGTAAGAATTACAGTTCTATTCACACAAAAAAGGGTTTTTATATGATTTTAAAGAACCAAAAAAAGGTTGCTATATTTTTTCACAGTTTTTTTCCCCCAATTGGTTTAAAATCTAAGGTAAAACAAGACTGTATCTTTTGGCAAAAAAAGTTCTTTAACTCTGTTGGAAGGGTAATTTTTTGTCACTTTATGAAGCATTTGACTTGTGTTTTAGTGCTGTACATATTACTTAATAAAGAAAACAAAAAGTAAATCTTTTTTTGCAACATATATATATATATTTTTATTAGGAAGCAATGCCCATTACAGTAGAGATGTGTGTCCATGTGCACATTGGGTAACAGTAATTAACAATATGTGCATTTTGGCATCGTAAAAATATTTTGCAGCTCGAAGAGTTGAGAATAAGGCGTACAATAGACCCCCTACGAAGTTTTTGTTAATTAAATGGTACGGACAGTATAGCACACAACTGAAAATAAATAAATAAAATTTAAAAAGTAAGTTAAATTAAAAATTATTATAGAGCGCAATAATAAATGCAACATATTTTTTGGTTTAATGGTGCAGTTATACAATTTGTTGTTTTTAAGTTTTCTTTTAGGTAAGGGTTGCTATTTTGCCACCAAAGCGTCTATTTTTTTAAGATATATTTGCTTTGGGGTGATTGTTTATTTACACTTTGTTTCTCTCTGTCTCTGTTTAAAGATTCACAGAGTTGATTTGTACTTGTTTTCGTCCTCACATGTGACAGCTGTATCTGTCTCTGTCTCTGTTAGGGACGACTCAGGCTCCAGTTGTCTCTGTAGAGCCTCGAACCGCCACTGTCCTTCAAGGAGAGTCTGTCAGCTACAGTTGCCAGGTAAAAAGCACCGTCCAACCAGTTCAGCTGGAGTGGAGAAAAGGCAATAATCAAGCTTTGCCAGGTCAGAAGTACTAACACAGTTTGTATAATATTGCCAAAATCTGTGAGGATACACTGAATGGTCTTTTTTTTCCGGCCCAGACAATGTAAAGGTTGGTCGTGATGGATCTGTGCTGACGATTGCAAATGTTCGTCCTGGAAACCATGGCCAGTATCGCTGTGTGGCCATTAGTGCCGCTGGTCGCAGCTTTGCCAACGCTGTGCTTAATGTCAAATGTAAGTGTGACCCATGCTTTAAGCACCACTAGTAATAACCACAACAGCCTTTCATTCCACCAGACTTTCACACATGCAAAGAAGTTTTATTAGGTTCACACTTTATAGAAAATATCCTGAACGCAAAGTAACGTTGCTTACAAGTTTACAAAGAAATAATACTAGATTATTTAATGTTAAAACAATGGCTAACACAGGGGACTATGCTTACCTTGTGTAACATTTAATTAATTATTCTTGAAAATATTCAGATGCTTGAAGAAAAACATGTAATAAAACACATAAATAAAATGACTTAAATGCTCCCAAAGCAAATACATACACAAATAGCAGGTGAATATGCAGGACTAATAAAAAAAAAAAAAAAAAAATGACTTAAATGCTCCCAAAGCAAATACATACACAAATAGCAGGTGAATATGCAGGACTAATTAAAAACAAAAAAAAGCCTAGTCACTTTGGTTTGTGGTGGCCCAACATGACTGTTATATTTTGTGGGGGGACAACCAGCATATCAGAGTAGCATATTTATGCACCTCCGTATCTCTTAGTTCCTCCTAAGGTAAAGCTGACACCTGCGGGCCCCCTGCAGATCACGACAGGGGACCCTGTGACCGTGGAGTGTAGTGCTACTGGCAGGCCACGCCCCACCCTTACCTGGAAACGCAGAGGATCCACACTTCAATTAGTATCTCAGGAGATAAATGACGTCAAGATAATAAAGGTAAAACAAGATAAAAAGAAAGGTTGCACTTGAATCTTTTTTTAAATTTCAGATAAGTGAAATAAAATGTTCGACTGTTCTCCCAGTGGCCTTCCACACGCCCAGAAGACTCGGGAGTGTACGTCTGCCAGGCTGTCAACGTTTTAGGGGAATCTGAGGCTGCAGTGGAGATCACTGTGGTGGGTCCCCCTGGAGCTCCAGTGGCCTCAGTGAATCCTGGAGAGATGACAGTTATTGAGGGACAAACTGTAACAATGGAGTGTAAGGCTACAGGTAGGATGTCTGTTAGTGTTTTCTAAAAACAAAAACCCCAGAACATTCCAGCTGTGATCCTGGTTCTTTAATGTATCCTCCCTAGGATCCCCTCCTCCAGTCATAACCTGGTCCAAGCTACGAGCACCCCTGCCCTGGAAGCACACTGTTGCTGATGGAGTTCTGACTCTAAATGGGGTGGGGCGCCAAGACTCAGGACAATACATCTGCAATGCAACCAACATAAACGGCTATAGTGAGGCCTACACTGACATGGAGGTGGAAAGTGAGTTCATGGTTTTGGTGCTTTCTATTCTAAAATTATTATACCTGTCACAATACTAATATCACAAAGGGCTGTGTTAAAATACAATACTGCTGCATAAAATTTTACAAGGGCTATTCAATTTAATTCTGTTTTTGATAAAGCGGCAATTCGCAACATGTCATCTCAGGGCACTTTACAGAGACAATTCAACCAGATCATACTACAGTGAGATTGATTCAAAGTTTTATATTTAAGGAAAACCAGAAGGTTGCATCGACTCATTCACTCGAAGGCAAACCCTCACACCAATCATGCTTGTAGTGACAGTGGAGAGGAAAAACTCCCTTTTAACAGGAAGAAACCTCCAACAGAACTAGGTTCAGTGTGAGCGGCCCCGTCCAGGAAACACACAGCCAGGCAGATGAGCTCTGAGCCAGCTCCCACGTCAGAGGATGAAGAGAGCACATCCAATTAGTCACAGTAAGAGAAACAGGACTACAGTGAGAGAGAGGCCAAGTTCCAACATTTATAAATAAAGGTGTTGATGGCAGCAGCACAGCTGATATTTCTCTCCAGGATGGAGTCACAGCCAAACAGTACCAGACCAGATGAAGCTACTACAAGAAAAAGCATAGAGAGCTTAATGTTAGAGATTGAACTATCAAATTCTGCAGAGTGGGAGTATAGAGAGAGAATGAAGCAGAATGATGAAAAAGGGTCCCTATGTCCTCCAGCAGTCTAAGCCTATAGCAGTATAACTATAGAGATAGCTCAGGATTATCTGAGCCACTCTAACCATGAGCTTTGTCCAAAAAGATAAGGGCTATAAACACATTATTTACTGATATGATAAGATATACTTTCACTGGAAATATTTCCACATAAAAACCTACAGCATCTAAGGTCCCAGGGAGTGAAATGGTTGCAAAAATGAGTAAATGTGATTTATGGCATCTAATATAACTATTACAATATTAGTTTTTTGTTTGTACCTAAAGAGTAAAAACATAAACTTAATATAGACTAACAGTAAGGCAGTGGTAAAATCAATCACAAAGCACTTCAAAGACAGCGACTCTAACCATAAAAGCTGTTTGTATTCTTATTGTGTTTCACACAGAAAAAAATCAATAATAATGCACCTATTTCTACTTCTTTTTCCTCTGTTAATGATCCTCTTAATTAAATCCAGCAATGTTTATCTTCCAGTAAAAAAAAACTCATTTTAAGACGGCTTCTTTTTTACTCCTCTCAAAGCCACCACCTGTAAACAAACCAAAAAAGCTGTCTGTCCCTAACCTTTACACAGTCCCTCTCCTCAAAACAATGATCATGTATTTTTTTCCTCCACATGCAGCTCCTCCATACGCCACCTGCCTCCCTGACCAGGTACGCCTTCAGCCTGGAAACTCTCTCATAATCCAGTGCCTCGCCCACGGCTCTCATCCAATCCAGTTCACCTGGAGCCGTGTGGGAAGAGGTAATTTACCTGCTGGAGCAGAAACCACCAAGGATGGGAAACTGATAATAGCCAGCGTTAAACTAAGTGACAGTGGAACGTACAAATGTGTGGCTACCAACCACATCGGCTCCAGTGAGGCCTCTGCAAAAATTATCATAAAAGGTAAGATGAGCTTTTGAAAGACTCCAAATCAATGATTCACATTTTTTGTAATATTCTTAACTCTCTCTCTCTCTTTTTTGTCATTACAGCCTAAATAAGGATGGAAATCCAAGTTTCTCACTGGAATACAAATGTATGCAGTAAAAATGATATTTAATATATAAATGTATTGCAGAGAATGAATGCCAAGATTTCTAATTAGAATACTTGTTCAAGAATTACAATACCGCTTTGATTGTTTGCTCTTATTGGGAATTAAAGCTAAGAAAAATATTTGATTTGAAAATTGAAATGTCTATTTATGTACGTTTTACTTTAGATCGTTAAACCAAGGGCATTAACCAAACAAATACAAAATTCTGTTTTATAAAGTGAATCATTTAGATTGATTAATACTATACTTTGTAAAACATATCTTTTTATTCTACATATTTGTTCTATAGACTGGAAAATAAGGGTAAAATTTAAACAATATTGAAAAAGAAATGTAGCTCAACTTCTTGCTGTGAAAAAGAATGTATCCCCTTACATATTTCTTCTATTTTTGCTTTTTTCATGCTTAATTGTTCAGTTTAAAGACATTTTAATACAGAAATTACTTCAAAAAATACAAGTTCAAAAAGAACACGGAACAACACCTAAAGCAATGTAAGCCTACTTTGCTTCATTTCATGATTCAATAGGAAGAATCTCATTTGGCACAAATGGCATTTCAGGGCGAGATCCAAAGTGAAAAACACAAATGCCCATTAATCATTGACCGAGAAATTGGAAAAACTTTCTAAGGAATGGATAGTTTATGAACTTTTTTGAAAATGTATTTGAATTAAATTAACACTGTAAGAGCAGCAGGAAAAAAATACTGTGCAGTTGTAAAAAAAAAAAAGGGGACAACCAGTTATCACAAATGGAAATGTATGTAAGTATATGCAGTATTTAACTATGTTTGAAGGTTTCTACTACAAGGAATTGTGTAGCCTCTTTACTTAAAGGACACAAAACAAGTATCATTTATGTTAAAATTAAGTCTTCGTCAAATTTGGTAGGAAATGACTGAAAAGACAGAAATCCTGCCTGAGAAAAGGAAAGGAAATGGGCTTCAAACATATCAAAATATATGCATCAGGAAGAAATATTTTTTTCACAATATACTCATAGATGTGCAAAAATACCTTAATGAATCTGGTTTGAGAGAGAGAGAAAGATAGAGAAAGGGTTCCCCTACGTGGCTGCAAATCACTGGGTTGTTATCTTGATCTGACTGATTGCCGACAGTTGAAATGCAAACAAAAAATAACAGTCCAGGGTGCACTGAAAGTTCAGAGTATGAGGCCTGCCTGTAAGAAAAAAGGGCAATGAAACAAACCAGCAGTGGAATAAATAGAGATACTGATGACATATTACAAAGGGTTAAGCATACTGTTTTATCTTTAAATAATCTTACTAGCTGCATTAGCAGCAATTTTATAAAATCTCCAGGAACACTGCCACATTCTGCACCCCAACCCTAAAAAGCTGAATGAAACCATGGCCAAAGTACCACCTTCTACCCTTTGAACTTCAGGACCAGTGAAATAAGAGAAAGTTACAGAGGTGTAAAGTGCAGAACAGCATCTTCTGATGGATCAAAACACCTGGTTTTTAAGTATAGGATGTGAATAAAGCATGTGTAATTGTTGTAGAAAAAAAAATAAAAAATAAAATAATATATATATATATATATATATATATATATATATATATATATATATATATATATATATATNTATATATATATATATATATATAAATATAAATATATAGGTTCATATAATGATGAGCTGTCAATATAGACAAGTTGACTGACTCCTCTGAGAAATGTAAAATTGAGTTAAAAGTTATACATATAAAAATAATTAGGTGGATTCCTAAAAATAAGAAGTGAACTTGTCGTACCTCAGGATTTCAGAGTAGAAAACCATCTAGTTTGATCAGAGGATCAATAGAAGGATGTGCTGCATTTGTTAACACAAGGCCTGGGCGGAAAGTCAGCAGGAATGACCACAGAAAACAGCTACTGCTGCTTCTTATCAGACCAGGTTGACGTATAAGCTGATTCCCAAATTATTTCCAGTGCGTCATTCTACAGAGAGACAGTTTTCCCAAATATTTTCCAAGTTTTTCAGGAAAGGAGGTTTCAACTAATTCACTCTCTGGCCAGACTCTGCAACTCACACACACAAAAAGCAAGATAACCATCTGCCTCAGTCAAAGTGAATTTCATACATCATTTAATGACAACTGGAAAAGACTAAATAAGAACTTTTTGAAATGATTGGAAAGAGAAACATTTTTCTTAAAAGTATGGAAAGTTGCATCAGAATGAGCAATGTCTGAAACGACTGGAATAGTTTCCTTATGACAGATGGGACCAAAGTAGAGATGGGATACCCAACATACACATCAATGTCCTGAAAACCAAGTACAGTAAGGTGTTGGAGGGGTGATAGTTTAGGTCTCCACTAACACAACTAACCCAGAGGGCCCCTGTGCTCTAAAGGGGCCATCCGTCCTGCAGATAAAAACATACGGCAGGAAACTGATCCCAGATACAGCAGCACAGTAGAAAAATAACGGCAAAGACAGAGAAACAAGATAACGCAATGGCACACTCAAAGTCCAGACTTCAAACCTAGCCATAAGGCTATCCTTGGACATCAATGAGCTGAAACTATGTTATGTAGAAAAGTGGGCCAGAGCTTCTAAGCAACACTCAAAATGAGAGAAATATTCAATCTTAAAAATAATTCCTGTCTCAGCTGATGCTGCAAGTGATAAATCTGTCTTTTTTTGCACAGGTGTGGTTAGATTTAGATCATTTTAGAACCCATATGATGATGATATCAATATACGTTTCCTCTAACTGTGACCTCATATCGATAATATTTAATCAGAAATGTGAGATTCACTCCACTGTTCCAGGACACATCTCTTCAAGTTTCAAACAAAAAACATAAAATGTACACAATGTGCATCGCAAAATATCACACATTTCTGCTGTTGTTCTAGTACACAGTTTCCTTTAGTCTGCATAAACACAATGTCACAAAGATTCTGATAAACCCTTTTAACAGATGTATCTTTCACCATATGCAAGTGTCAACATAAATGTACAGCAGTGTTCACACTTTAACCACGAGCCGAATGTTCTTTCTTCTTTCTGTTTTTGGTATTCACAATGTAGGCTTTAGAGAGAAATACGCCTGAGAATGTCCTGCTCTTTGCTTTCACACATCAGCATGTTTTTCTTTCTGCCATGAAAGTACTTAAAATCCAGCTGAACATTATTCAGTCTTTAACCACATGATGGCAGTATGGAGCCTACAATTCACATATTGCCCTCTGGCCAAAGAAGCATTCTGAGCTGTTGCATGCTTAACAAATGGAGGGACAGATGCACTGAGCATATGTGGTAAAATCTTTCCAAATGACTTGATGTAATACAAACATTCACAAAAGACAGAGCGCTGATCTGTCTTTCACTGGTCTTAACAGCTGTCTGTCTACATGGGGATTATCTCCGCCCACTGAACAAAGTTTTATTTGACCAGATCCACATGTTACAACATGCAAGGACCACTGGTCCAGCTGCTGAAAGTAGCTCTGCTTATATTAGGCTTAAGGTGAATGTTTAGGTTTTTTTTAATCGCAGCAGAGATTGAAACTGTGTGGCGTTCAGAACAAACACTGCATCAGCTGAGTGTGATGGTGGCCTCCCTCTTAAAACTCTCTGTGGCTTTATCCTCTCCACTATCTGTATCTTTACAAGCACTTCAAAACTAGAGAGGAAACATCTGCCCTCTGTCACCGTTCCGCCACCCCCTCACTTCACAAAGACGTAGAAAAAGTATGAGAGTCGAGGATCAGAGAAGGATGCATCATTTTTATGCAGTGTTGTTTAAAAGTCTTGAACAGTTTGGCTTATATTGTGTTTTTTATTGTGGCATAATGGTGCTTTACCAAAGTATTCATATTTATTAAACTTCCAACTTTTTGTCAAGTCACAACTAATGTGCATCTTTACAGCCCTTTATCCTAATAGGATTTTAGTGTGTTTCAAAGTTACGGACATTTATGATTTATGTCGTGTTTTGGTTCATAACAACACTTTGTTTTATTGCATTTAACACATGAATTATGTTTTACCTTGAAGTGGAAGTAAAATAAAACAGTTACTGCAAAAGTAGGTTGGGGAGCTATAGATGCAGAAGCATCTTTCACTGCAGCTGCAGCTTTGGGGTTATGTCTCTATCAGGTTTGTAAAATACCAGAACTGACATATAACTTTATATTTTTGTCTGCATGTGTCATGATCTGCCCTGATAGCTGACCTTTATTGTTCACTTCATTCACCTGCCTAACTCTGTCCTGTTCCTAATCATTCCTCATCTTATCAACCTGTGTCTGTTCCTTTATATTCAGTTCAGCCCAGCTATTGGGGCCAGATCATTGTTTGTTTGTTTTGTTACTTTAAGTTAACAAAGCAAATGTTTTAAGTTTGTTTTAAGTCCCCCGTAATCCTGGCTCCTGGAGACCATTTTAAAGTTCTGCAGTAATTCCAGTACCATGTATTGTCCCTCAACCACTGAGCCCGCCTGTCTGCATCGGTGTGTTTCTGTTTGAGCTTGTTGCTTGATGCATGGAACTCTGAACCCACATTCACACTCTGTGTATTCCTGGAACCCTGGACCTGTCTGTTTCTGTGTGGAACCCCTGACCAGGCTGCAGACTCCTGGATTCCAGAACTGTTCCTGTCTGCTCTATATTCTGGCCTTGATAGGATTCCAGCCTGCTCATAGGAGTTGCTGCATGGGGGACACTCTGGGCGGCTGTGAGTCGCATCTCCACTGGCTGGATTCTGCTTTTCTCGGAGAGGATGGACTGAACTGTTAAGCCAGGTAAGTGACTCACAACGCTGTTCATCTCCGTCAGATGATCGTGGTCACGTACCTGTGTTTCTCCCTCCAGAGTGTCAGTGATTGGGCGGTGCCCCTCCTCCCCCCTGCAGTCGCTGCAATCCTAAGATCCACAGCTCTGCGCTTCTGTCTGTTTATTGTCTGTTTTATTCTAATGTTTTTTACTTTCCCACTGTCTCTCACCTTGAATACTGGGGCATCTGATCATCAAATGTTGTGAACCTCTGAGTAGGGGCTAGAAACATCAGGGGATCCTAATGCTAAATGAATGGGTGCTTCCTGGTCCTAGCTCCTTGCTTACTACCAGCACTATTCGTATAACACAATGTCAGCCATCAACACATTTCCAACCTGGCTTAAGTGTCCTTATCAATTTAAGGCAGACCTATTCAGATGAAGCCTTACTTTTGTACAGTAAGGGCTGACTCTAGGATAATGCTTCTGTACCTACTATAGTTGGATTTTAAACATTTTAACTGCTTCTGGTCCACTTTCCCAACTTTTTAACTGTAAATTAAAGCAGTAAAAGACAATCAGAAAGTTATTTAAACATTTTTTTAAAAGTTAAAGCACTTCGTTATGAAACTTTTTTTTTTTTTACTTGTCATTTCTGGGACTTGGCCTGATGTAAGCAAAGCTCTGACGGCCTCCAGATGACGTCCAAGTTATGAGACCTACGCACACACTCAGGCAGGCTGTCACACCTTCACAAACATTGCATAAGTTCATTCAGCTGCAAGATCTATCAGCAGTGACAGCAGTGCACAGAATAACTAGTTGCTCAAGCAGAAGGAAAAAAAAAAGGTGAGTAAAACACTTTCTCTACCTGTGATTTCTAATCCCCTAGAACTTCCTCTAGTTTTAATGTGGGCTTCATGAATCCTGTTAAAGTGGTTCATTCAGGAAGTAGCCAATGAGGGGAGAACTTCCCCAGGAAGTGATAGGTGGGCTTCTAGTGTGGGTGTGGGTGGATTTTGAGTCTGTTACCATGGGTTACCACCTAGTAAGTTTGAATAAGCTGTGTTGGGGATCTTTATTGAATCAAAAGTGTCCTCAGGTCGGAGGAAGGCAGTCAAATTCCTGTCCTGCCTCGACTGCAGAGCTGTGATGAATACCAGGGCTGAATATCTCAGGTCTGCCTGATCTCACATTGTGTCAGTGTTCCTGTTCCTACCTTGTACAACAGGAAGCAGCAGCAATGTGTGCCTCCCCAGCTAATCTCTAAACATGCTTTCATGTAAATGAAGTGAATTATTGGGAAGAGGAAGGGTCGGCAATTCCTTCTTTTCCTGGGAAAAATGCCTTGAGCGTGAGAAATTCCTGCATGTATTTTCATTGTTTGATGAATGCTAACTCTAAACCTCTAAAAAATTATGATTATTGTGGTGAGATTAACATTTATGAAAAGTGGTTTCAGAGCTCCAGTAATTTAGTGTAATATCTTATCTAACTTTCACTCTAGTTTGTAGAGCTGGGACTCTCTTTTTTTTTTTTTTTTTTTTTTTTACTTTTTTTAAACATTACAAATCAAATCAAGTTACAAAATTAATTGCAGGTAGCATTCCTGTATGTTTTTTAAAAGTTTGAAGACTTTGAAAAACAAATTTAATCTTTTTCAAGCTGCATTTAATGTGTGTTTACTGTATTTGAACTCTAGAGTAGAGCATTTTAAAACAAAATTATGGCTTAATTTAGCAGATTAAGAAACCAAGTAAGGCATTGTCATGTGCTTCTATCCTGTGGCATCTGAAGTCTAGCCTTTGTTTGAACCATATAGATTACTGGTGATGATAAATGTTGTATTTAGATGATTATTGTTATCAATTGATATAATAGCCTATAGATCAGAATGGCAAAGGAAATCTCTGACTGTGCATGTAGCAGAGGCCAGACACCCCAAATGTTTAAAGAGGAACAGGCAAACTGATTTTATTTGATAGAAATACAACAATAGCCAAATCAACCATTTTACAGTCATGGTACACATAATACTGTCTTGTAATGCTCAACCAACCTTGAAGCAGATGGGCTAAAGCAGCAGAAGACCATAGTGGGGGACACCTCAGCTGATAACTTGAAGCTGAGGCTGTTCATTACAGAGATACATCAAAAAGTGACCATAATACGTTGCAAAGGTCTGATAACTCTTGATTTTAACTGAAATGTACAAATGATGCGTTCAGAATTTGGTGTAAACAAAAAAAAGAGAGAGAGAGAGAATGGATCCACTCTACCTTGTATTAATGGTTTAGGCTGCTGGTGGATGTATCATGGTAACACAGTCCATCTTCATCCATTTATGAGCACTACTTTACTCTGATGACTAAGTCCTGGATAATTAGGCATCATTTCACAATGGCTCTACCTTTCTTATGTCTCATCCAAAATAGTTATATTATCCTGGGATATTTTCTGTATTTATGCTGCTATATGATTAGGCAACTGGAGGACATAGAGACCACTTTTCCTAATTCTGCTTCATTCTACCCTTGTCCTCCCCTTTCTGCAGTATTTAAGTTCCACCCATAGCTTTATGTCCTCTTTGCTTTTGCTTGCCATAGTAGCTTCATCTAGTCTGTTCCTGTTCAGACGCAACACCATCATGGATTGAAATATCAGCTATGCGGCTGTCATCAACATTTTTATAGATAGTTGATAGATGTTGGAGCTTGGTTTGTTCTACACTGTAGTCCTGTTCCTGTTACTATGACCAATTGTATGTGGGCTCTTTCATCCTCTGACATGAGAACAGGCTAAGAGCTTGTCTGCGTCATTCCTGGACAGGGCCATCTGTGGAGCTATGTAACAGTTACCTTTTGTATCTCTTCTTTCTTTTGTATCTCTGCTTCTGTCTCCTTGAACCCCAGTTGGCCTCAGCAGATTGCCACCCACACTGAGCCTGGTTCTGCTGGAGGTTTATTCCTGTTAAACAGAAGACTTGCCTCTCCACTGTTGTTACATGTATGATCAGTGTGAGGGATTGCTGAAGAGTCAACAAACAAATGCAAGCTAAAATCGTCAAGCTCAGCCAGGAGGAGCATGTCTTGCAAGTCAATAACTCGATGCAATTCAATGACTCAGCTTTTTTTAACAGACGCTTTTAACCAATTGGAGTGTATCCTCTCTGTAAAGTGCCTAGAGATGACATGTGTTGTGAATTGCTGCTGTATATGTAAACTGAATTGAACTGAAAGCTAGATTTCTTTTAAACATCCCTCTTAAACAGAGTAATGAGTTTTCTGCTCTTTAGTGGCTTCCACAGTCATCAAATGTCCATCTGGTAGAGCTAATAAATATATGGAAGAATGGTAGATCCTCCTGATGAACATAAATCTGTGCTGTACAAGTTTCTTGTCTGTATGGACGAAATCTCAGAAGAAATAAATCTTGCAACACTGATAATGGTGTGTTTTTCACAAGGGACAAAATATCCAAACAAACTTTAATAATTTATATAAGTTGTAATTAATATGATTGTGTGCTACTTTATTTGTAATTCATGCATTAAGTCTATCAACACCCCACTAAGCTTCACACATCTGAAATCATTTGAAAACATCCAAAAACCTAAAAGAAACAGATGAGTTTTCTGTTTGTTTGCCTGCTTTTTTTATTCAAATTTGATAGCGATCTCCAAATAATTTTTAAATTTCAGTTTGAGAGCATGTTCAGCTGCAGCAGCATCCATTGCAAGCTTCAGTGCTTTGATGCACCTGCTTTTTCAGTTCTCAGTTGAGACAGTGCTGTAATGAAAAATATGATCACAGGTTTGCAGACGAAGCATAAAAAGCTTGGTTTTAGTAGGTTAAAGGTTTAATAGTTGAGTATGGTACAGATAGCTGTGAACAGTTGGAAACAGAAAAAAGGCTTGATAACATGATGTAATCAGCTTGTAGTAAAGAAGATAACAATATGTGGTGCTGTTTTTTAAATGCAAAAATAAAACAAGCAATTTTCTCGATATCCTGTAATTACTGTTTGCTGCTAAAGTTTGAACTGACAAACCACAGAGAAAGTCTGATTAGCAATATAGGTACTGAGAGCCTACTTCACTGATTCTGTCACCATGTGCCCCTTCTTCCTGTAACATAACACAGCATAAAACATTTGAAAAAAATCACACTTTCAAAAACTTTTGAAACTAACGAACAGAACTGAGCAACCTTTCAGAACTGAAACCACAGCTGCATGTCTGTGTTCCGTTCGGTACATGTGGCGTCACAAGAAAACCACTTGAGGTTGTGAGGGGAGCTACGTTCGCTTCAGGATAAAAATACTGGGTATAAAAGCAATAGAAACAGGGAGGTGCACACTTTATTTGAGGCTGACACAGCCTTGCATAACCTTCACAAACCTTCCAAAGTGTGGAACCAATTAAACATTTTTTGTTAAATATTTCTTTAAGTAAAGCACCAGCAGATCTTAAATGATTCTTGTTCTCACAAAAGTGCAACATAGCAGTGAAAAGAGAAGTAAATGTTAGCACACACTGATGCCATCAGTAGATAATCTCGTCCACTCTGAAAAGGAAATGCTGCTCCAATTTGAATTAATTTTTTTTAATTAGTACCAAGTAATTGAATTAAGCCTGTCCAACCTAATTTATTTTAACTTCTAAACTTAATAAATTAAATTGGGAATTAAATTAGAATTAAGTTGGAGCAAAATTTTCTTTTAGTCTATAACAATCATTGCATTAAAAAAGTGAAATAATGTGCAAATATAAGAGGCAAAAGCCACAATGACACATTTCATTTTCTTCAGATGTATAAATGTTTAATCCTAACATATCAAGCTTTCCTTACCTTTCTTTATTCTGTCAGTTCCAAACATAATAGAAAAATCAAGTTAAATTAACGAATACCACTAAAATACAGTGCCTTTTAAAAATTATTTGTACTACTTGAACGATCCTTCCTCTCAGCAGCTGTAAGACTTTATGACAATCTCTGTTCCCAACAACCTCAATAAGTTGTTACATTCATGCTGATTTTTGCACAGTTTCTGTCTTAGTCAGGGCAGCTCTGCTGTCATTTTTTTGCACATCCCTCATGTTGCTGCTATTTTTCACATATCCATTACTGTAAAAATGTTGACAGCTGTTATTGACTTTTTTTATTCTCCAGATGCTAGATATTTATATAGTTAAAACACTGTACAGTACAATACTCTATTTGAAGCAGCATTTAGTTCCTATGCTCCACTTATCTGGAACAAACTTCCAGAAAACTGTAAAAGTGCGGAAAGCCTGAGTTCCTTTAAATTAAGACTAAAAACACATTTGTTTAGAGTTGCCTTTGACTGTTCTAGTTAAACAGTTCAACTAAAACATCATTAGTTCAACTTTTTTATTTTCTTTAGTCCAACTGTTTTTAATATTCTTTTTTGTTTGTGCATTTTTTATTTTATCTTATTTTATTTATTTTTTTCCTACTCGCTTTGATTCTGTTTTATTTTCCTGTATTTTAATCATGTAAAGCACTTTGCTTTGTCTTTGTACTGAATTGTGCTATACAAATAAATTTGCCTTGCCTTGCCTTGCCATTTGTTTTATTTTTTATATACTTTTCTAAGGTCCACATTGTGTGACTGTTTATATTATAACCTTTTGCTCCTGTTTACACCACAATTTCCCCATTGTGGAACAATAAAGGGATTTTCTACCACTGTTGACTTTACTCTACTGCTCATACATTTGCTTTACATAGCATACCTATGAAATCTTTTATTTTTTATGGAATATTTCATAGCTTACATTTAATGTAAATGATATTGCTTTCATTTTTATTACAAAAAGGAACATGTCATTATACTTTCTAAAAGTTTGATAGAATTTGAAAATAACCTAAGTTGGGTACTTCTGACAGTGCTTCAACAGCAGTCCTGTCTGAATGAATGCTAATGACTCATGAGTTTTATGCTGCAGTCACATGATATCCATCCAATTATATATCCCAGGAAAAAGCGATTGCTAATAATACATCAGCAGAAGTAATATTTTAAGTTTGGAAACAAGCAGAGTAAGATAAGTGGATAAATGGTCTAATGAGACCAAAACTGGACTTTTTTTTGCTATACATAAACAAAACCATGTACAGAAATATAAAAAGTACAGCTGGAAATAATCCCCATTCATCCCTCTGGTGAAGCACATACAGCAGAGTTGATAGATGGAGCTAGAGTTGATAGGTGGAGCTAAATCCTCTGATATACTTTCAGAAATTACTCGTATGCAAACAACCTGGGAGTAGGGTAAAGGTAGACCTCCAGAAGGCAGACAATGCCATACGGACAGAGCTAAAACTTTTTAATGAGATAAAACGCTTGGACTTATCACTGTACAGATAGTCACAGTAATGGTGCAACAGAAAACCATGCGAGACTGAGAAGTGGATTTTGGAAAAGGAGGATGTGGTAAGTAAAAAGCAGATTGCCAGGTTTGACTCTGTCCTGCATGTCAAATGCCCTCATGGACCGGTGTAACATTAAATAACATGTCTGTGTGTTTTTCTCAGGATTCAAGCTGCAGCTGCATCAAAGTGATTACGATCCATTTGCTGTGTTTCCATATGGAAAGATCCTGTTTTTCCGAGCAGCAGCTCCAGCTTTGCTTATGTCTACATGGGCTACCAGAGCTTAACTCAACCAAAAATGTTCCACTGTGCTTCTCTGATGCAATAGTTTTGAAGCAACTTGCCGTTTGCCAACGAGCCCTGTGTTAATCATTAAGTAAAGTGTGAAGAGTAAATATTGAATTCCTCTTTAAAGAATAATTAGGCAGCTGGGGGAAATTTTCTATGTCCCTGATGGCTTTGTCTAAAAGCTCACATGATCCACAGCTAGGTTTTAATTCTATCTCTAAAAGCTAAAAGTAAGACTTATCCAATGTGTTCTCAAAGTCTTATGATCAAATTAGGCAGCAAAAAAAAAACAAAACAAAAAAACCAAATAAAGCATAAACATTCAATAGCTTAAAAAGAAAGAAGAAATATATTTTTTCTGTGTGAGCCTAAGATAAATTCTTCTTGTCCTTTTTCAACAGCGTTTAACTTATCTGATGTTTTATATTTTGTTTTCTACAGGGAAACAGTGGTTGCTGGGTTTGCATAGGTGTCATGACAACTTGTACACTGTTAGCTAAGTTTCTGATGTAACTTTAGATGTGATAAGTCTAGGAATGAGAAAAATACCCTCAAGAATAACCACACAGCCCTTGCTGTTGGACAACATTACCATGAAAACAGATCTTTTCAGATGTGGTAATCAGCGCTCAGCAAGTTTCAGTTCTTTGCCAGTCAACGGTCTTATCACATGACTAGAAAGTGTCTGAGGGATTTTGTTTTGGAAATCCAACATGGATATGATGAAAAATGTGCCAAAAAGGTATTCCTGTGATTTACAACGAATAAAAGAAGTATGTCTCTTGAAGTCAAGGAGAAAAGATTCATTTTATGTGGCTCTAAAAGAGATTTGGAGCTGTAATACCTTATTTTTCTTAATAATCTCCTTTATGCCTTCAAAACTGGAGCCTAAAAAGCCCTTTTAACACAATATTCAAATTACAAACTTAGTAGTTAAACCTTTGCAGATAAGGTAATGCTTTTTTAAAAAAGCATCAAGCTAATGAATTTTAGATCAGATCAAGGTGCATTAGCTTACATTATTCCAGTGTCTTAAACAGGCAGACATAAGAGAGGTTTGTTCATTGGGCCCCTGATAAACTGTTTATAGGAACTGGAAACAGACTGAATAACAGAACTGTTCAGGTCGTCCTCCTCCATAATCTAATCTATCACAAACTCCTCTTTTTGGCAGCAAATGGGCAAAATCAACGCAAAGCTCCAACACATATTTCAGGAAAGCACAACACTTCCACAAAGAAACTCTCCAGAGTTTTCAGCACACTTTGTTCACCATATATTTGGAAAAAAAGACATGCATTTTTGTATATATTTACTCTTACAGTAGCCAAGTCTGTCTACTAACTGTCTGATGCCAAGGCTCCTGATGTGTACAGACTGAGAACTCCCTGCATCCCACATCAGTTGGTTCACACACGGCCACTCAGCCTCTCTGTCTCTCTGAGCCTCTACCAGCTCCAAGTATTTGGCCTTTTTACATTCCTGGATCTGTTCCATCCAATATTCTGGGGATACTGTAACTCCCAGCAGCTTACAGTCTCCGATGGGATGTTGAGACCAGATCTGACTTGAATGACCCCCTTCATATCTGCTCTGGGGATTGGGGACCCCTCTGTGCAAGTTATTTTTCTTTTGTAGTGTAATACGCATACTAGAGTTTTAACTTCTTGCAAAAAATTATTTTCTAAAAGTTTTGGTGGATCTTATTCTTGGCTTATTTATAAAAAGATTTTTTTTTTTTGCTTGTCCTATTAGGCTCTCTGTGTCAATAGTTTGTCAGTTTGAGTGTTTTTTTTTCCAAAGGATGATGTTGTGCTGTATTTTTAGCAATGCTCTGTACATTTTTATATTGAATGATTTTAAGTAATTTTCTTCTATTAACTTACGTCTACTGTGACCAAATATGTTCATATAAGTGTTATATTGGGTTAATTTTAGGTCAGAATAAAAGGCCCAAATAGGGTTCAGAGCCAAGAGAGAACAAAAAAATTCTTCCATTTTATTCAGTTAAACATGAGATCTGATTATTTTCACTATTTAAAACTGTCAGAGGTCAGTAGATACTTGTTGAGGACCCATAGGCACAGCTGAAGAGGCAGAGATGAGTTCTTGCTAAGTTTAATGAAAAACTGATCAACAAGAAACCAAGGAACCAAAAACTGGGAGACACAGGGGAGGAATAAGCCTAAGGAATAAAGAAATTAAGAGAATGCAGCAAACAATAACTGCAGAGGAGTATATATGTCAAATCTAGAAGGAGGCTGACACAAGAGGGCAACAGAGAGTAACCCTTCAACCATCTATCCATTATCTGACACACGTGGGGTCACAAGGGTCGCTGGTGCCTATCTCCAGCAGTCAATGGGTGAGAGGCAGGGTACAGCCTGGATAGGTCACCAGTCCATCGCAGGGCAACACAGAGACACACAGGACAAAGGAGGAAGCCAGAGTACCTGGAGAGAACCCATGCATCCTCAGGGAAAACATGCAAACTCCATGCAGAAAGACCCTGGGCCGGGAATCGAACCCAGAACTTTCTTACTGCAAGTAATAGTAACCGAGAATTACTTAAAGGTATTGGGGAGGATTGTCTCAAATTTTTCGCCCTCTCTACTTAAAAAAAATGGCCGTGCGAGAGCATGTTCATTTCTCCACATGTACGCTGTGTTTAAAAGTTGCTGTTCTCATAGCTCTTACAAGCTTACTGTGTCCGAACATCTGCCCTAACCCCTAAATCACTATATAGAGCAGGGACTATATAGTGGACTTTATAGCATATTCAGTTAACTGACCGGTCGGACAGATGATTACTTCCCTGTTGGTCCACCACGTGGTGCCTGCGCCAATTTTTGTTTTTAGTCGCCGCTGTCAGGTAGTGGCAGCCTATGGCAACAGTGGGCTGTTGTGACAGCAAATCCAATAATGCTTTGCGAGGAGAGCTCTCTGTGCAAAGTATTCTGGGATATATCTGCCTCTTCTGAGGCCTTTCTTTTCTTCTCATACTCTTCGTAGACACTTTTCTCTTACAAACCTCAGCAATTTTCAAAGAACCGCCATGAGAAAGGTGAGCTTCAATGACTGTCTGAAACCGTAGCTCACCACAGATATACGGTACACCTGAAAGTGCGCATGAGCAGAAATAGATAGCTGACTGGAAGAACATGTAGGACGGCCTTACGTAAACATATCACCAGAATGATTGACAATTAGGAGGACCCCTTATTTATAAATAAAAGCTCTTCCTCTATACCTTTAAGTCAAATACTCAATAAAATCAAATGCCCAAATACAATCAGAAAACAACTAGAATGACACAAAATGGAAATGAAACCAATGACCTAGACACAAAAGTGTAACTGAAAACCCCAAAATAAAACTTAAGCAGAACCAAAAAGTCCAGAAAGGTAAGAATTGTGACAGAAACTGTCAAAATAAACCCATACCAGTTTAAGGTAATAATTTCCTTGTGTAGGGGGGAAGAAATGATAGAAATAAATAAATCCTCAGTAATATTGTTCAGTAAGAACACCTTTCTGCTAACTATGGTTAGATTAGATTATCTCCCTGCTGATCCACAATGCTGGTAAAGGGACAGTTTCAGTTTCTACCATGATAATCAAATGACACTGCATCACACTGTCACATGCTCATTCCAGCATAACGTGCACAGAGGGAAGGCTGCCCACATGAACTTCTCAAAAGCATTTAAATGGCTACTTATAAATAACATTCTCTCTCTGACAGATCACATTTTTCCCACACAGCTCCTCCATTAAAATGACTGATGATCACAATGCGCAGACGTCAATTAAAAGCATGTGGGATTAATGCTCACTGGGAAGCACAACTGAGACAGACACACACTAACTGGCTCTTTCCATTTAATAGCACACAAACTGCATAAGAGAGCAGTTAGGGATACAGATTTAGACAGTAATTAAAACAAGAATAAACCCTGATTGTATCTAAATTTGTGAGTTAAGCTATTTTACATAAAGAGATGCAATGTCGTCACAGCAACACACACACGCTTGCTGGTGCATCTGCCTCTTGTTTAGTAAAGATACTGAAGCAACATAAACGGATCCTCTTCCTGCCTGCATGTGTGTGTGATTTGTGCGTCCCCATGTGCCTCTCTGTTTGTCTCTGCTTGTCTGGCTATCTGTCTGGACTAAAACGCTGAAAAACGATCAAAGGGAGACAAGATGGTGCTTAAGGAGGCCAAGACAGTATGAGACCATGTGAAACTAAAGAATGGGGGCAGAGGAGTGTGGTCACATCAGCAGCCTTTTGGGTTACTGAATGAGTCAGAGGCCTGCAACCTGCTCAGTCTGAAAAGTGAAACAGTTTGTAACCGACTGCACCAAACAGGAACTCTACTCTGCTCCTACCACACACACTTTAGAGATTGTTTTTATACACAGTAGGGAAACCATGGAAACCGGTCTGTTTTTTTTCTGTTCTGACAAGTGTAGGAAATTGGTACAGATCATGATGTGATTTGACACATCCTTATCTTTCTTTCAGTTGTTTACGGGTTTCCCTATCTTCTCTGTGCACCTCATACTTCATTTGGCATGTTTATGACTCTCTAAGTACGATCCAGCATCAACAGACAGTTTGCAACAATTGGAAGCACAACAGCTTCAAACTTCCTCATCTAGTAAATCTGAAACCGAAGTTTAAACCTTATATGCTGATGCTTTTGAAACTTAGAAAACATAAACCCCAATGACGACTGTTCAAGAAATCCTTGTATGCATAGGTGCAAATGTAAGAGACAAAAGCTCTCAGCTTTTTAAAAAATAACAGCTAAAGTTGAAAGGAGGAAAAGGGCAGCTTCTTTAAATTGCTTTTTACAATTTGTAGGCTTCTGTGATGACATAGCCCACAAAAAACAGATCAATAAACCATAGCCTTCTGGAACTATTGATCAGCTACTGGAAGGACTGTTCGATAAAGGAGCATAAGTACAGTATCTGTTTTACTTAAGCCCAGACAGACAAAACATTTTCATAAATACAATTTCTCCCAGTTTTAAATGCTGCCTCAGTGTTTTAATCACGTACCAATGAATCTACACTTGCTTCACTCCCATTTGTTCTCCAAATTGGACAGGTTTGGTAAATTTGATCATCATTTTTTATGATCATATCCAACAAAGTCTTCTTATATGTATTCTAGAATCAAAATAAGCTTAAGTCTAATTTCAAAGTATTTAAACAAACAGGGAAGTGATAGCCTAGTGGTTAGAGCATTGCGGACTGCTGAGCAAGACCCTAAACCCCACTCTGCTCCCACAGCACCGCAAAATGGCAGCCCACTGCTTCCCAAGGGGATGTGTTAAATGCAGAGAGCGAATTTCCTCATTGTGGAACAATAAAGGGATTTAGAAAATCCTGAAGTTTTAAACACGTTGACAAATTCCAAAATAATTCAGTTTTCTATTCGGTTTAAATCTAGAGCGCCAGTTCAGAACACATGTCATCTCAAGGTACTTTACAATCTAAACAGATCATACAGTCAAATTGATTCAAAGTTTTCTATCTAAGGAAAACCAGCTGATTGCATCAATCCCTCACACTAAGCATGCTTGTAGTGGCAGTGGAGAGGAAAAACTCCCTTTTAACAGGAAGAAACCTCCAGCAGGACAAGGCTCAGTGTGAGCGGCCATCTGATAACCCCCCAAAAAACACCAACTAAAAATGTTGTCACAGCCCCAGTCACTCTGATACCCCAAAGTAAAATCCAGCACAACCAATAACCCTAGATCAGTAGTAAATAGAGTCCAGATTAGTCTAAAATCCAATGCCAGTTCTGTGAAGGCTTGGGTTTATTTAAACCCATTTCCATTATTGTTATACAATTCATTTTGGACATATTCAAATCTCTTTTATCCTGTGTTTTAATTTGAGTATTAACAGAGCTCAAAGGAAACAAACCAAGCAAAGTCTGCATGGTGTGTCAATAACAGCAGTTTGTCTTTGCCGAGAGGCAAAGACAAAAAACAAAAACAAGGTTAAGACTCAGGTGACAAAAACGCAGTTTGACTCAGCAAAACTCAGCTTGGCTAGGGTACCCAAAACTGGCAAACACTCTGGCGTCGAGGTAGTGGCAGTCAGCAGCTTAAGAGTCCTCCGGTAATGAGGCAACCATCCGCAGGTGTGTGAGAAGGCCAACGAGAACCAGGCGCCACCTGGTGGCGAAGGAAAAAACAAACAAAAACACAACTCACACAAACTGGATTCCTAACACAGTTACTTTTGTCCATGTTTGAGTAAAATTAAACAAATTTCCCATAAATTATTATCCAAATACTGGAGAAAAACAATAAATCTTATTGTCTCATCTTAAAATCCTCAAACCTAATTGACCCTGTGCAATGCAGTTTAAAGTGATAAAAGTTTGTCTCCTTCTGTAAATATAGCATGTGTACATGCTGGACCTAAAAAGCATAGCACTGTGCCGCTTGCTCCTTTTTATTGTTTTAATTTAGTGTAAGGGTTTATTTTGCAGTAGTGTTTACTATGAGATTGATAAAACAGAATCATGCTTCATGTTTATGAATTCAAAGCTCTTTTTATTGATCACTGTGTGTTTGTGCTGATTTGTTTTTTTTTCACTCTTGGAGACATCTGTCTCACACTCCAGCAAAGGGAGGAAGTCGTGAAGGAAGGTGTTATTTTTATTAGCATTTTAGGCGTCAAACAGAGCTTTGAGTTATTTCTCATTTGACCTTTTATACAGTTGGGTAATTACAGGTTGATAAAGGCTATGTTAGCCTCTTTACAATATTTTCATTAAATCCAGGCTCTAGGGTTGTTATGCCTCTTTGACTTCTGGTTAGACTAAATGCCTTAATGTTTTATGTTCACATTTTTCTTACAAAAATCTAAAATTGCAAAGGTGTGACTCATGGTGCAGGCTGCTTAGACATAAAAGTTTTCTCAGAAGGAACTAACCTGAGTGGAATAGTTGTTAAAGCGTGAATTTTAAAATTCTGTATCCTCTAGAGCTTAATTACCCAGAACCCCAACGGTCCACTGGGCTTATCTTGTGTGTGTGCTGCCAGTATTGTTTATGTAAATTACATCCGCTGATGAGAAAGTTGCCTGACTTACTCCCCTTTTACACTAGCCTAAAGCTTAATTTGGAGTGAGAATCGAAAGCCTTGCTATAGGAGAATAAAAACCTGTGATCTTTCTATTAAAACTAACAAATGATGCTGTTACAGTCACAGTGCATCTATAAATTCTGCACTCTGGATGTAGTTGCTGAACTCAATGAATTTTACAGCACAGGTTTTTGCTTTCACTGCATGTGTTTTAGATGAGAGAGGGGTAGATGTGGGATTAAATTCTGGCCTACAGCTGGTGGTTAGACTCTGAAATGAAAACAAAGTCCCTCCTAACTCAGAGGAAAATAAAACAGACAAACTGATCATGAATGAGTTAACCAAGCAACTTTTTCTCCAAGGAAAAATTCTAAAAGCTTGATATTCTATCGATAGAATAGATATTTCAATCTGAAAAACTCACACGAAGAGAAGATATCCATGAACAGGAGTAAAGAATAGGGCTTTTTCCCCCCCAGGTCTGAAACTGGTGGTGGAGTCTAGATAATGAAGTTGGTCAGTCTGTAGACTGCTGGTTAGAAAGACGGTATGCTGATCTTTATGGGGAGATCCAGTGGATTGCGTGAACTGATACTAGAGCTTCACTCAGGGACCTGGAAGATGGAAGTCCAGTTTGGATAACACAGGTTGAGAAACCCTGTCCATGATGAGCAAGTATGAAACGACAGTGGAGAGGAAAAACTTCCCATTGGGAAGAAACCTCTGGCAGAACTAGGCTGAACATGGTGGTCTTCTGCCGGACTGGTTTAAATAAGACGTGGAATGCAGTAAGAGTCCGAGAGTCTTTACAAATCGAATTGCTTCTAATAAAAAGATAAGCATTGGCACCCCTCTAAATATGATTGGTTGATCTCTGAAAGGTGAGGTCAAATCTGAGGTAATTATGGAATCAGAACCTTTTTTTGACTACTTAGATCAAACTGAACATGTAACTTCAAGGCTGGACTATTGTATTTCTTTACTATCAGGAAGACCACAAACTGTAGTTAAAAGCTCTCAGCTAATCCAGAATTCTGCAGCCAGAGTTCTGATGAAAATTAAAAAGAGAAATCATATCTCTGCTATCCTAGTTTCTCTTCATTGGCTTCCTGTTAAATCCAGAATAGAAATTAAAATCCTCCTTCTACATATAAAGCCTTAAATGGCCAAGCTCTATCTGATATCCAATACATTAGTGAAAGATCTCATAATACTAATCACTATAGGAAGTCCCTCCTATACCATCACCATCTATACAAACTTGTGTAACTTCTATAAGATGATCTACAGCTTCATGAAACTTAGGAATACATATGTATTATTTAAAATCTATTGACAGTCCTGTTTCCATGTGGGATGACAGTATTCAGAGTGGGGGTGTCAAACTCCTGCCCTCCAGGGCTAGAGATTATGTTGAAAATCCCTGAATTAAATGACCGTATCCCCCCATGCATGTAGTCAAGTTGCAGAGAGTCCTGCTTTAACCTGAATTATGTGATGTAAGTGAACCGATGCAGAGCCACATCCAAATGTTGCATGACATCGGCCCGCGAGGACTGGAGATGTGCACCTTTGCTCTCAAAGTACATTTTCCTCAGCTTCTCTTCAAAATGGGTAAAGAACTCTTGCCACTAATAAGAAATTAGTCAGGAAATGTCAAGAAGAAATTAGATACTCACACAGAAAACTGTCTGCGCAATAATTAAAAACAGAACCATGAGCAGAGGAAATAAAGACCCAAATTCCTCTGACAGCCATGCACACAGCAGATGATGGTTAGGGGAAAATTAATGAAACAATCCACTAAGATCACTGTAAGACTTTTGCTGCAAAGAGGGCAATTGTGGGCTCACTGTGACTCCATTAAACATTTATTTTAAAGTCTTTGTACAAATAGTTCTTTGGGGATATCTCCCTAAGCCCAAACCCTGCTTTGACATGCCTGAATCTTCCAAAAGAAAAAGTAAAAACTGTTGAAATGTTTGGAAACACTTTTTTAATTTGGGTGAACTTTCACTGAGCATCTAAACTTTGTGGGCAGATTGTTTCATATCCTCTCAGCTAACCAGCTGCCCTTCTCTAAACTACACCAGAGAAGCCTTGTAGAGGTTAACCCCTACATCCGTCTGAAACCCTTTTTTCTTTCAACCCGGGGGAAGGCTGAGAAAACACAGGCCTTTTTTTCTCGGAAAATGGGTGAAGGGCTGAATGCTACTGAGTGAAAGAACAAAAAGGGGGAGGAGATGCAGGGTAGAAGTGAAAGAAGAATATGAGCGGATATAAGACTCCTTACTGGCAAATCTCAAACTCTCATTGCAACAGCTGTTTAGATTAAGCATTAGACATCACCATCTTTTTCAGTTTCTGCCCCCAACCCCCCTTTTCTGTATGCTGCGAATAGCTCCCGGAATTGAGGCTACTGGAGCAGCAGGGGAAATGTGGCAGCATGGGTAGACAGAATGAGGGGGGTGGTAGTGGTGCAACATGATACACTAGCAGTGTGAGAAACCTGTTCACAAAGAGGGGATTTGGACTAAAAGAAGTGATCGAGACAGAGCAACGTTGAGAGACACAGGCCCTCATTAGGAAAGAGAGGAAAAGAAAGAAAGAACAGAGAGAAGAGAGAGAGAGAGAGAGAGAGGGGTGGGGAGAGAGAGAGAGAAGGGGCGGGGAATGAGAGGGAGTGAAGTCTGGTCTGGTCTGAAAGTCTGAATCATTAAAAAAAGAGCTCTGGTGAAGGATCTTTTTTATTTTTATGAAAAGAAAAAACTTCTTAAGGCTCATTAATTTTCTTCCCTTGTGGATCTCTATGGACCTTGGACTACAAATCCACAGCAAAGCTTCTGTGAGAGGAACCCACCTTTGTGTTTAAATTGAATTCCATTGATAAAGTGTATATATCGTCTGTGAGGGTCGTCCTTGGCCTCTGATATGGGGTTTGAGAGGAAACTGCTGATTCTGGGTGAGTCTGTCAAAGAGAACTCAGCTTTTGTGTTGATCTGTGGGCATGAAGAAACCAAAAGTTAAGGGATGTTTATAAGTGTTGTAATCCTTTAATCATTAACTTCTTCATGTCTTTGCAAATCAATTTTCTGAAAATAAAAATACATATAAAGAAAAATAGAAAGCATGAATTTTTTTAAAATGAAAAGTTGTGGATCTAAAAAGTTATTTTTTAAAATTGTGTTGTTTTTTTTTTGGTGTTTTTTTTTTAGAACTTGACATTAATACAACCTGAGCTGTTCAACGTGTCCAGCTGGGGGGGAAAACCTCTCATGCTGTCATTTTAGCTGAGGTTTGGGGTTGTGATCTGAGGGTGGCGTTCTGCTGAAATCTCTGTTATCAAAGTGCTCCCTCCAGTCAGGTCTGCCTATCAGGTGGTCTGAGTTAGGGTAATTGAGGTACTAAATGAGCTGTGGCTGTGATTGAGGTTTCAAGCTGGTGGAGTTATATGAATCTCCATGACTTATCTGAATAACCCACAATAGCAGCACCTTTGACCACTGGTGAAAACCAGCTCGGGCTTTTATGCCTCTCTCTTTTTGGGTATACAGATTTATATTAAATGTCATATAGACATAAAATTATGTTTGTATACTATACAACTGGACCCAATTTTACATTCAGGGCTGCATTAGTAATGTGTTTTCCATATAATCCCCAGAGATTTTGGTGAAAATGAACATGGCAGCGTCCCGTTTGGCCAGTTTTTGTTGTCTTCCTATATTTGATGTTAATCTGCTGTTCCACCACATCCTGAATTTACAGAAGTGAGAAGTTTTGACTTTGGAGGTCATTGGACCACAGTGATCTCATTGTCATCGTCAGAAATCAGATTGAGGAGATCTGGGCTTGTTCATCTATCATATAAAGTGGTACTGTGATCATAAAGGGTTGTGTTTTGATAATTAGATGGGTAGTAGTGTTTAAAAATTGGTTCTAACAGACTCAAAGTGCGTCAAGAAAATGTCTCCACTCTGTTTTACCTCCACCTTTGAGCCTTTGAGATGTCTTTAACGTTCATTTCTGAGCTTACCACTTGAATTCAGTAGCTAAAATCATTGGAATTGGTAATATTTTTTAATTTCTTAGTGTCATGCTATGGTGAACCTGTATAAATCATGACCTCAGATTCTTTTTCTTAATTTGAGGAGGAGCCCTGCCCAATTCTAGGTTACATGGTTGTCAGTTTGGAGAAGATACACTACCTTTATTATAAGAAATGGATAATTATTTAAACTATTGTTTACTCTATCTTCTTAACCCAGTCTGTTTACTATTTCCTGATGTCTTGTATTTTGGTGCGCACTGTAGTTTTTCTTCTGTAGACCAGAGAGGTGGTTGTGAGTAAAAATTGGAGTGGCCAGCAGTTTCTAAAAATAGGCTAGACTGCCTGGCATCAGTAACTATGTTATATTTTAAGTAAATGAAATCCCCTGTCTTTTCCTTTCTGAAACATTTTGACTTTCAGAATGCCGTCTGTTAAACATCAAGGTGATTAAGTAATTGCTATCTGACTGCCGTGGCTGATTTGTGCACCCACAGAGCCAATCTCTCCCTTTCTATTTTAATCCTGTCTATGTAAACCAACCAGTTCATATATCACATTGAACTATCAGGTTACCTTTAATGCAGAGATACTAAATGCAGAATTTCATACATAACTTAATTCAATACAATAATAATTAGGGATTTATTTTATTAGTCTGTTTGGACTCCTTGCATTTCAGATTCACCCTGGGAATAGTTTACTTTCATGAAATTAGACAGATTAGGACCCCTGAGCTAACCAAAATAACTAAGTAACCTCCTTTCTGTCAGGTATCATTAACTGAAAATATTCAGTCACATTTTCTTGCATTAGATGATCAGATTACAACAAAGAAACTTTCAAGCATTCAACTCCTCACTTATTATGGGATGTACAAAATATCTTAAAGGTGAGTAAAACTGCTTCATGGTCGGGATGAATTGTTAAATACAAACCTGCAGAGGAAAATGAAGAAGGTAATGATCTGCACTTTACTGCTTCATTTACGGTACCTCAGACATTTGTACAGAGAGGACAGTGACTGTATGTGCTGTGATGCATTCATATTTTAATTTATTTTTTAAGTCACAGTCCTATTTAGTTTTCACTACTAACTAAAAATATTTTATTAGAAAGTCCCCTGGTTAACGACAGCATGAGGCTGTGAAATATGTAAAGTAGTTTTACAGCGAGCTGTTACAATGTGTCAATTTGATTTAGATAGTTTAAAAAAAAAACACACACACACCAGAAACCTTTTTATTTCGCTTGTGACAGAACTCCAACATACATTTTTATTCTGGTTTGTGTCTTTTCGCTGACAGCTTGGAAATTCTCAGAAGATAAAAAAAATATGTCAACATTGCGCATGGGGCTCCTAAAACCACACGCCAAAATGTGGTAAAAAATTAGTTTGAGGAATGACAGTAACAGGAGTATTATATATGGTTTCAATAAAGAAAAAAAAAAGTTTTGTTGAGTAAGGAAACCTTTGCAAATGTTTTCTTTTAATTCTTTTCTGTCTTAAGGAGAAAACATCTTGTCATGCACATTTAAAAAACTACCAGGATTGCAGTTTGTTGATGTTAACTAGAAAGAACAAGACTCTTTGTGGCCGGATTTAAGCTGAACCTTATAGATTGGACATTTTAGTCCTCTGGGCTGATTTATATAGATAATCAATGCTGTAAAAGATAAAGGGTAGGGCATGTGGAAAAGAAGCAGTTATTGCACATCTGAGTCTGAGCAACAAGCACTTTGATCTTACCAGAGTGCTTGTTGCTCAGACTTATTTCACGCAAGCAACTTTTTTTAGAGCTTCTATGTAATTAATTAATTTGCGACCTCTTTCTATGTCTGACAAAAGCTGTTTCATATCTCATAATATTGAGTACTGAGCAGCTGTTTCAATAACAGAACATGAGTAACCCGACATCATGATAGTTGGCCTTCATTTTAATTCAGGTCTTTGCATGTTAAAGTGGTTAATTTCTCAATGGTGTGCAGATGAGATGTTAGTGTACTGATAAGATCTGTCTGCAGAAATTGAAACAGACATAACACCCATGGTTGTAGGGTCAAAGCTGGCTTTGTGTTCAATTACCACCAGGCAACACATGATTTATCATGATGACAAAGAAGATTAACGCAGGACCAGCCTATTTCTGTAGAATTGTCAGCCTTTCTTTCAGTATGGTCATCTCACAAGTTAGCAGCTTTAAGAAAACCTGCTTTGTCTTTAAATAGTTGTTAAACATTAGACATGTCTTGAATCCCAGCTTTAAATGGGACAATTGCCTGTGTTTTTGCACTATGAGTTAACGGGGGAGAGGCTTAGTCAGTGCTTAACTTGGATACCAAGAAAAATGAGACAAAGTTGAAAGTGCAAGGCAGAGGAATGGCCTTAGCTGTGTTTATAACCAAAGTTTGCAGTTCCTCCCCCTTCACCTTATCAAACAGTGAGTCATTTTATTGTGCTGTCTGTAGCCTGGATGCAAATTTTCACTACTTTCTGAAATGTACTATAAAGTGTAAAAAAACACATTCAAATGTTTAAGACAATGGAATACTTCATTGCATGTGTTGCGTAATGCCATCCGTGCACAAAATGTCAATAAGAACCAGCTTAACCACTACTTCTGCTTGAGTTTCCTGTACTAGAACATTACTGACACAGGCTTTTAAAAATTTTAGACTTAACCTGGTCAAGACATTTATAAAAGGTTAAAAATCAGATTTCTCTCCATATTTTTTTTTTTGCATGTGAGTAAAAATAAAGCATAATTCCAGTTATGAGTAGTGACTAGGAACCACATTGAATGTTTTGCAGAATAGAGCCCTTTAAATGACCTGTTAAAACGGATGCGAGACACTTGCCTTTCTCATCCTCTGCCTGAGTTGAAGTATTTGAGAGATTGTCAGGGAAATACAAGCTGACAGCATATTTAAAAACATTTGCTGAAAAAAACTATAAACATGTCAAAGGTAGGCAGTAAATTATACACAAAGTTATGTGAGCCACAGGTCAACCAAGCGCTTTTCTTTGAAATATTTGTACACATGCTGAAACTACATATATATAGATGATGTTTATAATTTGTATCTATTCAAAGTTGAGATGAAGTTACGCTACAAACTTGTACGAGCAAATACAGCACAATAGACAGTGTGATAGGTTAAACCCAGTGGATGGAGCCTGATGCAATGTTTTCATTTTGTCCAAAAACACCAGAATTATGCCTCTTTTAAGGTCATTTAAATATGTATTTCAGGGTTTCCTGACAGTTTTTATTCATGCAATATGTTATGACATACTGGGAACGTAACCACAAAAAAATAAGAAGTAACTAAGTAGGCCAAGAGCTCTAAATACATTCTGTCCCTGTTTCCATCAACAGACATTTAGCAGCATATAATCATACTCAGACACAGTTTTTCTCACTCTCATTTCCCTGGCTCAGTCAAACCCTGTCTGGTCAGCCTCAGGGTTTAAGATTATGGGACCCCAGCACTGTCACACCGCAACAGAGGGCTCATTGTGGTGAAAGGAGGGAATCACAGTGAAAGACTCTTGGAATGTTGAATAGAGCTCTGTTTTTAGCAGTTTCATTCGCTCCTTAGTCATGGAAATGTGACTGGCGTTAGTCCGTTTTAAAGGGCTGCTCATGTTGGTGTGTTACGGCTGAGGTTGATGAAAGAATAGGGAAACAAAGTCACCTTTTATTGTACTCACGAGTTCGTAAATCTTCAATGATTATGGTGGTTATTGATTAACAGCTGATGAAAATGGGGCATGGCAGATAGTCCTATTATTTTTCATTCCCATTGCCGACTCACTTGTCAAAAGTCATGCCTTAACACATTTCCCAGTCTGTTCCACAGTGGAAGTCTGATGTTTTAGATAAATCATATACAGCTAGAAAAAAACCCAAGTCTAATCTTTCGTAGAATGATTTCACAAGAGTGTGTGTTTTCATTAACTCAGAAGCAGTTTGTACATAAGGCATGGCTTTCCTTTGCTTTAGAGTTGATAGTTAGCCCAGAACAAAAAGGTTATCATGCACTCCAAGGCCATTCTAATCTTCCTGATTTAACAAAATTCCTTTCTCTTTAAGCTGGGAGTGAAGCTTATTTTTAGTGAATTTTTTTTACTATTTGTAGGTTTCAAAGGCAGAATAAAATGGTGACATTTATCACATTCTGAAATGTCTACAGGTTTATGTCTTACCCTGCTGGGAGACAGATTTGCTATAGTTTTTTATGCAACTGTTCAGTATTTTAGATCAGCAAACATATTTTAGTATCAGAAAATAATAACCTGAACAATTATATGCTGCAGTTTCAAAGGATAATTCTATAAATGCATAGGTAGGATAGTTATCCAAATCAACATGGCACAACCTCAAAGAGTGAAGGACCGTGCAAAACTCTTTCTCCTATTTTGTTTTCCACCAAATCCTTTATAATGATAAACTAATATTAAAATTAGAATCAGAACACACATTTAAAAATTTGATCAGCTCATACAAAACTGAATAAAAAAAAAATGTTTTTGAAAACATTTTTACCCAGATAATCTCCCTTTGATCACTTTAAGAGTGAGGAAAATGACTTTACTAACAGGAGATGATATTTGGAGAGATTTTTCTCACCAGCATCAACAATAACAGCATTCTTTCCCGTTTTGGGGGATATAAGGTCAGATTTTGTATTGTAGAGCCTTTCTTGTAGACATGATAATGGCTAATGGATTGTGTGAGGATGCATTAACTAAGCAGTAGCTTTTACATCTAAAGCTGAAGCTTCTCTTGGCTTTAAGTTCAGATTCCACTTTTTACTAAGAGGTGTGTTAATGATTTTTGTTACAGTAGGCACAACCCTACATATATGCCTCTGTAAACCTTTAGTCTTATCCTTTGATTAAGATAGAAAGGATGAAACGAAATAGCAAGAAAAACCTCTGCTGATCTTTGAATATTATGCATTTCCCTCTTGGATAATTAAAATACCTGCCTAAATATCTGCTGTAGTTCTTCTTTGCTCCAAAACACACATGGGATATGGTAGATTGTTTACAGTATGTTGGCATGAGTCACGGAAAAAAATAGATCAGCATTTGGTTATTTTTGGTCACCAGAGTTTTTTTTACTCTGGAAAGTAGTTTCAAGATGTTTCTTTGTTGAATCATGAAAGCTAAACTGAACGGAGGCAAGTGAAGCCTTTAGAGATGTTGTTCTTGTTGTGACTTCCTGGGTTGACTCACTGATGTTCTTTGAGTAGTTTTTCCACTTCGGGGGCAGTTCACCCTCATCCCATATTGTCTCTATTTGTAGATTATATCGGTTACTGACCTTCATTGGAGACCAAGGCGTGAAACGGCCTTTCCAGAATGAAAAATGTGAACGGCCTTTCCTGAGTTTCCTTTTAACACGGTACATTTCTACTTCATGTTGTCTGACAGGCTCTGTTTAACTGATTTATTGGTATGGCAGGTCTGGAAGTAATCAGGCTAACGTCTGTCTCGGGACATCGAAATGTTTTTTCCAAAAAATTAGAAAATTAGGCGGTCAGAATTTATGATATAACAAGCTAGGCAATAGGATTTTCACATATAGTTTTGGATAGTTTCCTGCAAAAGTTCTTTTTTATTTATTTATTTTATTTTATTTTTTTACAAAATTTGTGGTATATCTTTGGATTTTGGAAACATTGAAATGAAGAGGCTACTTTTCTTGTTCTCAGATTTCCAAAAGCTTTTTGCCAGTATAAATTGCGCCATAGAAAGCATATAGGCTTAGTTTAAACTGAAAGAAAGAATTGTAGGACACAATTAAATATAACCAACAAATTATCCTTATTTTTAGTATTTTTTTTACTTAATATAGTAGATATATTTAACATATTGCTCAATTGTTAAATCATAGACTCACCCCTAAACTAAGTCAAGTCTTTCATGGTATTGCAAGCCAAAAATAAATTTATAGATGCTACACGAGTGTTCTATATGTTTGTTTGCTGTATTTTTCCCCTGAGAGTTTTTTCTCATGCCCTCTCACCCTGTTTCTTGCTTTTTTATTGACCCAAGTTTCAATGCTTTCATCAGCTTCTCCTTCCCAGAACACATGTTTATAAAATTTTCAATGCAATATGTTTAGTTAGACAATTTTTCATGCCTGCAGTTTGTCTCAGATCTACTGGATTAAAACTCTTTTATATGAACCTTGTTCAATGTAGACCAATGATTGCAGAATATTTTTTCCCATTCATAAATATTTAATCCTCTAAGAATTTATGAACGTAGCAGTGCATCTGTTGTTACTATTGATGGGAACATCATGACATGCTGTTTAGACTCGCGTATTGCATTTCTTTGTGTGACTCAGCCTTTACAGTATGAAGTTATTAATAAAGAAAAAGATGTGACTAACTGAAGATACAATTTATTTTATTTTTTATCTCGCAGATTCACTAAAAAAATAACTTTGTCACACTGTTTGACCTTTAGAAATTACTGCATTATTAGGAAACTTCCACTTATCTATCAGAGTTTTTCAACATTTAATTCAATACATCTAGGAATCAATGTGAAACCTCTTTTTGTTCAAAGGTTCAAAAGCAACATTTAAGAAAAAAAAAAAATAATTAAAAGTGGATGAATTTTTTTTTCTTTTAATCCAAAACTCCATGTGAAGAAAACCTGGACTGGAATCTACAGCTTTTTAACGGTTGTTAGAAGGTATCACCCTATTTTAAAAGCTCTGTGTAATAGTATATCAATGAGTAAAAAAAAATCTGGGCAATTCTTTTCTAATCCGAGAAGCAGATAACCAGATATTTTTCTTGAAAACTAAACGTTCATCCTAATTAGATGCTATAACTTGAAACAAATAATGGTTGAAATAACCTCAGTTGGATGTCCCCTTTACATTTCCCCCTTATGTTTTATGTGTAATTGTAAATAATGCATGTAATTAATTTAGAGGCACTGTCATTCTCTGTGAGAACAAAATTACAGTGAAACAGATTTAAAAGATTTTAGGTGTGATCATTCCTAAGATTGACCAGGTATAGACAGTCACACATATCCAGAAAACTGTTGTGTAAAGCTGCACATAATTGTGGAACCATAGAAACGTTAGCATTGCTGGAGGACGTCACTGTTAGGAGTCAGAGGGAGTGTTTTCAGAGAGCCCGCTTAGAATGCTAAGAGGGATTATCTTTGAACTCTGCACAGAGCTAAACCCAACGTTAAGGCGAGGAAGCTGAGAAAATAAAGATTGCTAGTACCAGCTACAGTTCTTACTGTGCTGATGTTTCTTTGCAACCCATGCATTGTAGATGGAGCTGACTGACTAGTTGGGTGATTCACATTCATCCATGAACAATTTCATTCCTATCACATTAGTCAAATAGATGTATGCAGTTCATCTATACCCTGGCTGATAAAAAATCTTAACCTTGTTTTTTTGGAAAAGGATCAAATTGTAACTCCTGCCATAAGCTCTTACTTATACTGTATTACAGGAATTATTTAGGAATGCTTCTATTTCTAACTATCAAAACCCGTATTTCACAATCATGGATTCCAGATTTGTCTCACTAAACCTTGTTTCCTTGGTTATTTGGACAAATACTGTTAAAAACGGATATATAAAGATAGATGTATGTATATGTAAAGATAGATATGTATATATCTATCTATATATTGCTATTAGGGCTGCAATTAATGATTATTTTGCAAATCAATTAATATTTTGATAATTTTTTTGATTAATCGATTACTAATCAGATAATAAAAGGTTCCTTAAAGAAGATTTTTTACTAACTTAATATATTGACAGATGATAACTTTTTTTTTTTTAAATCTTAAATGGCAAAAACATTATCCATCCATCCATCCATCCATCCATTTTCACACTTATCCATAGCGGGGTCGCGAGGGGTGCTGGTGCCTATCCCCAGCTTTCTATGGGCGAGAGCCGGGGTCCACCCTGGACAGGTCGCCAATCCATTGCAGGGCAATACAGATACAAACAGGAAAACCAACCATTAACACTCACACCGAAGGAGAATTTAGAGAAGCCAATTAACCTAACAGTCATGTTTTTGGACTGGGGAGAAAGCTTGAGTACCCAGTGAGAACCCACGCATGCTCACCCGGGCCGGGAATCAACCCTGGAACTATCTTGCTGCAAGGCAGCAGTGCTACCCACTGCATTACTAAGAAGCCCACCAAATACATTAGTTGAACTATAATTCCTTACATAATATATATACATATAATTTCAGTGGAACTGCTTAAATGCCCAGTCTTCCTTTGAAACCCCTTGGAAGGTGACAACTTGCACTGATTCTTACTGTAACATAGGTGCAGGAAATTGGAAGTTGGTATGAAAACTATACTGGAGGATTTATTAACAATTAATTATAATGCTTGTTGTGTTTCAGCCGAAGGTTTTTGGTTTCCTATCCAATAAAACCCTTGAAAGGACTAATGCTTTATGTATATGTATAAGTAAAGTAAAATGTCTTAACTTGCTTTGGTAATATATTTGTGAAGCATACTTTTAATGTAATATTTTGTTGTTTTGCTCCACAGGGTTTGTGTATGCTCTGCAGACATCTGTGTTTGGGTGTCAGAATGGCTTCCAAATGATTGGCAACAATTGTGAAGGTACATTTTTCACAAACCTTTCTCCCTATAGCCTTATTTGTTATCAAGAGAGGTAGTCTCATTCAGAAATGGTTTTATCAGGGAGTGGATTAAATAAAATGTTTATTTTTTCTAGGAATTTTAAACTGAGTCGGGTAGTAACTGGTTACATTCACATAGTTACATTCACTTGTAACTAAAAAACAAACAAACAAAAAACACACACAATACTTTCATAAACTGGGATTTCTATGACATAGATGTCAAGGTAATAGGGAGAGGGGTGGTCTAGTGGTTAGGGCTTTGCACTTGGAATCAATAGGTTTTGATTTCAAGACCCACTCCCACAGACTGCCACTCTGCCTGAGCAAGACACTTAACCCCAGACTGCTCCCAGGGTGCCACACAATGTCAGCCCACTGCTCCCCAAGGGGATGGGTTAAATGCAGAGTTGAATTTCTCCAGTGTGAGATTAGTTCAATTATTAGTATTAATAATATACAGAAAAATTGTATATTTTATGACTGGAAGTAGCTTACCCTGTTCTGTCATACATTATATATCTAAAAGCATGGTGTCATGACAAACATTTGAATTTTTAAATAGTTTCTTCTCCCTGAATGATTTTTTTCAATGTACTTATCATTTATATTAATTTACTTATTTTACCCTTACTTGAGTAGTTTATCGGACGGGTACTTTTTAACTTTACTCTTTTAACTTTGCTCCATGTTGAAGTGGTGTTGCCTCTACTTGTGCACATTTTTTGCTACTTCCCACCTCTGCTTATAAAATATTAAATTGAACACAGCGTTTAGATGAGGAATTATGCTGTTGTTAAAATCTTTAATAAGGGACCAGAAATACACAACATGGCTTCCAGGTTTGTAAAGCAGTTTAAGTGTTTCTTTATCTTGATATGCTGCCTGCTTGCTACATTTCAAACTGTACTTTTCCAAATTACAGATATAGATGAGTGTAAAGACTATCCAGGATTGTGTGGGAATAACTCAAGGTGCTTAAACACCAACGGCAGCTACCACTGCAACTGTCTTCCCGGGTTTGTAAACTCAAAGAGGAAACTAAACTTCTCTGCTTCAGAGGGACAGTGTCTTGGTAAGCCACAAACGAAATATGTAAGCATTTCTCTTTGAACCAGCTATTAATGGTGTCTGTATTTTCTCTTTTATCAGATATTAATGAATGCACAGACAGCCCTCCAAAATGTACTCCTTATGGTAAATGCTTGAATCTGCTTGGTAGCTATGAATGTTCCTGTAACTCTGGGTACAGCAACAAAAGCCAAGGAGAATGTAAAGGTGAGTGGCAATTCTTTCTTCATATTTTATTTGTTTCAGTAATGGTTCAGAGAGTTTTAAGGCAGTATTGATTTCAGAGTTTTATTATTATTTGTCATTCCAGACTCTATTTCTTTTGCTATTTTTAAAATGTTTTTGCCTCCTCTTTACTTACCTCTGTGTCCTTTCTTTCCTCCATCTGTCTTCCCTTCTTTCCTTTCTTAAATCTCCCCTTTTCTATCTTTCCTTCTATTCCCCTGTTTATTTGTTCCTTTGTTTTATTGTTATTGATGCCTTTGCTCCTTCTTTCCTTACAAAAACCATACTTACATTTTAAACAAATTTTAGAAGGCTAAATAGAGGCAGCTAAAATATAACAACTATCAGCAGGCAGGTCGTACTTCAGGTTTGCTCATTCCTTCCCTACTACTGTCAATTCATTAATAAATTATAAATAATTTTCCAGCCAGTGCATAGAGTGAATATGCATGACATACACAAACACTTTGAGTTTAGGATGTGCTCAGACGCCACGTCTGAGCAGTGGATCTCTGTTTATTCAACAGAGATCCATTTGATTAATGCTAAAACATTAAGCAACTATAATAGAAACTTGGAGGACAGACGTCTGCCTAGAAGCACATTTTGTCCCATATTGGGACTTACAACTATAGCTAAAACTTGCACATGATCTGGATAATTCCGAACATTTTACTGAATTGTTCACATGAGGTGCTCCTTTGGTAACAATTTGCTTAAAATCCTTCCATGAGTTTATAAATAACGCACAGCATGACTCTGCAGACTCTGGTGTTTATTCTGCTCTCACTCTTTAGTCTCAGGGTGAGTTCGATTTCAATGACACGGTCCATGTGGACTGGGTCCTTCAAGGTCCATAAAAATATGGTGACTGGAAGAGTTTGGCTATGGATTCAAACAGGTCAAGCCTTCTCCGGCTTTCACCGCATGTATGCTGTGTCGCCTAGCAACCGTTACAGCTGACACACAAAGCAACTTCTTGCTTCTGTCCTGGGTGCTAATAACATTTTCAAGGAGCTTCAGCAGCAGTACCGTCATTACGAATATCATATTTATAGTCCCCACACTGCAGAGATATTGGACTCAGTCCTTTAATGACAGCCAAACCCATTTGCACAGGGACAGAATAAAACCTTTCAATAAATAAACATTACCTGCTACGTATCTGACCCTATTACCATTTCAAACAACTATTATCATTAATTTTAGATGGATCTATTCACATACTTGTATTATATTAAACTACACTTACAATATTCACCACTGTTTGGTGCCATTTCCCTTTTACATCTGAGCACAGAGCAGCCGGCTTGCTTGTATTCGTAATGAATCATGAGATACCCAAAGCTACGTAGGATATACCGGACCCATCCTTCAAAACGTGCAAAAAGAAGCATGTATTTGTCGGTTGCATACGAAGGAGTCTTCCAATCTGAATAGACCTAGCTCCACGCTATGTCGTAATCAGATGACTTATCTGCCCTTCAGAGGACACAGCCACTGAATTTGAACTCAGCACCTATCTGGACTTTCTGGACTTTTTGAGTCCAATGTTGAAGCTGTCAATAGTCACTGCTGCCACCCTCTGGTTTAGGGTGGAACTGCTTGTTCTGCCAAATAATATTAAAAGAATCTTATAAAAAGTTCCTGCATCTGGATTATGATGTGGATCATTACCAACATTTAATGGATTGCCTTTTGGACTGAGGTGCACCTTTGGTAAAAATTTCATAAAAATACATTCAAAACTTTTCAAGTTCTCCTCTACACAGACAGACATAGAGAAAAAAAACAAAAAAACACACAAACTCGACTAAAAACATAAACTCCTTGGTTGAGGTAATAACAAAATACTTCTAAAAGCTATTACCACATAAGACCCGGCAGAGTAAGGCTGAAGCACGAAACCCTCGAGGGCACTAAGTGCATTTAATCAATAATTATAGTTTCTTGGAAGTGGAACTTATTTGATTTCTATTTTTTTTTTGGTTATAGTAATTATTTAATACCAATGATTATTTTTTTTATGATGGCAACAACTTTTGGTATTGCATTACAATATTGACCTGGCATTTCTTTGAGAGCCCTTTGTCTCCACTTTGCAATATCCTAAAGCATGTTATGCAGGAAAATCCAAACCCTTATTAGGTCAAAGAGCCATATCTGGTTTGATGAAAAAGAAATGTGAAATAAGAAAAGTCATTTTAAAAGGTGTGCTACTTTTTGAGAAAACTGTTGATCAGTACAAGGAAAAATAGATTTGTTCAAATTTTTGCCCTGACTGCCTATATACAGTATGCAGCTGAACGATATATGGTGACATCAGTGACTTAATAAGATTAAAGGAAACAAAAAGCAATTGCAGCAATAAGAAAGCAAGCTATTTGATATCATCCTGTTATAAAGTATTTCACTAAGTTGTGTAAGAGTTTTTGATGGGCTCCCAGTGAAATAGTAACCAGTTTAATGCATTGTAAAGACAATTATTCGATTGCACATTATACTTACTAAAAGGTTCTATTTGATTATTTTCTACAGACATAGATGAATGCAAGATAAATGCCAATATCTGTGGAGAGAATGGCAGCTGTAAAAACCTCAATGGGAGTTATCAATGCCTCTGTAATGCAGGATTCACCTCCTACGGCCAAGAAAGAACACAATGCTCAGGGGAGTGAGCATTGGTTTACCAAACATAGATAAGTCTTTAATTTCTTGTAATTATTTACATCTAATAGATTATGTTCTAGAGTAAAAGTAAAGTCTAATGTTGTTATTATTTATATCCTGTGGTGTTATTTTATCACTTCAGCTTTGGTTTTTCTCTAAATGCTCATTGAAAGCATCCAGTTATTTCCTTCAGTAATTCATTTGATGATGGGTTGTCCTAACATGCCGTTTTACTTTTTTGTCACACTTATCTGCTTTCAGAGAAGGTTTCATCCAAGTATACAAACTGCTGTGGTGGTTATGTAAATATTTAACTTCTTTTTTTCTTTTCTTGTAGAGCTCAAATGTGACCGCTTTAGTGCCGACAGCAATCTTGTGAAGGTATGTTTGGACAAAAACAGTATAAGCACAGCTGATTCATGCTGCAGCCTCCATAATGCTGATCATTTAATGATCTATGACGTAACAGAAAAGTAGTCTGACATTTTGATGTCCAATTCCCTGCAAGAACCCCACAGTTAATTTTTCTGTGTTCAAGAACCTACTGCCTTAAAATCCGTTGTGTGTATAAATAACATTCAATGGGGAGTTGAATGGTTTCTTTATTCTCTTTGTCTCTGTTTCATAGTCACTTGGAGGTCTGGCAGACATAGTGGCCATGATGAGAAACAGCTGTTTGGATTTGTCCAACATGAGCTTTGGGAAGGCTGATGGAGATGCGCTTCTTGAGGTTAGGAAAATATATAAGACACAAACTCTAATACATTTTGAAACCACATGCAATTTATCTATTGACACAGCTCCACCTCAGGTTTTTGATGAAGCATGTATTTTCTTGTACAAGAAAAACTGTAAAAAAAAAAAAAAAAACAACAAAAAAAAATCCTTAACATTGAAGTGGTGAAGGAAATGGTCATCAGATTACAATAAGCCTAAAAACAAATACAAAATGGAAACCAAATGTACATTAAAATAAGTATTACTGAAGAGTTTGAAAACTGAAACAAAAAGCTTTTATTTGGCATCAGTGAATCTATAAACCTGTACCTTTTACTGTTTCTTTTAATATTGAAGGTATATTGGGGGATTTTTGTGATTTTTTTTTTTAAAAGACCCACCCTCTCAACTTTAAAAAAACAATCACACATACACTATCCCGGTACCCGCTCCTGAGAGGGAATGCCTATTAAATGCTTGAAAGAGCATGAACGAGCCCATTTCTCCTCTTGCAAGCTGTGTTTAAAAGTTACAAGCTAATTTTTGAATGATATGCAATTCACTATGTCAGACTCACCACTGGTAAGTGAAAACGGGGACGAGCACATAGGATGGCCTTACATAAAAATCACCACAATGATTGACAATTAGGAGGACCACTTATTTTGAGGATCCACCCAGAAAAAAAACATCCACCACTGTACCTTTAAATACTCATTAGACAGCTGTGAATTTTCTCCTAATGATGATGAAGCACTTCTATTACCTTTTGCATGCAGTGCATTCATTTGTCCCACAGCACTCTGTTTAGAGGTGGAAAGAATAATCTCTTTTTATTGGAATTGTCAGATTAGGTTTTATAAAAGTAGCTTTTTATGATAACAAAATGACCTCAATGACAGAGTCAATATTTTTTAGACTGGAGATGCTCATTGTTCTATGTTAACCAACTCAAAGATGTATCACAAGGTTCTCTCACTTTTTAGGTAAATGATATTACATATTTATTATACATCAGTTAATTTCACCTTTAGGTTAATTACATGTTTAATGAGATTACAGTATGTGAGGACAGAAGATGTTAAAAATCTTGAGGTTTAGTCTATGATTCTTCCATTGTCATTGGGTTTCATCCTTGGATAATCATATCATTCACTTACTGTATACAGGTATATAAATTATATAATTTCATTCCACCAGTTGCCATTTACAGTATATGCATATGATACTGTGTTTTCAAATTGTACATTTTTTGGGTACTTTTTAATGTTACCCATCCCAGCCACTAAAAATAACAAAAAGAGAGAAGTTTTAAAAAAAAACCCTCTCCTCTCTCCATCTCTGTTAGAAACTTCTGACTGCGACTGACTCAGTTCTGTCCTCTGGAGATGTGGAAAGCGAAGACGGTGTGAGTGGGCTGCTTAACACTATGGAGAAGGCCATTTTACTGATTGGTCCTCAGCTCAAAGCCAACGACACAAAGATGGAGACTAAAAAAACAGGTATTATTACATCTATGATGTCATTGTTTTCAGCATTTGTCGATCTGATAACCATACAGTTGAAAAAAATCCAGATGACTAACAATGTGTCATCATTGCCAAAACAGAAGTAAAAATTGCAGTAAGAAGAGGACTTAACCGTCCAACTGGACCAGTCAGTTTAACTAGTGAACATGTTCATCTCAACACTGATTGGACAACGGCAGCTGGCACAGGCCCATACCCTGGTAAATCCCTAAACCTGATAAACTTTTAATGCTCGGTTATGAAAACATGAACTGACTCTTAATCTCCCTAATAGGATTTGCTTTGGCCTCACTGCTGAGCTACAAGAACCTTGAAAGATCTGTGAACAGATCTTTTAAAGTCATGAAAGACTTTGAAAAAGATGCCATTTCCTTCCAGATTTTTTCCAAAGTTGTCTCTGTTGTGGTTTCCAACCCATCAACTCAGAATCTGAGCAGCCCTGTCAACATAACATTCAGACATCTACAGGTAGGTGCAAAATACTGACTGTGCCTACCTTTTATGGTATTATTGAGACAGTGAACTGCATTAATATCCGTACTTCTAGTAGCTTTGGTAATTATGTAGCTGCTGGTAATTGTGACCAGACTGCAGGAAAACATGAGGAAATTGCAATGTTCTCTTAGATATTTCATGAAGATATAAATGTAACACACAGCCTGTATTTAACGGTTGGTTTTGGTTTTCACATTAGGATATAAAACAGCCCCCTGAGGCAAGATACATCTGTGCATACTGGAATGAGAAGGGAGTCTGGTCTCCAGATGGTTGCTCCCAGGAACTCTCCAATGACTCATACACTGTGTGTTCATGCAAACATCTAAGCAGCTTTGCTGTCCTAATGGCCCTTTATCCCATGAAGGTAGGTCACATTGGATACAGACACCTGGACATAATTTAGGGCTTTTGAGAGAAAAGTAGGCATATCTACTGTTTGGAGGAAATAAACATGTAATCCCTCAGATGGAAACAGTCTATTTTATACATCGTTGTCTCTAGTAATAGGGGCAGAATGTAAATAAAATGTGGATGAGCATAGCATATAAGTTTAAATTAGATTTGGATGTCATTTAGAAAAATCAAATGGATCTGATTTCAAGAAAAACATGAAAAAGAGCTTTGTGTTATGACTTGTCCTGCAAGTAAAGTTTTTGGATAGTTGCATCATGCTATGTGGGAGAACTGGACTACAGCGAAGACAGGAAGATGACGGTCTTATCTTGAGATGAAGGGTGTTTTCTGTTTTTCTTGTTTTTTTTATTTAGAAATAGAAACTAATCTGAGGGAGAACAAGAGATGTAGTAATTAAACTAGTGAGGCTCAGACTAATCCTTGAAGGAAATGAAAAAAGGAACAATTAAGCTAAAAGAAACCAAAACAATCTTCTCTTATAGCACACCTTTGAACTCCAGCTGCTGACCAAGATCGGCCTGGGCATCTCCCTTGTTTGTCTTCTACTGAGCATCCTGACCTTCAAGTTCTGCCGATCCATTCAGGGAACACGAACCACCATCCATCTGCACCTCTGCATCTGCCTCTTCATGGCGGATCTCATCTTCTTGGTTGGGATTTCTCGAACTAGTCCTAAGGTAAGACACCCTGTCAAGAATTTAAGGCCAAGGGAGTTGGTCTAAAATCAGCCAGTCCTTTTATGTGTGTTACCCTTTACAGAGTAGGAACCAATTCAGTTTGTGAGGTGGTTCCTGAAATTAATTGTCTGGGTTCTGCCCTATGTTTAGATTTCTTCTTAGTTTCACTGTAATTTTGTGTCTTCTGGCAGTGTTGTGTTTTTGTGTTACTCTCTGTTGCCCCCTGTGCAAGTTTCCTTTCCCCTCGGCTCCTTTCTAGCTGCTTCTGTCCACACCTGCTCCCAATTAACTGATTACTCGGTTCTGTCTGTCATATATAACCATTCTAGGCAGTTCATCAGTGCTGGTCTGTCTTCTTTGCTTTGCTCCACGTGTGTGTTTCTCCTTATTTTCTCCTGGTTTTGGTTTCTTTATTTATTCCTGGAATTTAGATTAAATCTGCAAGAACTTATCTCATCAACTTACAACAAACATTACAATAGCATTTTTTTAGTTAAATATAAATGCAAAGAATACAAATGCAACACTTCCCACATTTTGGCTTATACATACTTTTTAAAGCATTGTGGAACAGCAAATGTTGATTTTTACTCTTTATAAACAATTTTCTATATAAATATTAGTGTTGTGCCTATGCCTTTTTTTTTTTTTTTTTGGCCCTGATATCAATACCTGGCTGTGCAGTATCGGCCTATACCATACCGATACATCTGTTTAAAATTGATGTGTGTGTCTGGCTATATGAAGAACTGCATACTACTTGGATGTAAAATAATTGCCATCATGGCTTTGTCAAGCTGCTGCCTACCTTTGTGAAGCGGGAAAAGGTATCAGTGCCCTATTTGTTTGTACTCGCCGTCGATACTGATACCACAATTTTAGTGCTGGATCAGGGCCCCATCCGATAATGGTTTCAGTATCGATGCAACACTAATAAATATAGATACATTCAGAGTTTTTTTTACCTGTTCTTTCTGTTTCATATTTTTTTATATTCCAGGGTGGCTGCAGTTTTGTTGCTGCAATGCTTCATTTTTTCTTCTTGGGCGTAATGACCTGGATGCTTCTAGAAGGAGTTCAGCTGTACAGAATGGTTGTCCTGGTGTTTAATGCCACCATTCGGCCCCTCTATCTGTACCTCATTGGTTACGGGGTGCCTCTTGGAATAGTTATCATATCTGTCATGATCAGATCAGGAGGCTACGGCACTGAAGATCAGTAAGTAACAATGACTGTGTTTTTGTTTGTGTTTGAGAGTAAATGCTTTGGAATCAAACCAGGATATTAATCTATAGCCGCTGCATCAAACTTTTTGCTTTAGAGGAGTTCTCATACTTGCTGTTATCTTTTTATCTGATACGTGATGTGAATAATTTTTTCCCTTCATCTCATTTCCATAGTTGCTGGCTTTCTCTGCAGCATGGTCTGATCTGGAGCTTCTTTGGGCCCGTTTGCTTCATCATCATCCTGAATGTCTTTTTCTTCATCATCACCGTCTGGAAACTCGCCCAAAAGTTTGCCACGCTAAACCCAGACCTCTCCAAGCTGCACAAAATCAGGCTAGTCTCCGCAACCATGAGCGTGTGAATGTGTCCATATCATCTGTTGCTGTTTTTAATCTTCTGCCTGACATAAAAAGAAAGTGTAGCAGCATTGCATTGCGCAAAGGCTTTGAGCAAAAAGGATTAGAATTTTTATGGAATCCTTCCAGAGAACTGTCCTCGGGTCTTTATTGAAGAGCTACCGACTGGGGTTTCCCCCCTTGATTTTGTCTATCTGCACTAAGCTACTTTATTATTCCTCGTTGGTAGCACACACCCAATAACTGTGTACAGATGTGAAATACATTAGTTTAAAATTATCTCTCCTTGGAAGCAGAGGCTCATAGATCAGAGGTCAGTCAGAGAAATTTGGAAAAGGAATTTCTTGCGTAAAAGCAGCTGCTGGAAGAAGCACTCATGAAGTATGAGATTGGAGAGAAAAGGGATCTCTGCTAAGATGAAGAGATTGCTTATGGAGTTCATGAATCTGGTTTGAACCAGCCTGAAATTAAAGTCTGATCCCAAATAACAGATGCAGGGCGTCTGATCTGAAAATTATTCACAGCTTTTACACATTTTAGTCTGTTACAGCCATATTCTAAATGCTTTGAAGTTAATCTCACTTCAAAACATTAACTGTTGTTTATCAAAAATATAAGGGTTAAAACAACAGGATATCGGACCTTTTAGTGGAGCCCACCTATGATTAGGAGAGGAATGCACCTGTAAGGTCCCACAGCTGACTAGCAAACCAGAGAACAAACACCAAGCCTGAAGTTAAAGAGTTTGTCTTTAGACGTCTGAGAAAGGATTATCTTCAGGCACAAATCTGGGGAAGGATGCAGAAAACATCAGATACTTTGAAAGTAATTGGAATCAGTTTGGGACCATTGAGACCCTTCCTATGTCTGACCGTCTTAACTAAGCAACTCTAGCTCCATCGAGCCCTAGAGCAGTACTGCAGGGGAATGGCAGAGGCTGCAAATAGATGGGTGTGCTTGGTTTGTGGTATCGGATTCCAAAACACTTGAGGCTGTAATACCACAAGTGGATCAACAAAGTATTAAGTAAAGGCTTTGCATTCTTATGTGTATATGATTTCTTAGTTTTCTCTTCATGATAAATTTGCAACAACCTCAAATAATCCTTGTATGTAGCATTTCCTAGAATAGAATTTAATGTAACACTGCTTCTAATTCTAAAAACACTGTCCTAATGGTAAAACTATAGTCTTAAAATTATTATGATTTGAGGAAACTTCAAAGTTGATCTGCAGACTGATGGAGCTGGTTGCTAGGCAATGCTAAAAAAAAATCTGGGCTTTTGAGAGCCCCCGGCCCACATCTGTAACATCCTTTACATGTCCCTGGCTGGACTTTAATAGACAATCTGAACTTTTTTTCCTCTTTTTTTAAAATTTTTATTTTTTTAAGGTTTGTGGTTGTAAAATAAAAAAAAAAATCTGTTATGAGTAATTTTGTTTATATGTTAAACATCATAGTGACTTCAGTCAGTTTTATTTCAGAACTCTGTAACTGCCTAAAGCAATCAAAAAGGGTCTTTATTGTCATTTTGTAGTTATTAAAAAATGTAGCTGATACAAAATGCACGTGTTATACAAATATTAAAAGCGCATAGAAAATGTAAAAATGTCCTTAAAGGAGGCTTCAAAAATGTACTACAACATATTACTAAGGAAACCACTAAGAGTTACAATATTTAAATTTCCAATGACATTAATAAAGTATTTTGGAACTGACTTAAGTGACAAATGTTTTCAACAACTCTACAACTTCCCTAAATGTAGGTCTGACTGACAGAAACAGGTATTTTATGTCAGTTTTTGGTTCCTGTTTGGGTTTTCAAGCAGGAAACATGGAAGGTTCACCTTATGACGTGAACATGTCTCAGAACAAGTATCTGATAAACAGTCTGTGTCCTAGAAAATGCATCTGTTCATAAACACGCTTCATCTACACAGTTTGAGTTTAAGCTTGTAAGCAAAACTGAAAGGGCAGAGATTTTAATCTAGAGATGCAAAACTAAAATGGACTTTTGAAAAGATTTGTAAATGCAGAAAAAATGTGATTCAGAAAATTAAAAAAGAAGTACCACAACCCAATCCATTATAGTTTGCATGGTTGTACCTTTGTCAAAACATTTTAGGTTTTTCACTTAAGATTCAAGCAATGTTAAAAATCTTACTGGTAGCTTTTATCTGTACCCCCCACCTGGTTCTCGAGTCATCTAATGACATTCTCTTTCTCCTTTCTCTTTATTTCTTATTTTTGTTTTTTTACTCCAGAGCTTTCACAGTCACTGCCGTTGCCCAAATGTGCATACTTGGACTCATGTGGGTATTTGGAGCCTTCTTGTTCAGCGAAGGCACAATAGCGCTTGCATATATTTTCACTATCCTCAACAGCCTACAGGGTGCCCTGGTCTTCATCATGCATTGCCTGCTGTCTAAACAGGTAGGAAGCTCAGAGGGATTTTTGTGAGAGTGAATGCTGTTTTGGGGGGAAGAGGATATGTTAAGAATCAACAAAACAGACACGATTTGTAGACCTGTAGAGAAGAAAGGCTTTATCATTGCTTTAACTTTGGGATTAGAATAAACACACAGGGCTGTAAAATGTCCCTGTGGTTCTGCTGCCCCCTGCAGGTGAGAGATGAGTATGTTCAGCTTCTCTCCTGCGTCTGCACACCACAAAAGAAGAGGTACTCAGACTTCAGCAGCACCAATCCGTCCAGCAGTCAATCTCAAGTAAGTGCTGTTTCCTGTTTCTCATATAAGCTCACCAGTAAAAGGAAACGTTCTCTTAACTATTGACCTCTGAGTCATTTTTAAGAAGTTCTTTTTTTCATTAGACTTTATCTGTTAATCTGTCATATGAATAATAAATATCTCTTAAACTACAACCAACCACATCATTTTATGTTTTAAAGCCTTTTTGTTAGCAAAAAGTAGTATACTTGAAGTAAATTCTATTAAGAATATTTAAGTATAAGTTTAGAAAGTATACCCAAAAATGTGCTTTTAGTGTACTTGAAGTATTACTAAAGCAATACTTATTTGAACTAAATTGGGACATTTCTAAATTTACTAAAGTATACTTTAGTAAACAATAAAGTAAACAATAGTATAGTCAAATACACTTGACTTTACTATTGTTACATATATGAAATATAGTTTAGAAGTAAACTCTAAATGCACTGCTTGATTTTTAATATGAAATTGGTGCACTTTTAGTGTACTTGAATTAACTACTTTTTGCCAAGGTTAGACATCAAATATTATGAAAACAAAACCCAACTATGAGGGAAAAGTAAAATAAAAATAAACAGCTGGCATTTTTACCATGAAAACAGTATTTTTTTGTTTTTATTATCTAATCAATGTATATTTTTATAGAACATTCAAAATTAACAAAGGAAATCTCTAATTTCACATAGACCTTAGTCAGTCTAGTCATATTTTCTTTTCATTTTTTACTACCTGAACCAAACCTTTTGGTTTCTCCTTGTCTGATCAGTGAAAAGCAGTCTGTTCACCTCACATTTCAGACATATTCAGCTCTGTTCTTACCAGCAGTCTGGAACAAAAAATCAAAACGGTAATGGAAACGCTCACAAAGTGGGCTGAGTGAAGTAAAGCCAGCTTAAGTGGAGCCCTTGGAAAAAGGGGCATTAGACGTGTGAAAATCTTGAGTAAAAATACCAGTGGACTCATTTATCGAGCTTCCTTATACATAAAATGGGCCTTGAAAATTCCACAATTTCCAAGGTTTTGATTTATAAAAACAGACCTGATGTGAAAATGCGAGGTCCGTCACATAAACTCCGACCCATCGTATGGGTCATCCATATGTTGGAAAGAGGAGAAGTTGGCGACACAGATGGCGAGTGATGACGGGAACAGAAACCAGATTGCATCATAACTTTTCTCACACATTTTATTTAATTTCAGATGAAACTCTTATTGTGGATCGACTTTGTCAGATCTGATCTGAAACCACAGTGTGAAATGTGTTGGCACTGAGGTACTGTCATAAATAACAAGAAATTCGAGGTCTGCACATATTTAAATGTGTCCTCTCTAACAAAATGTTAGAATTTACATGCATTGCTGTAAAGCTATAGATAGAACTGAACCATCTGTGCGTAATGGTGCACTATGGGGGATTTAACTATGCTGGTGACTTTGGAAATTGGTGAATTAATTAGTAAACTAGCCCCACCCGCCAGCGACCAATAATTTTTGCCTGCAAGTTGAAATAAATAACACCTTTCATCTCCCATTTAGTCTGGTTTATCAGGCTAGAATTAAGAGGGAACATGTTTTTAGGGATTATCAGTGTTTCATGACCTGGATGATGACCGGTTATCAGCTGATCAAACTTACTATAGCATTTCTCTCAGACCCAAATACACTCACATCATTACTATACGTATGTCACATCTGTTAAACAGGTGGACCGTGAGCATTGATCCAAAGCTTTGCTAGGTGCACGGTTCTAAAGAAACTCAAATAAATATTAACAGATTTTATGTGTTAAGGTGTGTGTGTGTGTGTGTGTATGACCTGTCTAGCCCTCAGAGTGGGGACCACTTTTCCAATTTCACAATCAAATTGAGGACCAGTTGCAGCAAAGTGAGGACATTTTCCCGGTCCTCACAAGCTAAGTTGCTAATGGTAAGGTTTAGGGCTAAGGTGTCAATTGGGTAAGGGTTAGGGTGAGGTGTGCATTGGTAATGGTTAGTTTTAGGGTTAGGGCATAGAAAGGGTTGAAAATTGGAGTCAATACATGGTCCTCACTACGATGGCAGAACAAGTAAGTGTGTGGTTGTGTTTCTGTGTGTGTATATGCATAGGCTATAAGTTGTAGCCTAAACACATACATTCTTCCCCATAACCCTGATAGATAGATGTGCTGCTTTGCCCCATCATGGGGCTTTTTGTTTTGTTTTTAGTAGGTTACAGCTGTTAACCACTTTGCGGTTCCAGACGGCTGTCACCTGCACAAATTGGGCTTAAACATAATTATCAAGCGGCTTTTAGGGGACAAAATAATTCAGTGAATTTCATCCCTAAATCTGAGATATCAAAGTCAGTGATAATTGCAACGCTGCCTTGATGTCCCCAATTATCAATTTATCATTTTACAATTGAGACTCTCTATATATGTATATGTCAGGTCTAAGCACCTAAAACATCATACATACATACAGGGAAAGAAAGAAAGCACAGAGACAATTAATTTAGTTACTCGTGAGGAGAATAGGAAGGAGTGGAAGGAGAGTGGGTTGGAGATTTGTAAACTCTGCAGTCTTCAGCTTTCTCCTTGCTATTTATTGAAGAAAATGGGATGTCCCTAATTACATCAGCTGAGGTTTAACTAAAGGGAAAGGGGAAACAAAAGGATCTTACTTTAAACCTCAGTACATATGTTAAAACAAAGCATGTGGTTGTTTTACAATTGAATTGTTCCAAGAACACATCTTTAGAAGAAACATGTGATAGAGGCTGTTCAGGTCTCTTTTACAACCCAGCATGTGATAGAGGATGTTCAGGCCTCCTTCACAACCCGTCCGTTGCATGACCTTTATCTGGAACAATCTTAAGCAAGAGTTAATAACCTTGTGTTTCCTCCGTTATAATAGTTCATTAGAACACAACCCATCAAACACAAACGGAGTATAGATAAAATATTTCTAACAGTATATATATATATATATATATACATACATCCTTTTAGTATGGATTCTACACATTGTTTTATAGATGAGACTCCACCCTAATGATAAAACAAATGAATGATTTTGCTGCTTTACAGACAGCAGTTAGGAGGCCAGTAATGAGTGGCACTGGGTTTTAAAATCCTTCCATTCCATGGTTTTCACTACCTCTCATTTCCAACCTGCATTTCTCATTGCCTAAAGAAAAGTAGTGTCAGCAGATCTGGAGTTGTTTTTCTGAAAAAATAGGCTGAATAGGGTGTGCAGGTGCTGCAGTGGTTAGTGCGCATGATCCATGTACAGAGGCCTTAGTCCTCGACGTGGCTGACCCGGGTTCGAATTCGACCTGTGGTCCTTTGCCGCATTTCTCTCCCCCTCTCTCAAACCCCCTTTCCTGTCAGCCTACTGTCAAAAAAACAAGCCAAGAGTGCAATTAAAAACTCAAAAAGAAATGAAAATAAAATGAATAGGCTGAATAAGAATACAGTACGAATTTGGTACCAAGCAAAAACATGTAACATGCATTCATTTGTTAAGGTCTGAGACCTTGAGTTTTTTTTTCACTGAAAAAGATTAGCATTAGAAACTGGAAGTCCTGCTTTCCAAAAAAAAAAAAAAAAAAGAGCAGTAAGTATGGAACATAAGAAAGATTTAAGGAAAGCTGGGAATTAGTTTCGATGCTGATGATGGGTTTAAACCAGTGGTAGACTTAAATCCTCATGGGCTGTTGTCCTGCAACCAGTGTATGTTTATTTCCCTGCACACCTTACATGCACTAATGTTTGATCCAACGGATAAAACACCTACGCTGCAACATAATTAAAATCTGTTTTGATTTTTTTTTTTAAAACTGATGTCTTTTACCCCTCTGCCTCACAGTTCATTATTAAACGTATTTGTTTCATTTGGTATTAATAACTGATTTTAAAAGCTGGAAAACCTTTTTTAAAGCTTTCCTCATGGTGTGATTTCTTTTTCTTTAGGGTTCCCGGAGTGGGCAGATCACAGGAGAATCCCAAATATGAAGAGCTACGCTGTTTTTCCTCAGCCTCATGGACAGAAAATAAGCCATTCAGACTGACATTGAAATAGCCAAGAAAAAAAATTAACTCCTCTCATGCCTATATTTTAGGGTTTTTAATTTATTGATCTTTCAACCTGCCATTTCTGACCATTGGAATAGCAAAAAAAAAACCCCAACAAAAAACAAAAAAGAGAAAAAAGAGATCAATGTCAACCATGAGTGATTTTTTTGTTTGTTTGTTTAATATGTATTAAGAACAGAAAAATAAATGCTATAAAGCAGAAACAAATGAAGTGGAACCATCAGCTGGTTTCAGGATTTTGCTGAAACTTGAGTTTAGGGTGGTCAGACTGTGAATCGTGAAAAACCGAACCCTTCAACTCAGTAGCTGCTCAGCTTTGCATTTAGATTCACTCTAAAAGGGACCATGATAAAAAAAAAATATTAAAGCAACCATTAAATATCTACCAAATTTCATCAGTTCTTAACTTCTGGCTTTACAAACAATATGAAAAAAAGGTTTTTAATAGATAATGACATTTCGCCTAGATAAAAGGTTGCCCCCTGCATACCATTGAAAATAATAGCAACTTTAGCTTTTTGAAAATTGTAGATATGCATTTCAGTATTAAGAAAACCATTTCAAATTTAATGCAAATTGACCTTTAATAGAGTTCTGCTGGTATTAAGGACTTAAAAACAAGCATCACTTCATGGCTCCAATAGCGCTGTCCTTTTTATTTTAAAGGGAAAAATCAAAAATCAAGCCTAGAGAAAAAAAAACCTCTTAAACCATAGAGCCTGATAGTTATCCCACCTATTATCATACTAATACCGGCATTCCTAAGAGAACAAGTTGTAGTAGATTGATAAAGTTGTCGAAACCTTTGCTGTAAAATTATCCGGATGATTTAGAAACTGTGAGCCTTAAAAAAAAAAAAAAATCTGCATTCAGGAGCTCTTTGAATTAAAGTGATGCTACAGTTCATCCAGAACATATCAGTTATAGAATAAGCTGTACTAACTTCAGAGCAACTAAAACTCACTTTTATGGATTTCAATATATTTATTTCAGAGTGCAGACATTAGAAGTTATACACGCATGAGCAGATAGTTTGCACTGTAAGGTATGTAAATGTTCATTGTAAAAATTAATTTGTTGTTGATTGTTTGTGCATACAGTTAGGAAGAGGATATTGAATAAATATGAATTGTTTTCAGCTAATATATCTTTAATGAGGATATTATCATGAAATTCACACCAGATGTTCACATCAATTGAAGCAGCTCATACTATACATGTTTATCATCACTTTAGCTTTAACAAGCATAATATCATGCACCATGTCAGAGTAACAACAATTAATATAATATCATACGGCCTAGCTCTATTTTTCTGCTGTTCAGTTTAATGCGAAAAGTAATCACAATTTTATAAAGGATGTAATGTATTTGATTCCAATTCATTCTTTATTCTTGGATTCTTGGAAATTTGAAGACCTTGTTAAACCTCCACTCTATGCCAGGATCTATTTTAGCACTTCACTACATTTACACTTAACATTGATAACAGCTCAATGTAGCTTTAGTGCTGAAATCAGGTTATTGGCCAAATATTTTAAACTGTATCATAACTAGGATCAGATTTGGATGAATGTAGCTGGATTGTAAGTTGGTTAAGGGATTCCATTAAATTTATGTATTTGTGTATAAGGGGATACTATTTTAGATTCATTGTCACGCCGAAATCCAAATCCACCGTCATCTTCTTTAATTATGTGAAATCTTGTCCGTATGGTAAATAATGGCCCCAAACCAGGATGTTCTCACTTGCAAACGTCCCTGTTTTTATGGTGTTTTTATGTGCAGTGCCACTCCTGGGCTCATGTCTCCCAGCATTTCATTAGTTTGTATACATGTTCTGCAGATAATTCACTTAATTTCCCGTTTTCTTCAGCAGCAGAGTCTTGTGCAGTTAGCTTTTATAAAAGCCAATATAGTTTACAGCTTTATCATTGTTATTGAAAACTCAATGTCTTATATTCAGGTCGTTCTGTGATGCTCTTTCAGCGGTTTTTGATTCTCATTGTTATTCCTTTCAATCCTCTCTCAGAAGTCTTTAGAGAAGTGTGACATTTTATTTTTTCCCAGATTTGTCTGTAAAAAAACAAAAATGGAATCATTAAGTTTTGCAACAATATTAGTGCAAGGAAATTTGGAGATGACATGTTTGATATCTTGGCAAGACTCTATTTTATTAGCATCAACCAGGAATTAACCCATGATATTAATCTGCAGCGAGGAGGCAGACTGATATATCTCTAAATATTTGGAGATTTTATCAGATTTCTATACTTTGAAAGTCTCACTTGGCATTTGATTTATCTGAGCATTTCTATTATCCTGTTTTGTTTTTTTTCCTCCTTATTGCACATATTTCCAGACATATTTTCTTTGGATTAGTGGATTACTTTAGTTTATTTGAACATCTGATGTGAAGTTTATGCCAATAGCCACATTTGAAAAACATGTTTATCGGGAAAAAAAACAAACAAAAAAAGGTATTTAGTTTCTTTTTCCTGGCTGTATTTCTGTTTTATGTTTCCACATACTGTAAATAAACATTTGTTTTCAGTGGGACAGAAACTCATAGCGTCTAGATTTCCCTAATATTCCAGGTTGTAGATTTTTAAACAAAATGAGTGATATTTTGTTTCAGTCACTCATGGCTAACATTAAACACTCCATCTAAGGTAATGACTGAGCTGTGCTCTGCTATTATTATTATTATTCTAGCAACTGCAAACCAAGTAAACCCAACAGGGAAAGGATACCAGTTTGGGGAATCAACAAAAACAGGCCCACCCTTCTGATAAGCCTGCAGCAGCTTCCTCCCATCATGCAGTGTTTGTGGAATAATTGTCCATTTAGTGACTGTCTTCTTATTCTAGCTCCTGTCTATGTCCCAAAAGATGTAAGTTACTGTAGGACGGAAGCTTTGTCTCTGCAAGGAGCGTTCAGACAGCTATAGTGTTTATACAGATCTCAGCTGGTTTATATTATTGCACTTTTCCATTGTAAAAAGATTTAGTACAGCTAAAGGTTGTTTTTTTTTCTTCACATTGCTGCGTAATAATAGAAGCAGTTACATTTACACAACCTGAATATTTTGAACATGTTTTAAAAAAACAGTGGGAAACGCCCTTTCTTACCCAAGGAGGGGCTTTCAGAAATCTCTCTATGGTGTTTTGTTTCCTCTTGAAACCGTTTTACCAGCAGAAACATTGTTTGGTTTGTTATTGTAACTGTTTTTATTATTACTATCAAGAAACTTTTTTTTTTTGTATTCCTGCAAAGCAAAGCAAAAAATGTATTTATGTAAAGAAGCTAAATGTAGCTTTATTATGAATGTAAGAATCCTTTCTGTTAGAGTATACTATATCTACATTTATAAATATGCTTATTTTTTTACTTTGAATCTTTACACTATTTGGTACTTTTTCTTCAAATAATATTGTTTATAAATTTAAATAAAGCTCATTCATGTGAAAACTCTTGCTTCAAATGTTATTTTTATCACAAATTTCATACAGACCCATTAAATAAATTAGATTATCGTTGAAATGTTTATTTAATCTCTATATCCTCTCTTTTGAGAATACCGATTTACAGTTTGCTTATAGCCCCTAAAGATGAATGTCATTATTTTGGACTTGTAACATTTCCTTTTAATAAACGCTAAACACAAAGCATAGAAGATTTAGTTCACAAGTTTGAATAGATGTGGATTTTCTACTTGATTCACTGTCAGTCAAAAGGTTTAATTACATATAGATACAGCTCCACCAGGATTTAAGTACATGTTTCTAAGCAAGTTCCATTCTTTTTGACCTTTAAGAGATGTCTTTTTGGTTTCCTATGAGAAACATGCTTCTGGAGAGCATCTAAATAATTTGATCTAATTTTATCGGATACTGTTAATTGTATATACAATTCTAGATTAAATACGTACAATTAAGTCTGTGTGTATACCTTTGACCCTGTGTAAAGACACCAAAAACCCCACAGTAAATTCAACCCTGGTGCCCACACACCTATTTTCTAAATTAAATCACTGAAAGGTATAGTAGAGGATGTTTTGTATCCGTGTGGATCATCTAAATAAGTGGTCCTCCTAATTATCAATCATTCTGGTGATATGTTCACGTAAGGCCATCCTACGTGCTCGTCCCCATTTTCATTTACTGGTGGTGGAGTCTAACATAGTGGAAAATGTGGAAATCTTTTGGATGAGCGATGCAAACAGCAACTTTTACACAGAGTGTGCAGGAGGAGAAATGGGCTTGTGCATGCTCTTGCACGAGTTTAATAGTTGTTACATCTTGGGAGTGGTTATAGGGTTGTGCATGTGCATTTTTTTTTTTTTTAAGTGGAGAGAGCAGGTCTTTTCAAAAATTAAAAACTGTGTTTGGACGCAAAAAGCAGAGCCAGATTAAATAAATGGTCTAAATTAGGCAGACTGTATGGTCTGACTAGTTCATTAGTCATATATAAAACAGTCTATTTTTAATAGAAGATATTACAAGATAAAAGTTTTATATTAAACTTTTATTACCTTATTTATATGTTATTAAAAAGCCTAATAGAAACTATTAAATTATCCTTATCCATTGTGAATGTCATTGTTAAGGCAGTACTATCAGTAAATCACTATAAGTGTAAGCATTGTGTTGTAAACAAATACGATAACTGTAGTAAGCTATTGCATCTTCATTAAATGTTTTTATTAAATTCAATATAAAAAGATAAAAATTTGAAGTGAGAGAAACTTTGCTGTAATGATAAAGTAAAAATGTTTTTTTTTATGGACAAGCATCACCTATCTTCAATTTTCGGGTCTTCAACACTCAGCAGCTCAGCTCCATGGTCTGGACTGTTTAGCAGTTTTCTCCACTGGTCTGGATGATTATCTGGATGCTTTGCTGTGCAAGGACATTTAAATAAACAATAATTAAATAACTTGATCCTTATGTTTGAACCAAGAACACATCTGAGCCGTTCAGACAGTGAAGGAAAACTGAATTTGATGAGTAAAAATTCTCATCCCTTCCTCTGAAGACAATATTCACACCTGTGATTAACTATAGGAACAAGAAGACAAACATGAATCCTTCAAATTTCTCCAGACTTTTTATAAACTGTCCAAGAGTAAATGATAATACCGTAAATAAAACTAGCAGCACTGCCTGAGGAAAGCATTTAGCAAGTGTGGAGAATGGATAATTTTGAGCTTTCTAGCATCTGAGGCCTAATAAAATAAATAATAAAATGCATGAGATCAAAGATAACTGTTTGAGATTTAAATGTGCATGTTTTGTTCCTGAAATGTAATTACAATTTTTTTTTTAATAGAAATTACTGTATTACCCTATATTATACATTTAATTATTATGCATTTTATGTTATGCTTAAATCTCCACTTTACTTACCGGTACTCAGATTTAAATTTTGAAAACATGCATTTATAGACGCTTTCTCCTGAGTTTTGTTAAGGCAATGTCCTCAATAATTCAGAGAGGTTGTATATTAATTCTCAATTGCCAGCAGGGAAGACGCCTCTTCTCTGTTACTGTTGCTTTCTGGAATGTTTTCACTTGTTCCAGGCCTTTTTGTCTCTTATAATAACAGGTTCAAATCTGTTGGATGGCTTCCTGACAGAAACTCCTGTAAAACCCCCACTGCCTGCTCTTTTGCTCCTATTTATTTCTATTTTTACATATTGCTACTTTTTTTAAATATTTATATTGATTTTTTTTGTCCCTCTCTCTATGCCCCCCCCCTGACAATCTGGGGACATGCCCTGTTTTGCCTTTGCATTTATCCGGGTCTGCATAAGAGTCTGATCTCATTTGTATTTATTGCTGAAGATTTATGATACATCTCATAAAATAAAAAAGTGTCTTGCTCCTCGTAAAGACACAGCTCCATTTTAGCTTTAGATGAACAACACACCCCGCTGTGACGCAGGAGCCATGAGTTGTAACCTGCTCCGCTCTCTGCTGTGCTTCTTATCAGGCATTTCATTTCTGACAGCTGCTCTGGAAACATCTGTTCGGAGCGCCTGCTGCTGCTCCCTCTCTGCCTTAATTACTTCTTCCACTGTTCCCTGATTCTTCTTCTTCTCAGTGGAGCTTTTTGTAAAATCACTGCACAGGTAAATACATTTCTATCTATTGTAATCTAAATCCCTTTGCCCCAGATTCCTCTCACGCTTCTTTAAACCCTGTTGTGAACTGCTTCTCTGCAGATTATGAAGCTGTGGATTTGTATGATTTTAAGCCTGATTCTTTTGGCTCTGCTGGGGTTCATCTCCCTCCCATGGTATTCCAGTCTGTTAGCAGGCCTGGGAGTCTTTGTGTTCTGGATGGGATCTTGGAAGAACCTTCATATTGCTGCATGCACTATTAAGAGAGATCTAATGTAAGCAAGTATTTGCTAGACATGTTTTATTAAACGTTTTACCCCTGTCTTTCCAATTAATGACTTTCCATCACTCCCTCTATTTTCTATTTTTTTGTTTAACAGGTGTCTGGCTGCTATTGTGCGAGTAAGACTTTCCATAAACAGAAATCTACGAAACAAAACAAGCATTCCTGCCTTGTTTGCTCAGAAAGTTCTGCAGCATCCAAACAAACCAGCCTTGATCTTTGACACCACAGGGGAGGTAAGAATACATTACTGACAAAAAAAAAAAAATTGGTAACTGAGAAAATGAAAGTGCAGTTTTCCATATTTGGTCCCCACAGGTTTGGAGTTTTCTGGAGTTGCAGGAGCGATGCAATGCTGTGGCTCACTGGGCTCTGGCCCAGGGCTGGGCTGAGGGAGATGTAGTAGCTTTATACATGGAAAATCATCCATCAGTGGTGGCTCTGTGGCTGGGGCTGGCCATGGTGGGTGTAGAAACTGCTTTCATTAACTACAACCTTCGACAAGAATCCCTGCTGCACTGTGTCGCTGTGTGTGGAGCTCGGGCCATGGTGTTTGGAGCAGAACTGAATGAAGGTAGGAATGAGGCATCATGTTAGACATGCAGCTGATATAAAAATAGGTATAAGGACAGTTTAAGAACATACAACCCATTTCTGTTCACTGCGCAACCCTCAACCCGACTATATGTCTTCTGTTTTAGATCAAATAAAATAACAATTATTTTTATTTGTTAAATTCCGGAGAAAATGTTTTTTTTCCAGGAATTTTTACATTTTATTTTTATATCTGAAAAGTCACAAGTTTAAATATACCAAAATCTTTATGTTTTTAAACATCAAAACAAACTTAGACAAAGTTTATTTATGTCAGCTTCGGAGTAATTGATAACATTTGAGTTAAATAAAATCCCAAATGTGGAGATATAAAAAATAGTTCTTCATTTTATGACACCATAAAAACCTTAAAAAGTAATAAAAACTATTAGATGAAAAGTTGGGAATTAACTAATAAAATTACTCTTACCAACATGACCTGAAAGGCCTCTCAGACCTTGGCTGTGTCAGAATGTCCGCCCTAACCCCTAAATCCCTCAATCACTATATAGAGCAGGGACTATATAATGGACTTCATGGTGATGTCAGTTAAATGACCGTTTGGACAAATGATCAATATTTTTCAATCCCCATTGGTCACATAACTCCACCTCCTTGCACGGTACGGTGCCTGCTCCATCTTTGTTCTTTCTCGCTGCTACAACAAATCCCATAATGCTTTGCAAGGAGACCTCTGGTAAAGCAAACTAGGATATATCTGTTCATCTAGTGACCATGGTTGCACACTACTTTTCAAGGTGCATTGTGGGAAATTTTGAGTCCCCTACTTTTGCATCCACTAGACATTCGGAAATTCATCTAAAATGGCATAAGGTTAGGAAGGGTATTTGGACACAACCATTATTTTAAAAACAATATGGTAAGCTGGCTTGCAATTCTCAAATTCACCCAGAGATCATTTTTCTGGAGGTGTGCTTTAGTTTGGTGATGCTAAAATGACTGTGTTTGACCACAATGACCATCGCTGCATTTGAGAAAAACTTTGGAACATTGTAAGGATGAAGTACAGAGGCAGCAGAGGATTTCAGAGAGTAGATGGTATCATGAGAACAGAGCATTTTAGGGAACTATGAAAGCAAAATCTGAAGGCATCACCACGAAGACAAAGCTCCAGTGTAAAACACACAATGACCTAAAGCACTATGTTGCTATGTTGCTCACTGACAGCTTCATCGTAGGTAGACATGTTTGTTGTGACTGTGGCCATTGGATGCTAAGCCACCAATGGGCAGAAGGTGTCCCCTTAAGACACACCCCTCTCTCATTTGCATGATGAGGCAGAAATGCATACAGAAATGTAAATACGACAGGCAGAAATAAATAGCATGGAAGAAATAAATAGGGTAAAACAAACACAAAGGAAGAATAAACCAGACAAAAATATTAGAACATGCACATAAACAAATGCTTAAAGAAATAAGTAATAAATAAATAAAGTTGAAGAATATAACAAGCAATAAATAAATAAGGTAATTATTACAAAGGCAAATAAACAAAGAAGCTAATTAAAAGAGATATACAGTATATCTATGTATGTCTCACTATATAATTTCAATTCTACCTACATTTATTTGTTTATTGTATTTATGGGGGACAATTAATTGTATGCTTATTTATTTTTGGAGTATTTATTTATTTCTGTATTTATTTTTAATTATGGCAGGATTGGTCCTCCATAAAGCACAGGGATGTAGCCAGAAAACTATTAAAGGGGTGGCCAGAAAGGGAGCAGTGTGAACTAAGGGGTGGCTGAGGGTAGAAATGTGTCAGATCCAATTCAGGGCCAATCTACAGCGCATCAGCAGACATAAGCACAAAATACGGATTTTCCAGTTAAGGACAATTAGATTTTCCTTAAGCCCTTGCTAATAAATAGACATACATATATCCAAATCCATACTCTCTTAATTAAATGTATATGGATTGTTTTTTTTTGGCTTTGAGTTCAGGGGAAACATTTTATGTATCGGCCTTTTCTTGCTGTGCATGTCCACATCTAGAGTTTAAGTATCCAGTTAGCTTCAGTTCCAGTTGGTTCCAGCTCTATATACTTTTAAAAACGGCTGAGATATAGTCATATACTTTTGTGAGAAGAAGAGGAAGTCCTCAGAAAAAAAGAAATATGGAATAGAGTACATTTGGGAGATTCCTGCACATACTGGATGAAAAGCAGGCCGGATGGTGAGTCTTTCTTTCTAGAAAAATTGCCCACTATACTTTAATTACTGATTGTTCTGCATAATACATATAATAATACCTACTAATGGGTTTTTCTCTATTTACATGAAATATTCTGAGAATACTTGAAGAAAAAATAATAAATTCTCTTCTTTCCCCATAAAACACAAATCTAGGTATAAAAGAGTATTAATTCTATATTTATCATTGTTAATGTTAGTATATTGCTATGAATTAATGACTGTTGTGTTTTTTTGTTTGTTTTTTGTTTTTGTCAGTTTATTATTAGTATAAGGATAATTAAATGTTAAATTAGTGAGAATGTTCTCCTTGGAGTATTACTGCTGCCACCCTGTGTTTTAGTGAGGAACTGCTTGTGAATTAAGTTCACATAGGATCAGCAGATAGGTGTGGCCACAGGGGGGCTAATGATTGCCTGAATGTGTCCATGGCCACACCTGGCCCTCCATGTAGCTCCTTCCCTACTTCTGCATCTCATCACATTAGTAAAAAAAAAAAAAGCCCTGGTCTCAACCCTATAATTTGTGGGGCAGAACTGGAAAGGTGTGTTTGAGAAAGTGGCCAACAAATTCCCATTACTTACATTAGTTGTGACAAGAGGGACGGGCCCAAACTCCAGCAGGCTAGTGATTATTTTTTCAGAAAACTTGTTTTCGTACTCCAGCTAGCTTAAAACAGAGAAGCATAGTCTGATTAAAAGACAGATAATCAGAATATAAGGTTTTGTGTTTCTATACAGCAGATCTAAATATCCCTTTTAGCTATATTTTAAGATAGAAATGTAAGACTGAATAACAAGTCCTCCCTAATAATTAAATCAATTATGTTTTCAAAGTGATTTTATTTTCTAATTTGATTCTAAAAGTGAAATCTCATATTTTGTATAGATCATCAAATGTAGTGTAAAAATATCCTCCTTGTTTAATTTAGATTATTTTCTAGCTGTATTTGTTCAGATTATATGAAGCAAATAATAACTGAAGCATATCTCTTTAAATTATAAATCTAATTCATATATTAGTTTTTTTTTGGTGTGTTTTTAAAATGGATGAACATTTAAATAATGGCTGGCCATATAGCTTTAAAATCTAATCTCTGATTTATTCCCATCTAGTCTAATTGATCTTTTTATTTCTCTCCCTTCAGTTTCCTGACATAAAAATAAGTAATAAAATATAATACATCTAAAAATCAGATTTTATTTCAGTCATCTCATCCGGGAGGTGAACTTTATTTAAAGAGTAACCACGTTGAAGCTGTGAAACGTTCCTGTTATACAATTATTATAATTATTATAAATTATTATAAAAAAATAACAATAAATAGTTGCAGATTGTGGTTTCTCACCATAATCTGACTGATCGATTATTAGTTCACATCAAAGATCAAAAAGTGATTAACTAATGTCCCTCTGAGCTGTGGAAGTTCAAGGAGTGGGAAAAAAAAGGTCTGGATTTTTTTTCCAAAATAAAATCTTTATAAACAAAAAAATAGATCTATAAAAATCAATAAAACATCCAGCACTAATTTAAATAGTGTTAGAATAAAACAAACTCCAGTTGTACCATAATGATTAATTCACGGCAGAAAATCCTATTACATCTGATCCTTTTTTGTAGCTTATTTTCCAGAGCAAGTGTTGCCCTCAATGCATTCTAATGCACACAACATGCTGTTGTTCTTTCAGCTGTGTCAGAAGTGGCAGGATCTTTACAGCCCGCCATGACTTTGTTCTGCACTGGTGAAGAAGAGAAAAAGGAAAAACCCTGCAGCCTTTCAGCTCAGAGTCTGGAAGCTCTGCTGACCTGTTCCCCCACTCACCCACCAAACTACAAGCTGAAGAAAGGCTTTAATGGTAACCTGCTGCAGCTTGTATCCTGCTGATGTATTAATGTGTGGCTGCAAATTCATAATGTTACTTCTCTTGTTATTTGATTGCAACATTCATTCCCCGCAGCAGGTCTTAGCCTGTCAAAAAAACACTCTGTCTTACGACCCTATTTCATTGAACTTATTTTAACAACAGGTCCCTGCACAAGACTGACGCAAAAGTCACAGCTAGTCAGTTATGCTGTTTTGTAACAGTAGATTTTTAATCCATTAAGCACTTTAAATAATTACTCTTAAGCATTTGTAATTGAAGCTCTCAAATAATCAGTAATTTTTCTCCCTTTTTATCACATTCCTGTGAGACTCTTCAAGTCTTTGCTTGTTCAGGCTATTAGGAGAAAAAGAAACATGTTTGGGGATGATTGGGGAATGTGGGTGCATGAATGCCATACACCTGAGGCCCTGTAAAACCCAAGAATAAACAGCAATGAATGAGAAAGCTGCATAATCCCTCAGCACAGTGTCCTTCTCTTTGTTTTTATCACAGGAAGACTTTTCTACATTTACACTTCTGGTACGACTGGAATGCCAAAGGCAGCTGTAGTGGTGCACAGCCGGTGAGTTTATTTCATTCAGCTCTACAAAAACCAGGATGTTGCAAAAGTTCTTAATAGAGGTGTGACAAAAAGAAAGCAGCTGCTGCTTTTCTCCACTCTTGTTTTTTTTTTACATTGGTGAAAAAAAAATCTGAAAAAATCAGATCAGACAAATGAAAATAAACTAGGTTTGCAACTAATTATTATTTTGCAAATCGATTATTTTTAGTGTTGCGCCGATGCCATTTTTTGGCCCCGATACCGATACCCGATACCTGGCTGTGCAGTATCGGCCGATACCAATAGCATAATAATGTAAAATAATTGCCATCATGGCTTTGTCAAGCTGCTGCCTACCTTTGTGAAACAGGAAAAAATCTAATACAAAGTGAATCCAGTAGAACTTTTTATTGCCTACCTGGAGTGGGTGACAATAGTTGAAGAAACTTATGGGTCTCAAAATGGTATCGGTGCGCTATTTGTTGGTACTCGCCGATACCGATAGCACCATTTTAGGGCAGTATCGGGGACCCGTCCGATACTGGTATCGGTATCGGTGCAACACTAATTATTTTGTAGATTATTTTTTTTATCGGATAGCAAAAGGTTCCTTAAAGAAGACTTTATGCAAAATTAAACCAAGTGTCAAGCTCAAGTGTCAATTAAACCAAGTGTCAAGCTCTATCCAGCACTCCTCAAGCACACTTGAGGAGTGCTGGATAGAACTTGACAGTATTTTTTATATAGTTTTTATATTAAATGCAAAATGTTTACACATTTTTTTTTACAATCTTGGCCTAATTACTGCTCTAAGTGGGTTGCTCTGTGAGCTAAAAACACATTTTAGAATCTCTACACTCCAGTTAACGATTAATCGATTACTAAATTAGACAAATAATTTAATAATAAATTAATCCCAATTAATTCGTTTAATTGTTTCAGCTCAAAAATTATCTGATCTACTGCATTAAAGTAGACTGCATTGGGCTAAAGTTGATTGTCAATAGAAGCAAAAGAATTAACCTGTTGATGCATTGCTGTAAATCGTATCATAACACATGGTAACTTATAGCCAAATTCTATTGGAATGGAGTGGAGTTAAACTACCATTATTGTTACAATCATTAGCCTTAAAACACCATCCAAATGTTGAAACAGTTTAGAAGGGACAAAATCCCTCTAAAAAAGACATGTTTGCTGCTGTAACTAAAACAAATGTGAAATAAAAGAGCCTAACTTGCCCTAATCGCTCTCAATTTACCCACATGTGTTCTGGTGGACAAATGGGGATTACTGGCCCTCCTTATTCCACCTTGTTTGGCAGTTATTTCCGTATCGCTGCCTTTGGTTTTCACTCCTTTGGTCTGCGTCCAGATGACATCCTCTACAACTGCCTTCCTCTCTATCACTCTGCAGGTAGGCCTCACACTGTTTGATCAACGCCTTTTTATTTTTATTTTATTTTTTACATATTTTTCTCCTTTTTTCATAAAACATTTATCAATACTGTTTTTCATTTAGCAGGGGGAAATCATTAGTTATAAAAGAAAAACCAGTTGCAAAGCTAGTTTTCTAAAACTCTTTGTAAAACTGTTTAATTCAATCATATTGAAGTGTTTTAAGAACAACTGACCTGCTCAACTTCATGCCTTTAGCATTTCAATTTAATTGAGAAAGATACCTAAAATGAATAATGATTAATACTGCAGGCAGAATATAGATTTAAAGTGGTTTTATTTTTATTAAAACAAGACATTTGATTTAGCTATGAAACAATTGAGCAAAAAAATCAAAATTGTGATAATTAATAACCAAAATTGCGATTTTATTTTGAATTTTTTTTGCACTAAACCAGAGCTTGTATAGATGTTTCACCCCAGGCTTTCAGTTTTTGAAAGCTTGCTTGCCAACAGTTCATTGTTGCAGGAGTGAACTATAACATTTGTGTGTAAAGGTGCATACTTCTACTATAATGCATGGATATGCATGCTAGCTGCAACTCTCTTTACCTTTCTGTGTGGTGACAAACCCACTACAAGTGTATTACGGCCACCTAAAGAGCTGGACTGAGAAATAAATTGTCTTAATCTTGTGAAATATAGTGTGATTAAAACTGAGTGTTGCTGTGATCTGAAAATTGTATTGTGTCAAATTGCAACTAAATGGAAAAAGCAATCAATTACCCAGCCATACTATATAATGGGACTGACATCTCTCAAAAAAGGATTTAAAGTGTCATTTAAAAAAAGATCACAGATTGTATAACTTAATCTTTTATATTTGATAGTTTTATTATTTATTTATTTATTTAACCTGTTAATTCTTTTATTAACAGAAGCATGATTACAATTTATTAAACCTTTCTATAATCAACCGATCCAGTTTTTTTGTGTTTTATGTTTTGATGATTAATCTTTATTGCTGTTCATGTTTCATTTCCTCTCCGGTTTAATTTTCTGTTTTTTTCCACTTAATATGAGACTTATATCATAATATATACTAATACAAAGCATTTAAATATAAAAAAAAAGTTAAAGAACAGATCAAAACCAAAAAGAGGGTATATATTTGTTTAGAGCCAGTCATGTTTAAGCAATCTCTTGGTTTGGGGTCTCCCATTGTTTACTCTATGTGTTGGTGTTTATGTTTGCAGGCACCATCATGGGTGTGGGACAATGTTTACTCTTCGGCCTTACAGTTGTAATCAGGAGAAAGTTCTCAGCCAGTCGCTTCTGGGACGACTGTGTCAAACACAACTGTACTGTGAGTGGATACTGCTGCTACGAGCTGGATGCCGGGTAATAGATTTTCTTCAGTAAACAAGTCTCCCAATGGGGCCTCTGTCTGTGAAACCCTTAGGTAATCCAGTACATCGGTGAAATCTGCCGCTACCTGTTGGCTCAACCCGTCCGCCAATCCGAAGCTCATCATCGGGTCAGAGTTGCCATTGGTAACGGGCTCCGTCCGTCCGTGTGGGAAGAGTTTGTCCGTAGGTTTAGGATCAAAAGAGTTGGCGAGTTCTATGGTGCAACTGAATGCAACTGCAGTCTGCTCAACATAGATGGCAAGGTGGGCTTTTATGCTGTGGTGAAAAATCTTGGTTATGCTCTAGGTCATTGAAATGTGTCCTATGTTGCCCATCCAGGTGGGAGCGTGCGGCTTCAGTAGCAGGATCCTACCTAACTTTTACCCCATTAGGCTGGTTAAGGTGAAAGAGGATGAGAAAGAGCTGCTCAGGGATTCAAAGGGACTCTGCATACCTTGTCTGCCTGGTAACACATATAACCCCCCACACTCACAAACACACACGCAGTTCCCAGTGATTAAATTTGCCTCTACTTGTGCAGGGGAGCCGGGTATGTTAGTGGGCCGCATCAGCGACACGGATCCACTCAGGCGGTTTGATGGCTACGCTGATCAGGACGCAACCAATCAGAAAATAGCTCACAATGTGTTCCAGATGGGAGACTCCGCTTATGTCTCAGGCATGTTTTATTCTGTCTATTTGTCAGTCTCTGAATATTAATGATGTCATGTCTGGGATCTGAATTCCAGCTTGGCTGTATTCAAACAAAGGCTCCCAGTGTGAGAAAGCTGGAGAACATGCTGCAGTAGCACGTATGGAGGTGTAAAGTCATTATTAGAAGGAAAAAGAACTTTTCATAAATTTCCAGTAGGCTACTGCTCCTTATAAGTGGCAACACCAAAGCATGTTTCATTACAGGTACTGTAACAGTGGTTTGTTTTTAAGAGCAAAACAAAAACAAATCCTGAAATATAGGGTTTCAATTCAGGAGAAAGAAAACATCAACAAGGCCACCTAGACACTAAGAAAGATTGTTCCAAATAATACCTGTATAATAAATAGAAATTTACGCTGGTATCAAGAGGTTACATTTAGAATGGATATTTATAGAGCTATTGTTAATTTAGTCCAGTTTTATATTTTCAGGCTGAAATTACATCTAAAAGCCTCTGGGTTTATTTGTTAAAAGAAAGGAATACATGATGTTTCATTGACTTTTTAAATCCCGGCTACTGAAACAGGTTTGAGTTTGTTCTCATTAACACAAATGTGATACAGGAGGCTCCTTCTCTTTACATAATCAGTGATATATTTAGCTGGTTGTAATAAATGGGTGGAGTCAAAGTCTGCTTTTCATTAAAAATCCCTAAATGTTTGCTATGATGTTTGAACAAAAGCAATGAGGTTTTTGAGTTGTAATCATAAATTGCACAGACTCCAGAGGTCATAAACAGCCTGCAGGCGATACTTTGGACACCTCAGCTGTAGTTTGTCTGCGGTCCTGAGGCCCCTCTTATGCTTTCCTCCCAAACAGCATGCCTCAATGCCCTCCTATTGGATTTAGGTCATAAAACTGTGATGTCCATCAATAAGTTTAATGTCCTGAAGTTCCTGAAAGATCCAATGATGATGCATTTGCTGTGTACTCTACATACACCTGCAAGGCTTTAGAAAAAATATGGACCCACAAACGACACAATCCTCCTCTGTATTTACCAGATACACTTTTCCAATTTATTCTCAAATGCACAAAGCTCATTATTAGGCTTTTTTTGGGCAAATTGCCTGGTTCCAGTTGAAAAATGCAGCTCAGCTAATTACCTGCTGGCTGTGGATCTCTAACAGTTAACTCTGTGTGCTTTTACCCTATTATTAGTCTGGAGACCGGACATCGAATACCTGAGACTTCTGCTCTATATTCTATCATAGTCATCATCCAGGAAAGAATACAGAAAGGAAATAGCAATCAGAAGGATCTGATCACTTTGAAATATAAGATATAAATGTAATATTTTGTAAATTCACTTAAATTTGAGGGTTTAAGTGATTAAAAATCATGTAAATATAGAATGACAATAAATCTATAAATCAATAGAAACCAAAAGCATTATATTTATTATATTTAAAAAAAATTTAGTATGAGAATTTGGCACTACAATGAAAGATGAATTTATTCAGCAACAGTAGTAACATCAAAATATGGGAGGGATCTGTGTTCCTGTGTATTGCACCACAGCAGTAGGCGTATCTGTTTTCTCCTTCTAGGATAAGTTATCTGACTACTTTGAGCATTTTTTGGCCAACAGGTGACGTGCTGGTGATGGATGAGTATGGCTACATGTATTTCAAGGACCGCAGCGGGGACACGTTTCGCTGGAGAGGGGAGAATGTTTCGACCACAGAGGTGGAGGGAGTCATCAGTGGGCTGCTGGGACACACTGATGTAGCCGTATATGGAGTGCCTGTTCCAGGTATGAATCATATAACGGTATCCAAATTAACTTAAACCTGAAGACTTCTGAGCCGTCTCTCTCAGCTACCACTCTGTGTTTGAGCAGGCGTGGAGGGCAGAGCAGGCATGGCCGCCATCGCTCACACAGGAGGAAGTTTGGACCTAAATGAGTTTTTGAGTGCTGTACAGAAAGCACTTCCCTCCTACGCGCGGCCCCTCTTCCTGCGAATCATGCCGTCTGTGGACACCACAGGTTAGGCTGAAATTCAGAGACTGAATAAAACAAAAAAAAAACAAAAAGAAAACAAACAGTTTCATTTTTTTCCCCATTTTCTCTCCCAGATACATTTAAAATAAAAAAGACACGTCTGCATAAGGAAGGCTTCAAACCACAAGACAGAAGGGAGGAGATCTATTTCCTGAACAGCCGTGCTGGAAGTTACGAGCTTGTTACTCATGAACTCTATAAAGCCATCATGGCGGGTGAAGTTCCTCTTTGAGACCGAAGGACACGTATAACGCATAATATGCTGCAGATTTTATTTTCAAAAACAAACTCCCTGTTATATGGAAACAAATACTACAATTCGAATATGTTTTGTTGAACAAATAATGCTTTTGTGTTCTTTTGTACTATATCAATAAAATATGTTATACATACATTGGTGTATACAATACTTTCTCCAATAATAAAACCAGACTCTTTCAGGATATTGTCGCAGATGACTGGCTTGAATTTTCATTCCATTCCCCTGTCTAGCTCCGCCCATTTTCTTATCACCGCTCATCTGTGTCATATGCTCCAGTCTCTATTTAATCTGCCTCCTTCCAGTCATCAGTGCCAGATTATTCGAGCCCTTGGTGAGAGTTCTCTAGCATACCTGATTGTGTTCTCATTGCCTGATCCTGACCCATTCTGCCTTCGGACCTGTCTGTTCCTATTCTGATCTGTTTGCCTGACCTGTCTATAGACTCCTGCTGGATTCTGCCTGTTGACCAAAACTGGATCTGCTTCCTGACAGCAACCTGGATTTTATTTTGGTAAGTCTTTGGATCTCTGATCTTTTGACTCCTTTTAAAATCTTCGACACCAGCTTGGGCTTCGCCTTCTGGAAACTCCTGCCTTCCTTCTTCTGCTTGGATCTGATCTCCTGCCAGTTCTGCAGTCTTCAATGCTTCATCATCTGGGACTCTCTGGGAAGCGTTTGCCGTGTCATGTCGGCAGCCATTTGGCTAAAATCCACTCCTTCCTCTGGGCAAGGACTGAACTCTAAGACCAGGTTAGTGACTAATACCTTGGTAATCAATCTCCGTCAGATTTACCTGGTCACTAACCTAAGTTTTCCACCTGCAGAGGTTCCTGCCTTAGATACCCTAGCTCCTCACTGCAGGTCCACTGTATTTTAATAAATGCCTTTTGAGAAATTTGTCTGTCTACCTTGATTACTGGGTCCTTTATTATGAACCATGACACAGTAATGGAAAGTAACAAAGTACATTTACTTGAGTACTTTTTTTTGAGTATCTTTACTTGGGTAATTCTTTTTGGG
>NW_015150527.1:25672-43643 GCF_000732505.1 Cyprinodon variegatus | reverse complement strand
ATGGAAACAAATACTACAATTCGAATATGTTTTGTTGAACAAATAATGCTTTTGTGTTCTTTTGTACTATATCAATAAAATATGTTATACATACAATGATGTATACAATACATTCTTCAATAATAAAACCAGACTCAGTCTTTCAGGGTATTGCGGCAGATGACTGCCTTTAATTTTCATTCCATTCACCTGTCTAGCTCCGCCCAGTTTCTCATCACCGCTCATCTGTGTCATATGCTCCAGTCTCTATTTAATCTGCCTCCTTTCAGTCTTCACTGTCAGATTATTCGAGCCCTTGGTGAGAGTTCTCTAGCATACCTGATTGTGTTCTCATTGCTGGATCCTGACCCGTTCTCTGCCTTCGGACTACTTAGCCTGTCTGTTCCCGTTTTGATCTGTTTGCCTGACCTGTCTATGGACTCCTGCTGGATTCTGCCTGTTGACCAAACCTTATAATTTTGTACTCCACTCCATGTCTAGGAAGTTGATAGTCTGATTATTTTTGGCTCAGCTTAGCTTTTTAATCTTCTGTTGCTGTTATTCTTTATTAAAATACAATTTCAACATCGCAGATAGCAACCATTAGGACTGAGTTTGGACACCACTGTTTAGAGATTTTCATGATGTTCCACAAATAGGAGAAACTCAGGGCAGATATTTGTATTTCATCCATTTTATCAAGGTGTTAGTTATTGACATGTGGCCAAGTTGTGCTGTAGGATGAGTTCTCAGAGCAGAATTGTAGTTTCTCTGTGGTCATAGATTCAACCTAAAACCTCTTTTCCATAGTGAAATGTGAGGAGAATCAAGACTCTACTGTTTCCTTTTTGGTTTGCTTTTAAAATGAGAATCTGAAGCAGGTAGTTTTATGCATTATTAATACATCAGGTGGTTTTTGAAAGTTACAAGGTTCTTTAAAGTTACTCTGACAATTATGCAGAAATATACTAATATTGGAAAATGAAATTTGTAGTTTTTAATTCTTAAGTACTTTTAAATGCATGTACTTTTGAATAATTAAGTATTTTCAAAAGTGAGTACTTTTACTTGTATTTGAGTAAAATATGAATATGAGTATTAATACTTTAATCAAATACTGCTGTTGACTATTTAGTCCATCACTGCCAAGACTGATGGTGAAAACATGTCTGTGCTGGAAAAGAATAAAGTATTTTCTATGATAGGGTGTTTTTTTTTTTAATTTCTATTCTTTATCTTTAAGTAACAGTTAAGCGTAGAAACCCAACACCATGAAGTGCTGACTTCATAAACTTCCTCTCAAGAAACTCTTACAGAGGGCAAAGAGTGGCTGTGCTGCATAACATTAATTCATCTTAATCAACAAGAGAATATCTCCTGCCTGCTTTAAACACCAGATCCAAGGCAAAAACTAAAGTGAGTAAAGAAACTGAGCTACAGTCAGACCCATCTGAAGTCAAAGTGTCAAATCTGGCTATAGTAACTGCATATGATATTAATACTGAAAATATGATGATATGAAAAGCAAAACTAGTGTTATGTAAAAGCTGAAGGAGTTTTACTGAATACATTTACATTTTTGCACTTATAGGTTCAGAAGTTCACTCCGTTTCCATCGCCATATTTGAACAAAATCATAACTGAAGTTCATAGTCTCCCTAGTGGACCAGTCAGGTCAGTGATGTGCAGAATATTTGATGTGCATATATTTCATTTAATCACCCCCGCTGCAAACGCATACAAAGACTGCAAACTAGGTTAAAAAAAAGTGCATTATGGCACTAGTATCATACTGCTATAGATAATCAAATGTGTCTGTTTTTAATTTATTTCAAAGGTTTTTGAGGTTTCCACAGTCTGCGACGGTGGTATTATGAAACATGGTAGCTTACTTAAAATCTGCTCTTTCTACTCAGTCTCCCACCATTTTTTTTATGTTCGATGTCTCCTCTTTTTCAATTGGTTTTGTTGCTTTTTCTTTTTCAAAGGACACATTTCTCTTGTCTTCATTTCCCAAATCAAATGTTCAGCATCCATTTCTCTCATTACATTTTCTGCTGTATCTTTCTTTGTGGGCAGGTTGCCTTTTGTGTTCTGATCCTCTGAAATAGTCACAGTATCTTTTAGGGGAACATAATCTGAGCCTAGTCTGATTGTCACTGCCTGTTCCAAAACTGCAACTCTACCAACTAAAGAGCTACACTCAAACAGAGGGATAGACTGTCTCTGTGAAACAATGAGAAAAGGTAAAAATTGATGCATCTGCATCAGCATCTATGAATTCTAGTGTCCCTCCTTCACAGTTCAGTCTTATACGGACTGTGGTGAGGCGATGCGAGTTGCCAAGGTCGAGGGTCTGAGTGGGAGTTGTGAGAATTTGGTATTCTCCATCCTTAAGACTGATACACCAGAGTCCAGATTGTTGACGTGCTTCATGTTTAGTCTTTGTCAGCTACACCAACTGTCCAGCTGCTTGTATCACCAACCTGTAAGACAAACGACAGACCTTTAGTCGAAATCTTTTGGTTAGTTAATGTTTCAGACTGGTTCCTGCTCTGTTATATATCATTATGTAGTTAAGTCTTGGATCATGACTGAGTGCCTTATTCTTTTGCTTAAGAAATTGTAATTATTTAATGATTATCTTTTAGGCTCTAGTGGCCTTTGTTTTTGTTATTTTGTTTGAAAGCATGCAGACAGGACAGTGGGTTACAAGAGAGACCTGTGACAATCGCTCTACCTCCACACCACAGCAGTACCCCAGAAATGTTCAGTTTCCCTGGCCTTTAGCTTTGGGACATCCTTCCTAATCAGGCTTCCTAATCATTTTCAAAACCCGATTACACTGTCTTTTTTATTTTATTTTACAGCTTCAACACTTAAGTTTGATTTGTAACAGCAGTTGGTTTTAATTACTCAGTCTGTAAAGTTTTAGATAAGACTTTTAAAATTATTCTTAGGGTTAAAGTAATATTTTTTACATATATATAAAAAATGTCTATCTTATATCCCTGATCTATACTAGAAGATACTAAAGATGACTTTCAAAAAAGGTATTTAACCTTTGGTGCAGGTTAATTGGAATTGTCCACGAATAGCCCCAGTTAGTGTTGGACAAACAGCAGATTCTACCTTACTCTATGCAGACGACACTTTAATTCATACAAGTCATACATACAAAACTCCCTCCCATAGTTTTTGGAGAAGCATTAGTGGTTTGGTTTTCTTTTCGATATAAAGTTAATTTCCCTTCAAAGTTTACTGCTATGAATGAATAAATATTCTCTTTACCTTCTCAAATAATTGCCTTGATAGAAACGTTATATATGGGATTTTCAATGAGTGATATTAATAATCCTAATGAGGCTTGTGGTAAAAACATTTGTTCAAGTATCTGTTCATACTGACAAAATAGACAAAGATGTCGATAGAAAGCGTTCAGTAATCTCAGTAATCAAAACAAAACACAGACTAAACGTTTTAAACTCAATGATCCACGACCTTGTCTTATCATTGACATAGAAGAACTTCCTTTTCACAGGAATGTTTCCCCCCAAAAAATGCAGTTTCCTAGATGGCCAAACTCTGACACATTTCGGGCGGTTGAACAACAACTGAAGTTAAAGGGTCATTGATGCTCATCCTCTCCTTTATGAAATAGTCCCTGCTTTATGTCAAGAGGTACAAATCATTTTAAAAGACATATTAGGATAATAAGATCAGGGATAAGATTAATCTTGAAATGCAAAATAGGAAGATTGGGCACTTGTCTATACAAGTGCTGTACACTTGATTAAAATGTTAACTTACAATTAATAAAATTGAAATTTGTCTTCAGAAAGCTGGTCCTGGGTTCAATTCCCAGTGAAGGGTCTTTCTGCGTGGAATTTCCCAGAAGAAGATGGATGAATGGATGAATGGATGGATGGATGGATGGATGGATGGATGGATGGATGGATGGATGGATGGATGGATGGATGGATGGATGGATGGATGGATGGAATGATGGATGGATGGATGGATGGATGCCCTTCAAATGATTCAATCAGATCCTATCTCTGACAGATATGAAACAATACCGTTGCACCAAAAGGATAATTCCTATTATTCTTAGCTAAAGGGTTGTCTAGTTTCTGATAACACTTTAGGCCTCAGGTTGGGTGTAAAATAGCTTTCTTAGCCAAATCCATATTTCAGTTCTGGCCAAAAAGGCATGAAATGAAAGCCTTTCTGATTGTAGTTAGAGCTGTGTGTATAGATGTAGGAAAGTCAAATACAAGGAACTCTGTTTATGCTGTCTGAATGTACATCAATAGATATAGGTTCATAGAGATTTAGGGATTTATTCACAATTTAGAGTTTCCTGCAGATTGGTGCACAGATCTGTAATATTTGATATGGGCCTGGTAAAAAAAAAAAAATAATAAAATAGATCATTTTATTCACCACAGAGGGGCACTCTTGAGGCATTCTCATATCACCAGTTTAAAGATGACTAAACTGTTGCACAAAACACAAGCTGGAAAAAGTAAAGGCGCAAATAATCCCTCTCCTTTGAATTAAATAAGGTTGTTAGTGCACGCTGCTTTCTTTCACACCTTAAAAAAGCTAAGAAAAGCATTCATATTAGACTGCTACTCAACATTTAATATTAATTTAATACAAACATTTATGGGCCTGCTAATTCATAAATGGCAATGATTATGACTAAATCTCTTCATTTTCCTGAATTTCTTAATAATAGCCAACTGCTCCTATGGTCAAACATGCTGCACCCTTACCCTTGCCTCACTGGAGTGTCATTGAAGATTCCCTCTCTAAAATTAGTCTGATAACTTCAAAGTTTTATGTAAAACTTCTATCTTGTTTTTCAACAAATAAAGGATGTCTACGGACCACAACAAAGACCAAAAGTATTTAAAAAAACATCAGCAGAGAAGAAAATGGTACAGAAAGTTTTTTTGTAAAAACTTATTGTTTAAGAAAAGAAAAGAAAAGGAAAGGATTATTTTCAGAATTGAGGTAGCATCGGGTGAAATCCAATACAGGCTCCACTATCTGAAAATCAAATCAGATATTTCTGAAACAAGAGAAAACTTGCCCCTGCAGGGGCGATGTTACAGATCATTTATGTTAGAACAAAAACATCTTCTCCCCATTACCTATGAGATTGCTCAACACTGACTCTCCTACTGAGCAAATACGTAAACGATATATATTCTAAATATAAGCTGTTTACAATCACCTGATTTTTGCCACACTAAATATTATGCTCATACTGCAAAATTGGAAGTTTTATTGACAGTTTTAATATTGTTTTAACCCTGTTTAAATGTTTTATAAATGCAGTTTTAAAAAACTGTCTGGAAAAACAAATGTTATTATGTTATCAATCAATTTGTTTTCCTCTATATAGTGTTAAAGTCTATTTCATTTTATTATTTGTACCTTGGATTGTGACTCAAACAATTGAATTAATGAAAAAGACCCTCTTTAAATATCTCTCAGACCTTCATCTTATTTAGTTAGAGGTATGGGGAGGATTTTTGCAAATTTTTGAAACGACCTGCTCTCTCCCCTTTGAGAATAAATATAATGCATATGCACAACCCTATACCCGCTCCCGAGAGTGGGTACAGGGTCTATGAGACCGTGCATGAGCCCATTTTCCTTGTGCACGCTCTGGTTAAATGTTGCTGTTTACATCGCTCAAACAAGCTTACAACAAGCCTAACAAGCTTAAAAGATTTCCCACTATGTCAGACTCACTACCAGTAAGTGAAAATGGGGACGATCACGTAGGATGACCAGAATGATTGACAATTAGGAGGCCCACTTATTGTGATGATCCACTTGGAAAATAAACATGCTCCACTATACCTTTAATTTTATGTACTTATAGGCTTCTCTTTTTTATTACAGTGACCTTCAGTTGCTGGATTTTCTGTCTTTAAACATATTGCACAATATGACTGCATGGCACACTCCAAAACCTCAATAGAAACTCAGCAAAGAAAAATGTTCAGAGAGTCTAAATGAGTTTAAACCAATGCAGCATTAAGATATTACAGAAACATCTGGCAGCATGGAAGCGAATTATTAAAAATGTGAAAAGGTTTAAACTTTTATTGTTGCGCATCTTAAACATAGTGATAAAATGATTTAATACATACCACACAAGAAATATATAAATCAATTCAAACCAAATACCATCAGTTCATACATGTCCACACTTTATAGTATGTAAATACCTCAATGTCCCAGCAGTGTACCCCTGTGTTAAAGCCATCTCTTGCCAGAATGCAGGTCTGGGGGTGGAAATGTTCAGGGTTGGCTGGAATAGCCTCATTTATGTGCTGATCTGCTCTCTGTGAGGGTCCAGAGGTGATATGAAAACTGTTCAGCTCTGAAGACACCCTCACAACCTCGCCTGCTGTTCTTGAATCCAGAATCACCGGAGCTGCAAGAAATCAGGTATTTAAGAAACATCGAAGAAGGAAACAGAGCAGATCATAAGGAAAATGCATGGATGCTTGGGAGGACACAAACCATAGGGGGCGATTTGTTTCATCTTCTCCCAAACGGCATAGCGGAGGTTCCCTAAGTGTTTTGCTACATTGATTAAAGGTCTGTGAATCCTTTCAGGCTTCATATCACCACACCATGTGCTGCAATAAAGAAATATTTACAGAAAAATGTAGTTTTCTCACATGTATGGATCTACCAAATCTTATAAATACACATACCTACTCATTGCATTGTTGTACCCCTGGGGAAAACAAATAGTCTGAGATTAATTTCTTTTTTGTCCAGTTTCATAGCTTAAAGATTTCATTTGATGATGTCACCTGTAAATATTCAAATCCATCTCCTTCTTCATGGAGCTCTCTTTCTGTCAGCTGGATCTTTTCCTCCAGAGGTGTTATCACCTCACTCAGTCTGTTCATCCTCTCCTCAGCCTTCCTTGTCTTTTCTTCCATCTCCTCCATCAGTGTGCGAAGCCTGGAGGCCTTCTCTTCTCTCAAAAACTGATGGAGTTTTGTGATTTCTTCTTTCAAAGTCTCCTCTCTGAGTTTGGACTCAGTCTCAAGAAAACAACATTAAGCAGGTAAAGTTAATGGACATATACAGAAAGGTGGGAAAAAATGTATATGTGGTATTTTAGATGCACCTGAATGCGTTTGGATTCCTTTTTGCACATCTGAAGGACATCTTCAAAGTTTTTCAACTTCATGTTCAAACCAGATAAAGATGTTTTTAGCTCCTCCTAGTGTTTAAAGGGAGAATTACTTTATAACCAAGCATTATGGAACTGTTTAAATCTTTTAACACCGAATAAGTTTAAACCAATTTCTCTATTAATATTTAATTACAGCTATTACTAAGCAAAAATACCAATTTTAGGACATTGCAAGAAATTAGTCACCAGACTGGGTAAAATAAGAAAATATTTTGGAACATTTTATGCATACATCCAAAAATGGTTCCCAGGGCTCACAAACTTAATGTTCAATGATCAAATTCCTTGACAAAGGTCAAATTCCTTGACAAACAATTTACAAGTAACCCCTAAACTGGTTATGTCAACATTGATCAATTTCTTCACAAAAATAAATGGTGTTTTTTTCACAAACTAAAATAAGGAAGAAAAATACAGTAAACCAATCTTAGAGATAGGAGATGCTGTTACATAGGCAAAAGTTACAGACTTCAATGAGCTGACCAAACCGGGGACTAAATATCATTTACTTCAGATTTTTTATGCTTTTTTTATTTTAAATTTCTATGTTGCTTATTTTTTTTCCCAAAAATGTTTTCCATACACAGACTTAAAAATAGCAACAAAGAAAAGATGATAGCATGAGTTCCAGACAAAAGTCGCTTATCAAATGTCAAATATTACATTTCCTGAAGGGTCATACAGTATATTAAATTTAAGGTATGTTTTTTTGTCTTCCAAAACTAAGTATGAGGTATAAGAATTAAATCTTTTTATGTTTTACCAGACAACATCTATCTTGATTTAGCTTTAAGAATTATCATACTAGTTTGAGATCAGACTGCATCCTTTTGGTTTCAATATGACACATTGATGATTTAGCTCACATTTTATTTTCTCCAAACAAACAAGAGGGAAAAATAAGTATATTTGTTTTACCTGCTACATCACCCAAGTATTTTTATTTTAAATGTCACAATTATAAATAATTATTGCTGTTGGTGTTAGCACTGTTAACACCTCTGTGCTGAGGGGATAAGTTAGTTATTTTGAGTATTTGTCTATGTGCAAGAAAAAGCAAAACTGAATGTACCAAAGGAGATTAAATATTGTATAAGTTGTTGTTTTTTTCCGATAAAATAATAAAGATTCTATTTTAGAGCATGGTCACAGCATGTTAACTCCTTTTATTACAGCTTAATCTAAAGGTTGAATTTTTCTCAGGCAGAAGAAAACATAACAGTGATAACTAAGGAGATTTTTAGTCTATGTTTTATTTTTATAACAAAACACAACAATATGCTGGTTTGTGAAATTCTGTTATGCCACAAATCATATGTACACTATAAGATATGTGATTTGGTGCTTAGTCTCTTTGGGATGAAAATATTTCTGAATATTTTAGTTACCCAAAATCAGACATAAGTTATAAAAAACCTACAAGTCTAGTTGTTTCAAATCTACACACACACCAAAAAAAAAATCAAGAATGAAAATGGAAAGTCAAGAGGGCCCAGCATTATCAAAGGTAGAGCAACTACCACTACCTTTAATTAATGGGATTCTCTAAGCGCAAAGTAATCTAGAAATAACATTTCTATTTCCAGTTGATCCCATATAGGTTTAAAGGTTGTTAGGAAAATGTTTTGTTGACAGATAAAACCTGCATAATGCAAGACTGAAAACGCTTAGCATAGGTGTCCCTATCTGCTGTGAAATCATGGGGGCAATGGTGGCACCAGAATGTATTTTAGAATCAAATTCCTTCGAGAAAATGAATGCAGAGATATCAGCCAGGAGCTCTAACCTTCTCTTTGAAAAAAAAAGTGCTATATTTTAATGTTTTAATTTGTTGTATTAAACTTGTGTGCTTATGCACAATACTACCTATATGTTATAAAAATGTCTTTGTTTGTAAAAAGTGCTTTGCTTCACTCAAGACTGAGATTTTTCTAATTGGAGGTTTGAAACTCTAGATAATCTGTTGTTTTTAAAAGAGAACTCATCAAATAAAATGTTTTTTTAGCATATAGTATAAGTTAAACTCCTTTCCAATTATAACTCAAAGTAGTTTACTTTGTTTCCTTAAATCTCTTTAGAGCTCTAACATCAGTGGTTAGCCCCACCTATGAAACATTAAATGCATGAGGAACTACTATCCAATGTGTAGGATATACATTTTTTTAACATGAGATGAGTTATAGTTTCAGTTCAAGCAAGCCCTGGCGTGTTTTTTCTCAAAGTATAAAATGTTGCAGCAATAGTATACACAGACCTGACAACCCACCAGTAAGTCTTTGATTTTCAGGGTTTTCTTGGTTATTTTTTTGATTGGTTGTATTTAATGAGGCAGGTTTTTTAGCCAAGATTGAAAAAAACTATAAAGTATGACTTGTGCATTTTTTTTCCCTTAGTAAGAAGGATGGAAAACAAACATTTACAGGACATGTTAAAGAGGCCTCTAAATAATCCCCCTTGTTTAGATGCAAATGAAAAATACACAAGGCTCTTTCAGTGCACGGAAAAAAGGGTTCAGATCCTGTAAGATGGGTCTACTGAGAATCCTTTGGTTACTTGATGCCTTTTGTGAATGTTTGGTTTGGCATCCTGCCATCAAGGCTATAGGATAACAGTATTTAAGCATTCTTGTTGGCAGTTGACTTTTGGTGTCCATGAGAGAAAAAAAACTTAATTTCTGCCAGCTGCTTTGCTTCTCAGTCCTTCAGGATCTTCTTTATTGCTGTCCTATTGCTTTTCTTTCACAGTCATCTCGGACCTTCGATTCAAATCCTGCAGAAACTGAGTACTGTCCTCAGGGCAAAATGGAGTTGTAAAAATGACCATTACCCCTCTTTATACAGTTTTAGATTTGGCCATCTGAATTCTCTTTTAATATTCTGTGTGTTGACATTTGATGTAGAATGTTTATGAGCAAGATTCTAAAGCCGAGACACGGTGGTCTGGTTACAGAAAAGAAGGAGCAGAGTGAGCAAAATGTAGGTCAATCACTACTTATATCACGCTGTCATGTTTTTCCTGATGTTATTGAAATATTAATACATTTTTCCTTATCTTAATAATTGCAATTAAATTAAAGTTAATTTAAGTTATGCTACTCGAATTAAGAGGATTTATTGAAGCACTTTATCTTTTCAAAACATGTGGTGGTAGCTATGAACTTTATCAACTGATAAAGATGGATCTTTGGGGGATGTATTTGGTGATCTGGATGTTTGAGTGGTTTTGGAGTCTGTGTTTCAAGGAAGACAAATTAGGGTGGTTGGGCTAAACACCAATGGGCTCAACAAACTGATTCACAAAGTCAGTAAAAATATTGGAGCAGAACGTTGACAGTAGGTTGTTGTCTAAGCCAATATCACAATTAAACCATTCTTTGAAGATAGGTAGGCCTAAATCCAATCTACACATACTAATAAAATACTATTTATACAATTTCTATGTAAACTAGATTTATACCAACCACCACCAGCAACCGCTGGTGTTATTATGAAGAAGAGTTATTTCAAGCGCAGGTTGTTGCGTTTTTTATGTTTTTTTCTAAGTATACTCGCGTCTTTTTCCTGCCCCCTGTCCATGATTTTTTTGGTCAAAGGGCCCAAAATAGGGGGCGTATCACCTGAACAGCAGAGGTAGGGGGAGAGGCAGCAGTGGTGGGGAATCAGTGTGAGAACAGCTGCAGAGAGAGCTTGAGAACCGGATGATTTGGTCAGTTATGCTGCCCTCTAGGGCTAAGACAGCACAGCAGTAGAGGTAGAAGCTTGCCACTGCTAGCTCAGGAAGAGAGCTAAGGAGCAGAGCGATAACTCAGAGAGCACTTCTAAGAGCTGGTAGTTATGGCCCAGTAGACTACAGCTGGCCTGGGCAAGCCACAGGCTAACTGAAGTCACCTGCAGCCATCTTGGTACTCCCCACTTTCACGTAGCCGCGCAATAAAAATGCCTGTAATGTAAAGTAATTACTGGAACAGTGTAATCAATACATGTATATTACATGTACATCATCAATGTAGCACCTTTGGCACATCATCAGATAATGTGTGTGTCCATGTGTAATATTCTTAATATCTGACTACAGTACAGTATTATTATGCTCCATTAACACACAGATTTTGTTGTGATGGATTTATATCATATGTTATATTACATGATTTATAGTCTGGATAGACTTCATACTGACAATGCAATGTGATGTGCCTATTTTTATACCTCAAATCTACAGATGTAATGACACAGCAAGTGTGTGTCAAAGTGATGAATTTATCTTCATTTTAAAAGTGTTAAGCCCCCTGAATATGAGAACATAATTGTTATTCCATGCTGTGGCATACGTATTTTTTACCTTCCAGCCGGGCTAACTAGAGAGTACCAATATGGCAGCTGGTGACTACACTGCACCATGTACTACCAACGGCCTATCAGCAATCCAGCAATGCTGGACATAGACAGAGGACCACTGGGGATCAGAGGAGCCTGCGGTCGGACTGAGCGGCAGAGCGGGATGAGAGAAGGCCTCAGTTCGTCTGTGTCTGTGCAGTAGGATACGAAACAGTAGTTCTAGGGATACGATTAAAAAATATGTTTTAAAAGCTTGATACTGTGATCTATTGTAAATACACCTCATCATCAATTGACAAGATAGGTAAAGCAGACGTTGCAGAAGCCATTGTCTGCCATGACGTTCTCCATATTGTTGGAGAGGAGAGGCAGTGTGAATTCTTAAGAATAGCTATTTAAGAATAAATTCTTAAGAATAAACCAATCATCTCTATTATTAACCTAATTGTCCTATTGGATTGCCATAGTTTTCTATTTCTCACTCCGTTTCTAAAAATGCAAAAAAAAAGGACCTAAGGCTGAGGAGAAAAACTTCTGATAAAGTTTTTTTTTATTACTATGTTTAAAGACAAAGTTGGTATTAGCAGTGTCCAATTAATGCATTTCCAACAACACCTCAACCTATGTATAAACATAAGAATGTGAGGATAAAAATGAGAGGCATTTCTTCATATCCAGTTTTGATGAATCCATGTTTATTCCTTATTTTGTTTCTTTTTTCATGCATCTAATTACTTCCTCATAAACAGGCAAATGTAAGTATTCAGAATCAAGGCAAAATATCTCTGTTAGATCCACTTAAAGAGGCACTAAATCCAAGAGTTCCTACCTTGCAGTCAATTGCAGCCTCGGCTAAAAGGTAAACCCTGTGGTATGCGTGGCTGTCGGCAGCACATTGTTTACATAAGGGCTCCAGGTCATCCAAACAGAACAATGACAGGTACTCCTTGTGTTCTTCACAACATCCTGTAGACTCCAGTGATGAGGAAGGACCGACTTCTGCCCCTGATCCAGGCAGTGGTGAAGAAAGGGAAGCCTGGTCACTCATGGTTGTTCTGACAGATATGAGGGCAGTTTTTGGTTGTCAGAGAGAAGCAGTGAGGGAAACTGGGAACTGGAGAATGGCAAATAGGAGGTGCTCTCAAGAGTTTTAGTCTCAGGATTGCACGGTGGTTGGCACACATCTATTTAGAAGAAGTGAAGCTGAATGACTGAATATCTGCTTACAGTCTTCTCAGCTGTTGACTTCTACCTTATGAAGCTGTCCTTCACCCAGCAGAGTAGATTTGATTTTCTTCTTTAACTCTGGGATTTATTATAGATTCTTGCGATCCTTACTGCATGGCCCCTTTCTTCCTAATGAGTCATAGTAAAAAGAAAGTAAGTTCCGAAAAAATCTGGTCTTCACACAGTTCTCAAATGACTTTAATCTTACTTTAAGCATTCAAACTGCATATAAATCTAAATGCGTGATTATTTATTAAATAAAGATACAAAAATTTGAAAATTTTGTGTGAAACAAAGTGAAATCAGATTTCTCTCTAACAGTCAAATTGGGGCTTAATTTTTACCATAGCTGTTTTTCAAAGTCTGAATAATATGTTAAGGTGGTCAGCTGAGTGCAAAGTTCTGCTGTTTGACATATAACGCCTCTGTATGGATCCGGTTTCATTGGCCTTTAACGCTCAGATCTTGAACTCTCATGAAACAGATCAGTTTCAGATTTGATTCATGTTTCATTGCCTGTTATACATCAATCAATATGTTCTAGGTTAATGATGGTAGGGTAAAAGACACAAAACATTGTCTTTTAGCTTTTTATTTGCAACTTTTTTCTTAAATAAAGAAATATAGAGTTATTAAGCATGTTAAAACTCAAAAAAGTTCAAGTGACATTAAAGCAGTTCTTAAAATAAACTCAAAAAAGCTGCTCTGTGTTCAAGTATAGACATCGGTAAATCTATAGCAAATGCCCTTTGAACTTTTAGGATCTCAGGGCACATACCTGTAGGTGCAGGTTTTGAAAACATGTTTGATGTCCCTCTGTCATAATCTGCTCTGATAGCTGGCCTTAATTGCTTATTTCACTCACCTGCCTTGTCTGCCCAGTTCCTAATCATCTCTTATCTCATCCACCTGTAGGTTCTGCTTTATATTCAGTCCAGCCCAGCTATCGGGGCCAGATCATTGTTTGCTTTCTGTTTGATTTCTGTTAGTGTCCTGTCTGTCAGTTTACTTAGTTATAATTATTTCTAAGGTTCATGTTCCAGTGAGGAGTTTATTCTCTAGCCAGTGTCCTCAGGCAAGTATTCCGTAACCAGTGGTGAGGCGTTTCAGCGTTTCCCTTGGGATTCTGTCTTCCTCGTTCTATTTCTGTCATAATCTGCTCTGATAGCTGGCCTTAATTGCTCATTTCACTCACCTGCCTAGTCTGCCCAGTTCCTAATCATCTCTGATCTCGTCTACCAGTAGGTTCTGCTTTATATTCAGTCCACCCCAGCCAGATCATTGTTTGTTTTCTGTTTATTTATATATTATTATTTATTATGAAAAATCAATGTGTCTCATATGTCATATGAAGTTGCTGCCTAAAACATGGAGCAGAACAATGGTCATTGAAAATAAGGGCCCAATTAAATCTTCACATAATAAGATTAAACTTTGTTCTGAATATGTATGTCCTGTCCAAAGAATATACTCTCCTTTATTTTTATCATTCTTCCATTTTTATAGCTGTACAATAAATATTAAATGTAAACAAACCATTGCTGGTTAATTTTCTTAGCATTTCAATAGATTTAAACAAATTAGGTTGTCAAATTAATTTCCCAAAGATGACATGGCTGACAGGATCTGTGTAAATCTAGAACTAGTTAAAATGACTACTATCATCTCACACTTTTTCACACAACCTAGAAAAGACCTCTTCCACTGTTTTCTATGGCTTCAAATTAGCTAGGATATCAGGACATCAGCGAGAAGGTTTTTCTTCCGTTTGTCTCACTATTGACTGTCAACACATATTAGGCTTATTGTCCGTTGCACAATGAAAAAGGCATGCGAGTGATGTCAGAGGTACGAGAAGGTGTGAGGATAAACAGGTCTAAAACAGAAGAGGTTGGAGTACAGAAGGAGTTACATTAATTGACTGATTGACTTTATTGATCTCACAGTGAAAAAGAAATGTACTCATTACATCAGCTCAAATAGTCAAAGAAGAAGAATGTGCCAAAGGAAGAAAAAGGTGCATGGGATATATACAGTATATACAGTGCATCCAAGTGGTCAAAGCGAGAAAGAAATGAGGCTTAAAGAGAAACATGGCACAACAGACTTATTAATGTTGGTTATTTTTTGCTTTCAAACAAGACTTAGAGAAAGATCTGCTGGGTTTGCATTTGGAATTAATCCTTGAGAGTATCCTGCAGATCACACTGCAAACATTTAAACAACAGGTGAAAAAATGGTATTTTGATTTGTATTCTTAATAAGGAGATTTAAACGTAGCTGTTTTAGAATAAGTTCTATTATAACTCTTCAGGATTAAGGTGTATCTTGTTATCTTTGTAAACTCAATCTCAGACCTAATCTTCAACTCCACCTTGAGATAAAAACCTGTCTACTTATAGCCATTCAAGTAAAGGTTTTTTAAGGAGAGATGCATGATTCTTATTGATAATTGGTAATCATCTCTTCTTGTTGCTGCACTTTGGTGTTTTTCTTCCCCAGAGATGAGATACTGCCTGTCAGAGACCTTTATCCCTCTCCATGTCTGAGCAGACAGCCTGAGTAACTCCGTCTCTGATATCCCTGAATCGGTGTACCATGAAAGTCTGCCCCACAGTTTCTGCCAACACACACCCTAGTGACATGTCTGAAGGCTCTTCATCACTCTGAAAAGCTCTACCCAAGCACTGTGTCTGACAGAGAGGACGTGTTGGACAACTCAACAAAAACCGTCCTGCTTCATAGATCAGAATTGGTCCACTGCTCTGAGCCGGAGAGGACATGGAGAACAGGAAGCAGTAAAACATCACATGTGTCACATCTATGTGAAACAACCATGTATCAAAAAGACATTGTCATGATACTAACATTTCAAAGTCTATATCGATACCCAAGAAAACATTAAAAATACTTAATACCATGGGAATACAACATACCAAATAATTAAAGGACTAGAAAGATATTTATAAACATTAAAAACTCCTCTTTTCTTATTTAAACACGGAGCACACTTTCTCAACAGAATCAGAGATTCTATTAATTAAAGGTGTAATATTAATAACCCAACACAAACTGGCAATATTTTTAGGTTGTTTGAGATATTATTATGAAGGTAATCAATTTCATATAATTATCCATCCATCCATTTTCCATCACGCCTATCCCAATTGGGGTTGATAGGGGTGCTGGTGCCTATCTCTAGCTGTCCACGGGCAAGAGGCAGGGTACATCGCAGGGCAACACAGAGACAAACAAACATTCACACACACACACACACACACACACACACTCAGACCTAAGGAGAATTCAGAGAAGCCAATTAACCCAACGGTCATGTTTTTGGTCTCTGGGAGGAAGCCAGAGCACCCGGAGAGAACTCACAGGGAGAACATGCAAACTCTATGCAGAAAGACCCAGGGCCAGGAATCAAACCCAGAACTTTCTTGCTGCAAGGCAGCAGTGCTACCCACTGCCCACTGTGCAGCCCTCCTTCATATATGATTATTTTAATTTGCAAATACTCCAGAAATCTATAATTAATTGACAATAGCAAACGATATGCAGACAGCATTTGAGACAGCAGTTTTTGGTATCAATGCTATGATAAAATTAGTCTTGCATCCGGATACAGTGTTTGAATATCGACACTTTTCACAGTATTGATACTTTTGACAACTCAATATAAAAATGCTATATATTTTTTTTCAATAAGAGGGTTCAATAGCTTTAGTGGAAATAAAGACTTTTGTTTAAGAAGAGTATTTTATTTTTCAAAATAAAAGATGATTTTTTTATGGAATATCTCCTATAGCTTTTTTTTTTTTTTTTGGAGATATGCCTGTTATTTTCTAGCTTACCTGCAAAAAAAAAACAAAAAAACAAAGCAATTAAAAAAAACAAAAAAAACGTGTTCAACTTTAAAGATAAACGTCTAATCGGAAAGAAAAAATATATATATTACAATCTTCCTGGACTTTTTTGAACAAGCTGATGAGGGGGAATTCTCCTTTTTTAATTACTAAAAAAAAAGTCAAACTTTCCAATGAAAAACGTCGTTCTTGTGTTTTGATCCTAAAACCTTCTGTTTTTTTTGTTTTTTTTTAGATCTCTGCTTCCTGAGTTATACTGGTTGATCTAATCTTAAAGGGGAAGTCCGAATAATTAATTGAACTGTAATGCTTATTCATCTATTCAATGTTTATTACTGCTTAAATGCTGACGGATTCAAAAGCCATGAACACTTTCAGCATAAAACTGGAGCACATTGAGGCTAAAGTTATATATTAATGTAGTTGAGAGTCCTCCTTGAAGCGGCCCAGGCTTCCCCTTTAAGTCCAGACCCTCCGCCATGTCCGCAATGTCGGCGTAGACAACAGCTTCCTCTGCTTCTGCATCCTCCGTCTCCCCTTCCTCTCCGGCTGCCTGCCGCGTCAGCTCCGTGTTTTTTCCTCCCTCTCTCCTCCCTGCCATGCTCCGGGTCACCTCGCTGCTGCTGCCTGCCCTGCTGTTCGTCCTGCTGCCGGGCTCGGGCCGTGGATATTTCACGGAGGAGCGCTGGAGCCCCGAGTCTCCTCTCCTGGCTCCCCGGGTCGTCATCGCGCTGGTCTGCAGGAACTCGGCCCACTCTCTGCCGCTGTTCCTGGGAGCCATCGAGAGGCTCAACTACCCCAAGGAGCGCTTAGCGCTGTGGTGAGATTCACGAATGCCATTAAAAACCAGGATGGTTACTAGTTTAATTTATGAACAGCAGATTCGCTGCGATCCGGAAAGTTTGATTTATTTGTGGAGAATGTTGTTATTACTCAATGTTTGCTTGTTAGGACTCGCTCATGCATGCGGGGATAATTTAGATAAACACGTGCGCTCAATCTGCACGAATCAAAGGATAACAATAAAGATGCAAAGGTAAAAATATAACAAAAGGTTAGTTTGCCCGGAGAGCTAGAGGGGTAGCCAGAAATATTTTATAAGGGTAACCAATGTATACTGAGGGGTGGCCGAAAGTTGATAGGCACCAGAACCTCAGGGTCAATCTACAACAGGAAAGTTAATGAGCACAACATCCATATTTTCTAAATAAAGATACTTTTTAAAAAGATACTTTAAATAAACTATACTTTTCTACAACCTTTGCTTACAAATAGACACATAAATATTTAAACATCTCTGCTTTCTAGATAAAGGTATAGTG
>NW_015150527.1:22730-25127 GCF_000732505.1 Cyprinodon variegatus | reverse complement strand
CTCATTTGAATGTGAACGTCAAAATTGATATTTACAGGTACTAAAATCTACATAAATTGAATATTTAATACATTTTATTTGAATACCTATTTATCAATAATTTTACTGAAGACTCCTAGATCACTTGCAGAGACAAAAAATTTTCTCTTTACCTCATAAAACACAAAATCTAGTTCCGAAAAGAACATGAATTCGTATTTATCATCTTTAATGTAAGTATATTTATGTGCATAATTAACCACAGTTTTTTTGTTGTTAAGTAATTGTTAATATATGAAAATGTAAATGTTTTAAATATTCCACTTGGGAGTATTACTGCTGGCACTATCTGTATTATAGGGGAAAAAAATGGTTAGGGGTGGCCAATGATTGGCTAAGGGTGGCCATCCCCCCCCCGGCCCCCCATCTAGCTCCGCCCCTGCGGAGAGCAGGGCACATAAAACGGGCTCCGCCTGCAGAGACCGTGAAAAGTTCCATTCAGTCACGGATCTTCTTTTTTCCCTTCCCTCCCAGCTCCTCATCCCCATTCCTCCCCCTTTCCCCTTCCACATACCCGTCCTTCTCTCTGCACTAAACCAGAACTTTAAAGGAAATGTATAAAAAGAGCTCCTGAGTTTCTGATTCTTGCAGAAATGTGACCATGAAGTTTGTCTGTTAGACAAGTATTGGCAGGAAGGGAAAAAAAAAAAACACTGCAGGCTGTTCTGTCATCCTGCTCAGATTATTCTCAGATCAGCTCCCTCGCTTCCCCTTTTTCTGTTTTCCTTTTTTATTTCTCTGCTATAAAATGAGTCTCTGGTGTTCGGATCCTTTCATTAGAATTCAGAGTTTCTATTTCATGGTCCAGTTGGATTAACAAGGAAAACCTCGGTTGCAAAACTGACAGGAGGTTTTTTTGTGGCTTCAAATTTGACTTCTAATAGATTGTAACAATTTTAATGGAAAACACAAAAGATTAAATTTGTTATTCAATTGTTTATTAATCTCATTTTAAGAAAAAAACAAAAAAAAACAAGTCTAGATGTTGAGCTCTTCCTTCACAGTTTGTGCCTGGGGGTTTATCCCGCCTCATGTGGAGAGCAGCTTTTTGTTCTGATTCAAGACAGACGTACACATTTTGTTCGTGTCACTGTCACAAACTTCAACATACTCTCTGGGTTAGACAAGTGAAGTTGAAATAAAAGAGGATTCTATTTTTTCTAACCGATAAAAATATTAAATATGTGAGAGGAATGAAATTTTACGCCCTTTACTCTGAAACCCTTAAATAAGAATGCAGTGAATCCAGTTGGCATTAAAGGTGACCTTATTAGTTACTCAGCCCCTAATGTGTAACGTAATCATAAACACAGCTCTTATGTGCAATTAGAAAACATTTATTTGTCTCATATTATACTAGTAAACATGTGGTAAAGTGTGCTTCAGTCAAAAGAGACAAAAATCCAACCAGAATAGGCAGCAAGCCTAAAAAAATCAACCAGAGCTACAACTAAACGGTTTCAATCAAAGCTTTATAATTCAAGTGTTATAATGGCCTAGTCAAAGTACAGAACATTTTGAGTTTTTTGTAGACACAAACAAAAACTTAGCAGTTACTTGTTGAGGCTAAAGTCAAAGGACATCCCACCCTTACTTTTCTTATATTGTAAAGAAATAAAATAAAACTGTATCTACTTTACACAGCTGTTTGGTAATTATTTATTTTCCAGATACACAGTATTTATAGTTTAAAAACACTTTAAAACCGAGGTCTTCAACAGGGGGTCCGAGACCCCTAGGGGGTACACAGAGGTTCTGCATGGGGGTCGCAACGGTTTTGGTTGATTGAACTTCTTTTTATATTCCCCCTGCAGTTTTTTCCACTAATTGAAATGTCTTTAAATACACATGAACATGAATTCAAAACACTGTAGTAAACGGATAAATGGAGGCAGAAGATGTCTTTCAGTCATCAATGATCACATTCAGCGACACACAGGAGCTCTTTCAAGCTGGGCACCATTTCATTCACAACACCTGTCCATCATCAACCAGGAATCAGAATCAGAAATACTTTCATAATCCCAGGAAGAAATTACTTCAGTTACATTACTCCATCTGTAATTTCATACAATATCAAGGATTAAAGTATATATATACATATATATGAGTTTCTTGCCTGTGTCAAAAAAGTTCAGGCTCAGGATTTATTTTTATTTTTGCTTTAATCCCTGCAATATATATAATTAGGGGGTCCCTGCTCCATCTCACCATACGTTTTGGGGTCCTTGCCCTGGAAAACGTTGACGACCCCTGCTGTACAGCACGGTATTTTATTTGTTTATTTTCTTAACTCTGTCACTCATTCGGTTATTTTTATACAGTTTTCTAAGGTCCATATTGTGTGACCACTTCTGC
>NW_015150527.1:0-20128 GCF_000732505.1 Cyprinodon variegatus | reverse complement strand
AAAATACGGAACCGGTTCTTAACAGGAACCGGTTTTCGATTCCCATCCCTAATAATGACCCAGTGATTATTCCTTGCTGACCGGACTTTACCTTTAAAGTAGCTCAAGCATCATTAGTTGCTGCCATCTTTTTTTAACATAAATATCTGCATGCTCTCTGCTTAATTCTTTTAAACATAACATTTTAGTCCTTTTAGTTGTTTAGGAATTTCTAATTAGAAACTGATTACTTTTGATTTGGTATAAATTAAACAGAAGTCACCATATAATAACCATGACTAAAGATGCATGCCTTAGCATGCTCTTAGCAGCCTGTCACATCATTTAAACAAAATGCTGCTGCATTAACTGTATATAAGTTATTCAAGTTATGTTTTCTATAAACCAGTGTCATTCCTTTCTCTTCTGCCCCAAAAAAAGAAAAATATGGGGACATTCTAGGGGTGCACTGATCGATTGGCTGTTCAACTTCCTTAACTTTTGGAGATCTGTGATTAGCCGATGCGCAGATTTAAAACCAAACTTTTCCGCTGACCTAATCTACCTCTGCAAAGGTCCAAAAATCACCCTGTCAATGCTTAAAACTTTGATTTATATATGAGAGCAGCTATTTTGGAAGGTTTATTGTTTCACATGTACCGATTAATGTCTTTCAGTAAGAGATATCTAAAATGTCTTTTGATCTTTAATAGCTGAAAGTGTCATTTATATATTAAAAAAATCTGTATTGGTCAGAGTCGGAATTGGCATCGGTGATCGGCCAGAAACCTAAAACCCCTAGTTATTATAAGAAAAACAAATCTATTCAACAAGTTTTTTTTTTATTTCCCTTTGGGATTAATACATTAGTTTTGATTGAAATAAAGGATTTTCAAATTACCAATTTTTTTAGAAACTCATCATGTTTTATTAAGATCACTATATAGGTAAGGACATCCTTTGCCAAAAAGCAAATGGCTGATGTTATTTTCCAGTACTTGGAACTCTGCCTGCACCACTTTAATTACAGCCATTTTATTTTCCCTTGTTCTCTGATTCACTTAAACGGCATCATATTACGGTCTGATTCCCAAAACAGCCGCTCTCTTTTACATGTTTTAATGCCTTCATTCTAAGAAATTCATACTGAAGTGACAGACTGCATTCAGCTGTTCAGTACGAGTACGAAAAAAAGCTTTAGTCTATTAGTTTGAATGGATTTGGTGTAATGTTGCTCCAGTTTATGGGCTTAAAGTGAGGGGAAAGACCTCGATTTTTGAAGAAGTCAGATGTTTTTTTGTTCCAACTTTAAGTAACAATAACATTTCCTTTTAAAAAAGTGAGAACATTAACCTGGTCTTCTCTTTTTTTTGCATTTTATTTATTTTTTTATGTTAAAGGTCAGGTTTAGGTTTATGGCTGTAAAACTGAATTGAAAATAGATGAAAATCCGAGAAAAGTTCTTGTAGAAATAGATTCACACTGTGTGTCTGTGTGTAAAACGGTTTTCTATAAAGGTCAGTTTTTTTGTTTTTTTTTTCAATTCCCAAATAACACCAGGGGAGCTGAAGAAAGTATTCCACAGAACAGCATCTGTGTTTACATAGCTGCTGTTGCTTCACATGCAGAAGATGTAAAGGGTGAATGGAAACTGTGAAAATTCACTACTCTGCTGCAACACTTTGTCACTTCTTAGGTTTTTTTTTCCACTTTTATTTCTTTTCCAAGGAAGACTTGTGAATAAAAGAGATGGAAAATGTTCCAACAACTCTCCTCTGGTCTGAACCACGACTAACCAGCTGTTTGAGCTGAACTCTGTAAACTCCTGTGAGTGACTGCAATTATCCCAGATGCCATTTGGCTTATTTCTTATTCCCTAGAGGTGACAGTTATTCCCAAACACAATCTGTCTTTTTTATCTCTCTGGTGTCCTTTGCAGCATCATCATCGTGAAGTTTAGTGCCTTCATTCCCCCCTGAGGGCTTTCTATGATAACCAGCCTCATTTTCCAAACAATGGATTTAAGAAATATTACTTTGGTTTATATAACTACATTGTTGGAGCGTCTGATATATTGATTACATCCTGAGCCCATCTTTCATCATTGCTGGTTTTGCTTATTTCAGCTTCTCTTGATGTATTCCCACAGGGTGGCGACAGATCACAACATAGACAACACCACAGCTATCCTTAGAGACTGGCTCATCCAGGTGCAGAATTACTATCATTATGTGGAGTGGCGACCTGAAGATGAACCCAGGTAAAAAGTTAGGATTTAATTCTGGGTTTTGCCGACGTGCAATGACAGCGTAACTCCCATCTGTAACTGTCTTTTTATATCCCAGTGACTTCGAGGACGAAGTGGGGCCAAAACACTGGAATAATCTCCGATATGAACATGTGATGAAACTCCGCCAGGCAGCGCTGGACACTGCCCGCGAGATCTGGGCCGACTACCTACTGGTATGCTGTCGACGAGTCCGGACAGTTACATTTCAAACAGATTTCTTTAATTCTTCGTCCAGACCTGTTAACTGCAGAGCAATGAGAAAACTGATATATTTATTTATCTGACCGTTGGTAGTAGTCGGTATTTTGAACAACATGTTTAAAGGGAGGGAGTAATTTATTTTTAGTATAAATAAGTAAAAAGTCTGTTTTTAAGGAACGTTTTGTATCAGCAGAAAGAAAATGCTGTTATCCAGAATGGCACAAAAAATCTAATCCAAATCATTATTGGAAGTTTAATGTTTAAAGAAATCACAATGACAGGAAACTGCTTGGAAGCAATCAGTGGTTGGAAATCATCTTCACACTACCATGCATTCGCATTTCACATGCCAGTAAATATTGGAGGGATAGCCTCAAAAGGCGCCTGATGCTAACCTTATGAACGTTTTATTGGCCGAGCTGTTGAAGCTTACAGTTCAATTGAAATTCAAAGATGTTGACAGATTATGGGGAAACAGTCATGGATGCAGCTGCAGTTTAAACTCTGGGGCTTATTAGTGTTTCCTATTTTGTTGCTTATCTCATGTTAAAACCTTCTTTTTAAGATGACTTTATGGTTTTAATCGAATGCTTTTACAGAATAATTGATTCTTGTGCCATCAGTAAATAGTTTTAATGTTTTGGCAGATGGATAATCAAGGGTTTCAAAAGTAGTGGGCCGTTTGCTGCTATTAAAATAGTTTAGTGTAGTTTAGTGTTCAAAAGAAAAAAAAAAAAATATAAATAAAAAAAAAAAAAAAATTCATGATTAATTCAAAATGAAAAATCACAGACATTATTTATCACGAGGAAAATATATATAAGACAGTGTTTATCGTTTATGTGATGTGTGTTTTGGTTGCTGTCATTAGGGCTGCAACTAACGATTATTTTGCAAATAGATTAATCTGACGATCATTTTTTCAATTAATAGATTAATAATCGGAAAGTAAAAGGTTCCTTAAAGAAGAGATTTTATAAGATTAAACCAGGTGAAACTCAAACTTTTCTACTTGAGTAGTTCTGGATGGATCATACTGACAGACGAAAATGTTTTTTTTAATCATTAATGCAAAATGTTTATATCATTTTTTACAATCTTGATATAATTGCTGCTCCCAGTCGGTTGTTCTGTCAACTAAAGGCATGTTTTAGAGTCTCTAACCAGTTAACGATTAATCAGTTACTAAATTAGTTTAAGATTATTTCAACAATTGATTAATTACAATTAATCCAATTAATTGTTTCAGCCCTAACTGTCATTTATGTAGGGTCACTCTATTTTAAAACAGACTTAAAGAAACAAGTATTTAAAGGCTGTTTGGATTTTTGTTGCTGGGAATAAACTCAAAAGATATTTAGAGAAAACTTTGACACATAAATTAAGGAAACTGTAGCTGGATTATATTAAGGGCAAATCTCTTTTTTTCTGTCCCTATCTAACTTTTTTCTTTTCTACTTTTTAATTCAAATATTGCATGCATAATTATTTACTTTTTTTTTTAACTTTATACTGAAAAGTGAAAAGAATATAATAAAACTACTAACTACTTCCAACATGGTTATTTTAGCCCAAGTTAATCATTACTGGTATAAGACAGTCAAGTTTATCACAATGGAAAATTTCAGCTACATGACTTATTACTTATATATGCATTGGTACTTTCTTTGGCATTTGTAAAACAGGAAGTAATTAGGGATTTCCCAATACAACAGATTTAATTTCTCATACCGATACAGATATTGACCTGATACCATATTAGCACAAATCCTACAGGCTTTTTTTTACTTGTTTTGTACGGCAGGCTGTATGGAAAGGCTTGATCAGGTGGTGTTACAGAGAACAGTAGTAAAAAACAATAGGTATGAAAACCAATAAACTATGTAATATTACCAATGAGTTACAGAAATTTTAAAGAGAATCAACGTGGTTCTGTCATTATGACAGTATCAGAAATTTTAGATGCAGGTCGATATAATCCCATAATGTTTTTTGGCTAATACTAGTTTCCATTTTTTGGCCCCGATACTGATACCCGATACCTGGCTGTGCAGTATTAGTCGATTCCGATATCATAAGACCTGCATACTACTTGGATGTAAAATAATTTCCGTCATGGCTTGGCAGGAAAAAGACTAATACAAAGTGAATCCAGTAGAACTTTTAATTAGCTACCTGGAATGGGTGACAATAGTTGAATAAACTTTTGGCTCTCAAAATGTTATCGGTGCCTTATTTTTTTGGTACCATTTTAGTGCTGGATCGGGGCCCTGCCCGATACTGGTATCGGTGCAACACTAGCAAATACCAGACCCATATCCGATAAATCGATATCATATCAGAACAGCCCTTTATTTTAAGTGAACACAAATCAGAATTTTTAGATATTTCTTAAAGAAAAAAAATCACATCAGTTCAATCTTTGATTTATGCTTCAGAATCGTTTTTCTATTCAGAATGTTTGTGTTTTTCCTCCTTAAAAAAGTGAATCCAGAGCGTAACAGAGTTGACCAAAAGGCCGCTGAAATGCCCCGAACAGCTGTTTGACTCCCAGCTGGCCCACAGCAGCTGACTGCTAATGTGCTCTGACAGATTAAGGAGAAATATGCCACAACATAAACGAATAATTCAACCTACAATGAGAGCCTGTAAGGCCGGTTTAACTCTACTAAAACAAGAGGGGTCCCCCACCATCTCTGATCAAACCACGTTGCTGTGAGTCATCTGCTGGCAGCGGTTGATGCGTTCTCTCTAGGTGCATATGCACATTTGTGAGGAATTGTAAATATTAAGCCGCTCTCTCCACTCTCTAGATGGTCGACTGCGACAACCTGCTCACCGACCAGGATGTTTTGTGGAAGCTGATGAGGGAAAACAAGACCATCGTTGCTCCTATGCTGGAGTCCAGAGCTGCTTACTCCAACTTCTGGTGCGGGATGACTTCGCAGGTAGAGTGGCTTTATTTATATTCTGCCCATGTTTCCTGCCTTTGTGTCAGTCGCAGATCTGGGATTATTTGAGCATTAGCACACTGCTATAAAAAAAAAAAGGAAGCAGAGTGACTCTAAGCCATCATGATTCAGTCAGTGCTGTTTCTCTCAAAGCATTGCACACAAAGAGCAAACAGACTGTAGAGATTATATATCAGAGTGAACCTCAGAGATTCCCCAGAATCGAGATGAGATTTATGTTTCCTTTTGAAGTGCTTGAAAACCTTCAGAGGAGGCGGGGAACAAGATGGAGACCAAACCCGTAACAGATGTTCCAACTTGTGGTTTTTGCCTTGGTCGTAATGATGACTCAAACGTAGCTGCTTGTGTTTCCAGATTGTTTTCAGGATCATTTTAGAAAGTTTGGATTCAAAGATAAATGTGGTTTTAATTGTATTTCTTATATTACTGCTCAGAAGTTTTAGAAGACTCCAATTTTTCCAGTCTTGTTCATGCTTCATTGCACTCTAAAATGATCGCATATAACAAATAAGCATTTGTAGTTAAAGAAATCCTGGGATTAATCATCGATCGAAACACATTCTAAACTTTTAATACATGAAGTGGCAATGATGGCAGATGTACCAGATGAATGCACTCGTGGTATTCTCTTTTTAGTAGAAATAAAAAAACTCCCATATTTGATGCAGAAGTTCCCATAAATGCTGCAGCACTTGTAAATTGGTTTTGTTTTAACTCTTCACTTCAGTTTATCCCAAACCAGTTTGATGGTGTCTAAGTCTGGAGATTGTGCTGGCCTCTCAAGCTTTTCAAGCTCCTCCTTTCAAGCTACTTCTTGCTTAGTATGGCGTCACTATTCTGACAAAAATACTCCTAGGAGCAGCTTTATTTCATACAGACACTATTGTTACATGTGTAAAAATTTACAATGGGTTCGCAATATATCACACAGTAGTGCTTGTTCTTTCTCAACCTTTTTCTGTGCACTTGTGTCAACCTTTGTCAATTTGAAGGCGTTACCCACTGGACAAAGCCATCTGCCTTTGATTGGCTACTTTTCAGGAAATCCCACCTCTTGAGGCTGCGCTCTTCCTTTACTAGCAAAGCAATGTCACGCTAATTGCTTATCTTCAAGATTTGGAAGTTTTAAAGCAAAGTCATCATTACATATCATTTCAAATTTCTGCTAGCTCAAACGTTAGCTGGAAACTGTAAGATGGTTTAGGCTGGTTACCTTGGCAATGTGTCACAACTCAAGATGTGGGATTTCCTTAAAAGCAGCCAATCACAGGCTTTGTGTTGGTGGGTAACGCCTTCAAAGGGACAGAAGTTGACATGAGCGCAGAGAATCAGAAGGAGAGAGCCTGCTGGATGTCTAACCACACGCATACAGAGAAGGAACAAGCACTGGTTTGTAATTTATTGCGGCCCAGTGGAACTCTATGCACACATGTATCATGTAAAACATGCATGTGAGGAGTAGTTTATGAAGTAACGCTGCTCGGTTGATGCGTTCTCTTTAGGTGCACGCTGCTCCTAGGAGTATTTATTGTGTGTTGACATTTTGCTGAATACTGACGCCATAATTAGCTTGGACAATTTCTTGCTATAAGTTGGACCCCTGACCAACTAGACATATACCAGAGAGTACTGCATGCTGCTATGCTGTGGTAGCCATTTTGGTTTAGGGTAGGGCTGGGCAATATGACTTGAAAAATCTAATATTTAATTTTTTTTTATAACTTTTTTCCTACCAAATCTGGTTAATTATATGTTTTTTCTTATTTAAGTTCCATATTAAAAAATAAAAAGGATTTTCAAAAACTACCCATTATTTCAATAATCCCCTCTGAGAGGTGACCCTACTTTAAAGGGCCACAAAATTCAAGGTTTGAAAAATGAAAAATCATGTTTCACAACAACCAATGAAAATATAACAAGCTAAACGTTGCTGCCTGGTGGTATCACACAGTGAGCTAGTTTATCAGTTATGAGTAAGACAAAGAACAATTGGGATGAAATGATTTCAATTAGTTATGAAAGGCCAGGGAATGGATTTGTGGGGGAAAAAATTAAATCTTTTAAAAACCAAAAATTTGATTGATCAGTAAAAAGGATTAATTGCTTCAGTGTTTTTCATACTTCATATACCGGTAAGTTGCTCATCCTGGATCCATATTTCACCTAGTCAACAGCGTACAAAGATCCTTTATATTAACCAAAGATTTCAAAGTTTGATTCATCTTTCTGTAGCGATTTCTTCCTGTCTTTATTTGTCCAATGGTGGAGTTTCATTGCAAGCCTCTTATTCCAGCTTGTTTTTTTTTTTTTGCTGCAATTTACCCTGTCAAGCCTGTCGCTCAAAGTCTTCTCTTCACAGTTAAAACTTTATCTCCTATAAAGCTGCTTTCCTGCTGCCCATTACACAAGATGTTAACTTTCAGGAAGTTGTCCTGATGTGGCGTGGGGTCCCTCCTATCAGAGGTTTCCACAGTTTCTGAGTGACTTCTGATTGTGAAGAAAATGCTTTTCACTCACAATGTCTGCAAATTTACTATAGAAAAAAAACCCTACACTCTTATGTCACGTTGGTGTGACTCTTTTTTACTGTTAACAGTCCTTTTCTCGTCAAAGACTGCACTCTCTGCTGAATATCGTTGATGCTCATCAGGGTATGGTATCACAGTGTGTTGCAGCACTGTTTTATGAAGACAGAGCGAGTTGGTGGCACCAGCTTTAAAGGCTTCATTAACCTTCATTGCCGCAGAATGAACAATTTTAACACATTTTTATCTCCTAATAAAGGCATTTTTATTTAACCCTGAAATGTACAATATTTTTTAATTTTCATCTTTGTTTTACCCTCAAGCAGTTCAGCATTTACCTGTGCACCATTTCAAGCTTTTCAATGGAACAACTTTACCGACATAATTAACTGGAAATAATTTTGAAGGGGTACTGGGAACAATAAAAAAAAAAGCTATGACCAGATAGTCCTATTTAAAATACATAAAAATAAATAAATTCATAGATTGAGATTCACTACTTTATTGTCATATACGCTTCAGTGCACGCAACCAGGGACTATAACACACAAACATCATCAGTGGGAAAATATGTGCTATTAATTAAACTTCAAAATAACAGCATAACAACGTAGATATGGTCAGCATGAACCTGAGTTAGTGTGTTTTTGTCACACGTGATTCTATTTGCCCCAAAATCCCTTTTACCCAAACCACAAGGAAATTATTATTATATTTTAACAGTATTTAAACTGTTTTCCACTTCTATTACACAAAGAACACAAGATCAAAATAACACTAAAATACTATGGTTATGTTACAATGCAAGAATATATATGATAGTGCGCAGCGCCACCATGCTCTTACTTTGAGCTACTGTACAGGCAGGGTGCACTGCCTGGTTACAGGTGTCCAGTTTTCTGTCATTAGTCTTTGTACATATACTAGTCTGCTGCTGTGAGTGGGATACCTCTTTATCTGGCGACCACTAGCTTGCTTGACGTTGCCAATGACAACGTAACTTCCATGAACTTGCGTGATTAGGCCTCAAAATAATTAGTAATAAAGTAAAATAAAGTCTAAATCATTTCCCAAAATATTCATCCATCCTTCTTCATGCTTATCCCAAGCAGGGTTGCGAGGGGTGCTGGTGCCTATCTCCAGCTGTCTACAGGCGAGAAGCAGGGTACACCCTGGACGGGTCGCCAGTCAATTGCAGGGCAACACAGAGATAAACAGAAAAAAACAACTTTTCACACACACACTCACACCCTAGAGAAGCCATTCAACCTAACACCATGTTTTTGGACTCTGGAAGAAAGCCGGAGTACCTGGAGAGATCCCACGCATGCTCAGGGAGAACATGCAAGCTCCATGCTGAAAGACCCTGGGCCAGGAACCGAACCCGGAACATTCTTGCTACCAACTGTGCGACTGAGCAGCCCCCTAAATATTAAAACATTTTAAAATTGTGCAAAGTTAATACATATTTTTAAAAATCTCCCGCTCGCTACTAAGGGTGCTGCAATACCCCCAGCTCCCCCATTTCCTGTGGCTATGTGTTCTACAGCTTTTGCCAACTCTAACAGTTCATTCAGAAAGTCCTGACTAATGCCCGACCAGAATCATGGCAGTAGTTCCTGTCTTTTGTAAGAAACGGGGAAATTCTACTGTAGATTTAAACCCCGTTTCTGAATAAAAAAGGAAGCTGGTTGGATATTTGTTCCAACATGATAAGGTGCCCGTTTGCAGTCTTCAAGGTCCAACACAACTTAACCGAAGACTAAATTGCCTCATCAGCATTCAATCTTATCCCCAGGCCTCTACAGAATGAATGAATGAATGAATGCTGATGAGGGAATTCAACCATTCAATCCAGGTGTGTTGGATGCATCTAAAGGTTGCAGAATATCAACTCTTCATGACTGGACTTGTGGATCACGTCTGGCTTAAAAAAAAAAAAAAAGGAAGTTTTGTTTTAAATAATGATGTAAACCTCTGATTGAAAGATTACGTTTTTATCCTAATTTATTTAACCTTAAAAAGGTGAGGGGATTGAAAACCAGCTGTCATTTAAAACAACGGTCAAAACAGCCTAATTAGTAAGAGCGTTTTAGCCAAAGCAGAGATGCTTCAGCGTGTTTCCATGATAATTGCTGTCTGAATACTGCAGGCAGTAAGGAAGGAGGTAGGAAAAGGAGCCTATTTTCTGTCACCTGTAACTATGAAGTATGGTATTAGAAGAGCTTGATGGAAACAACCGAACTTAAGATAACTTTAATAAAATGTCACTTTTCTTTTGCACTCACTTCAGCTGGTTTTTTACTTTTGTGAAAAGCGTAATCGTGCTAAACGGAAGAGTTGAATCTGCTCAGCAGTCCAGATCCTCTTTTCCTATCAACAACAGAGTCCTTATTGCAGACCCTAGCAAAGGAAGGAGGAGATATATGCTATAATTAGACCAATCCGGATGGAGCCCTGGCCTGCAGTGGTTCTCTCCTGATCCTCAAGTACCAATGCCCTGCATGTTTTAGATGTCTCTCTTTTCCAGCACAACTAATTCAAATGATTGCATGACCAGCTCAGCAGCCATCAAGGTCAGCGAAAGCCTGTTAATCATTCATTCATATAAGTCGAGTGTTTAACATGAAGGACACGCTGAAAACATGGATTTAAAACCTCTACATCAGGGCTCTAAAATCAATTGTTCTTATATTTCCTTATTTATTCATGTCTATTTACATATAATTAATTTTTTGTCCCTTTCAAAAGCCTTTATGTATAATATATGTTTGGTTTGTTTCTTCTAAAAGAGATTATAATGATGCATTTCCTACTTCTTCTATAAAATATTAAAGTCTTTGTTAGTTTTAAGAAGAAAGACAATAATTTAACACGTATTCATAAATGTAATTTTTGGTTCTAAGGTAAAAAAAGAAGAAGATGAAAAGTGAATTAAGTGAATTACAGGTTTAGTTTTGTCTGTAATTCTGTTTCTTTCCGGATTGCTGTGCAGGTTCTCCTCATCCTGTTTGTAATTAAACCTCATAAAATGCTTATATCTCTCAGGTGGAGTGAATTTTGTGCTCCGTTCAGCTCTAAGAAAGCTTAATGATATCAGAAAATCGTTTGGCTGGATTTTCTTCTCGCTTCATCCACCCTAGCTTTAATAAAACATCCTAGCTGGTTCTCCTCATTAAACTTAGTTACTTTAGAGAAAGCTCTATGACATTTATCTTCTTGAATATGCAGACACTTTTGCATAATTTAGATTTCCCAAACTCATTTACTTAATGTGTGCCAGTCTTTTTTTAAGCTGCATTTTATATGTTCACATACTATCAAGCTGGAGGTGCAGGTTTTAATCTTCTACCCATTTTTAGATCAACAGGCATGTCTGTTATTACATGAGAGTTTTTGCCATGTGTTACTCTATGTTTTCAGTTAAATTGTTGGATTTCTTCATTCATCTCGTGTGCCTGTATTTCAGGGTTACTATAAGCGTACTCCAGCCTACATGCCCATCCGCAGACGGGAGCGTCTGGGCTGTTTTCCTGTGCCGATGGTCCACTCCACCTTCCTGGTGGATCTGAGGAAAGAGGCCTCCGGTCAGCTGGCTTTTTACCCACCGCACCCCGAGTACAGCTGGGCCCTGGATGACGTTATCATCTTCGCTTACTCTGCTCGTATGGCAGGTGGGGAAAAATGCCTAAAATTGCCTCTACGTGTTTCAATCGGCCCGCACATGTCACATTGTTTTCATTTCTCCGTTTCCTCAGACGTGCAGATGTACGTATGCAACAGAGACAACTACGGGTATTTCCCAGTGCCGATGCGTTCACATGCCTCCATGCAGGATGAAGCAGAGAGCTTTGTGCACACACACCTAGAGATCATGGGTGAGTTGTGTTTTTGTAAATGCGAGTATATTGAGTGTCATACGATGATGGGCATCACTGGTAGAAATCCCTTAGATTGATTAGGCCTAGGATTGCAGTAGCATGAAAAAAAGATTTGATCAAAATCACTGGTTTGTTCCCTGACATTTAAATTAAATATAACATAACAATATTTTGTGAATTATTTTGAAGCTGACCATAGTTAATTAGTACTTTTAGTGAGGCTGAAATCTCAAAGCAGCAACTCACTTCAAAGCATGAGATCTTTTAGTCATTTAATGTATAAGTAAAACCTGTAGGGGTTATATCTACATGTTAATCGGATATTTGACAGTTATTCTAGAGAAAAGCTTTTTTCTGTTCTTCCATCTCAAATGCCATCATCTGAACTTTACTAAACTCCTGAAATTTTAACTGAAACCGTGCCTTGGTCGAATGAGACAAGAAGAACAACTCCAGGTGGATTTGGTGTAAAACAAATTAACTGGACATGTTTGTGTAATGTCACATGTCTAGTCTAGACGAAGTGGGCTCTGGAATCCTTTTGAAAAAGCATGGCTTCATCAACCTTTAAAAAAAGCAGGAATTTTATAAGCAAATGGGAATGGTCTTTTGTCAAAACAACTAAAAGTGTGAGAGCAGTTGGTCTTTAATCAGGAAAATTATCCAAAAAATCTGGAAAATTCTAGATAATGTGATGAAATAAATATAACTGAAAACCAACTTCTCTGACATTGACCTGCAATGAGCTCGATCTCAAGTTCTAGAGTGTTGTTAGTTGAAACAATCTAAATCTAAAAGCTGCAGGATATCGGCCCCTAAAGGCTGATTTATACTTTCAAACTATGTCGTCTGTGTGTGTGTCGCAGTAATTGCAAATGTCTCCACCTCTGCCGCAGACGCTCTGATGCACCTTTCCAAAATTTTAGGTGACGCAGACAATGCCGCAGGCAGGAGGCCTCTGATTGGTCAAGTCTACATCCGCTCTTCACTATCCGTATTTCCTGTTTGGTACCTTACCAGCTTATTTTGTTTGTATGACTGCCATTGTAGAAAACGACTCGTGAAGTTGGACTAGCTAGTGGAGCGAGGTGCGCGGGAACACTGGGACCTTTTTTCCACCTGGATCCCGCTCTTTTCCGAACCTCATGTCCCTCCGTTGTCGGACAAACTTGCCCCCACTTCCTCACCGCCTCGGCCGTATCTAGACACACAGCTAGTTTGTGATTGTCGCTCTGGCGTTGTGGCGTGGAATAACATAGCGCAGACCACGCTTCAATATTAGGAATAAATCAAAAATATCTGCAACAAGCTCACTGCGACACACTGCCGCAGGGAGTATAACCGGTCCTTAAGGCCTGGAGTTTGAGGCCCCTGATCTAAAGAGGAGCATTCAGCTCTTGCCAGTAACAGTTTCCCAAATATTTCAGCCTGAAATCTGAAAATAACAGTTATTTTTAAGGGGTCACTAAGTTTCTATTAGGGGGTAACCATTCTCTATTTGTTTAATAAAGGGAAACAAACTATGTATTTTTATTCAAATGAATTGCTTAAAATCTGTGTGTTTAATGATTTAATAATTAAAAAGCTAGCTTCTATGATTTAATTGGACATTTGATAGAGGATTTATTTATTTTATCAGGTATGTACGTATTTTATTAGACATTTGGTTAATAGTTTCGTGATAAATTTATTTAATCCTACCTATGTGGTCATATCCCTTTTTGAACCTGTTGCTATAGAAGTGTTTTAAGATAAGATTAGTGTACTCAAAGAAAACGGACTGATGGAAAGATCCTTTATTATTTATTTGGATCTCATGTCTTTAGTTTTAGGGTATTGCTAAACTGAAAGAAGCCAGCAAGTTCACATCAAAATGAGATTTAGTGAAGGGAAAATGGGTTCAGAGCTGGATCAGAGAATTATAAACATTTAGCTGAAGTTGGTGCATCTGCTTAAACTTCTACTGCAGCAGCCTTCTGTGCACCCTATGAATTATTTAAATATGCAAACCTGTGCCGCTCAACTAAACCGAGTATTGAATGCTTCAGTCTCAGCTGGCTGTTTCTATGGGTAGATAATTTAACCTTTAGTTTCACAGAGGATCAGAGAGGGAATCGTAATGCTCAGGCATTGGCAAAAGTTAAATAAACAGTGACATGTTTAATATCTTAACATTTAAAGGGATTGATTTGAGGATTTTTTTTTAAATAAAAGCATTTATTAAAATAGAGATGGTGTAAAAACATGAAGAGGTTAGTGAATGTCAAGTAAAGGGTACTTGCTTTGCATTCAGGGCAAACAAAGCACAGATGCTGAGTATATGGAGATACAGAACAAAAGGTAATTCAGCATATCCATTGCAGCATCGTGATTTAGACTTACAGCGGTCAATCAGCAGTGCTTGGAAATCGGTTGATTTTTCATGTGACCCAAACGTGGCATTATGAAGAGCACTGAGTTTAAACACTAGTTGTTGCGTTGTTGTTGAACTTTTGTTCTGAGTGGACTAGCATCTTTCCCCTGTGCTTGATCCAGGTTTGGTTTGGTCAGAGTGTCCAAAACAGGGGGACGAATTATCTGAGAACAGAGGGAGGATGATACAGCATTCTGAGCTCAGACAGCAGGAGCAGGGAATCAGTGTGAGAACACCGGCAAAAAACACCGTAACAGAGATGAGGGGGCTAGTCACGCCGCCCTCTGGAGCCACAGAGATCGCTGGGCAGACAGGTCACTGGAGCGGGGAGACAAAGCAGCTCAAGAGCGGAGGAGCACAGTGGTCGATAGAAAACCTGTCAGGGAAACAGCACCAGGGCAGGAGGAGGCTACAGCTGAATGATTCTAGCTGGGCTAGCTATGGAGGAGTAGAGGAGAACGGAACGTGGAATAAGTTCAGGTCTGAATGCAGCATAATGCTACGTTCAGACCGCAAGCAGGGCAAGGCAGCAAAAACGCATGTGCTGCTTCATTAAGTTTAGTTCTGACGCGCCGCTGAAGCTGCTCTGGCTGAGTGGTGGTGGTTCTGATCCGCGATGGGCGGAGCTACCCTATCATCTCTTTGCCTGTAATAAAGGCAGCTATATTTGTTGTGATCAGTGGGTAAAAAGTAGTTTTAATATGTTTTTAAGTGAGAAAGTCCACCTGAAAACCTCATCTGTGCGGTCAGTTCATCCAGATTCCCATCCTGCCTTCAAATATTATTTCTCTGTCGGAGCCGCTCAGACCCTCGCCTCTTCCCGGTTTGCTACAGCAGCCTGAAGGTGTTTTTATGTACAGTACGTAATCCAAACTGCAGGAACCAGGATAATAAAAGCAAATGCCGGCACATTTTGGCCTTTTAAGGTAATTTAGGCATTAATAAACTGTTTCAGAGGAGTGATCAGAGTGATCTCTTATCATCAGCGATGTGTCTCTCTCTCTGCCAGCTCCCAGATCAGCTTCTCTGATTGGCTGATGTGGCGCATCGAGCAGCAAAAGTAAAATTTTTCCAACTCCAGCAGCTGCTGCATTTGCAGGGAGTCTCAGGTGTCAGATGCTTAAAAGTTAACAACGCGCTGCTTCAGCTGCTCAAAACATACTGCAGGACGTTTTGCTGCGCCTTGATGCGCGTCAACCATTGACTTTGCCTGTAAACTAGCTGCTCCTGCTGCCTCTGCTGCTTTAGGTGTGAACGCAGCATAACAGTGGCTAGCTTCCAGCCATGGCTTCCTGCACGAGCATTGGGGGGTCGATTCGTTCACGTGTCTGGGTACGCGCACAGGGGGAAGGGACAAGCAGACAACCATGATTGACGTGTCAGGAACCAATCGTGTACAACGGACCATCTTTTGTGATTGGTTTGGGTTATTCATTGATTTCTCACTGTAGCGGGGAACATTTATTTTAGTTCCACTTCCAGACCTTCTATTTCACTGCTTGCTAAGTGGCTGTGTGGAAATCTTTAAGCCAGATGGAAAAAAATCATCAGAAAAGATTAAATCCAGTAGATCAGGTGCTTTTAGGGCTAAAACAATCAATCAGACTAATTGTGATTAATCCATTATTGAAATAATTGTCAACTAATTTGGTAATCGGTTAATTGTTAACTGTCGTATAGAGAATCTAAAACATGCGTTTTGCTGAAAGAGAAACCCACTAAAACCAGTTATTATACCAAAACAGTAAAATATGTCTAATAAATTTGTAATTAGAATTAAACCCCTTTTTGTCCTTTAATATGTTCTATCCAGAAGACCTCAAAAGGTACAGTGTTAGTTGGCTTAAGTTCTCTCCTTTAAGGAACCTTTTGATTATTAATCGATTAATCTAAAACAGAATCGACAGATTAATCGAATTGAAAAATAGGCATTGGTTGCAGCGCTAGGAGCTTAAAAACTAAACTGTACAGTAACTGTTGTTGGCTTTACCCTTTTTGCTCAAGCAAACATATGATTAGAGTGAAAACCTTGGAATCTTTTTCTAGACCAAACTCCCCTTCCTGTAAGCAGACATCTTGTTTTTCTAACATGGTGTGGGTGTGTTTGGTCCATAAGATCAGCAGTATACGGTGTGGTTACCAGCTCAGTGTACTGAGATGTTGGTTAGTCGGTCTGTAATGTATGCAAAAGAACACACATTTCACTGATACTGATGTCTGTGTTAAAACTGCAGCTTAACTCCATCATTCAAGCTCCAAAAAAATCCAAATCTGTGATCATGTAGGTTGATGCATTTGATTCTCTTTACTGAAAAAGTTACTCTTCCGAATCTTGCATTATATAACCTACGATTTCGCTGTAGGAGCTCATTATTCAGTGTGTCTGTAATATTTTCCTTCGACAGTGAATCATCCTCCATTGGAGCCCTCCAGCTTCCTTTCTCTTCCTCCCAAACAGCCAAACAAGATGGGCTTTGATGAGGTATATTCACACTGCACCTGTTACAGACAGGAATACGCAAAAACCTGAGCATGTGTGTGAGCGTGTGCCTTTTTTTGCACGCAGGTTTTTATGATAAATCTGGTTCGGAGAGCTGACCGTCGGGAGCGAATGCTGAGGACCTTGTACGAGCAGGAGATCAGCTGTAAGGTGGTTGCTGCTGTGGATGGCAAGTAAGTTTACTCATTATCTTCCTCTACTGTTGCTTGTGTCTTTTCTTATTGCACACCTTTGCAACGTGTGGGCTTGGTGCCTGTAGAGCATCAAAACAGAAATGAACAGGCCTTTGAAAAGTAGCTGCTATTACTAGAAGTCTCTTATGCTTGATCATTCTTGAATAAGATATTTTCAGCTTGAAGTAGGTTTAAATGTTTTTTTTTTGTGGAATACATTTGAAACTACATCTATAAATATTTGCATAGAGTGTATTCAGATCTTATTGTCCTTGTCTGGTATTTTTACATATTTATCTTTTCCTGTTTTTTTCAGGTAGGATTACCTAGATTATTTTCGTTTTCTAAATGCTTTTTAATTGGAGATTGCTTTCATCTTTTTATGGCTTACATCAGAGACAGGAACCTACATACATGAAGATTACTGTGCCTTTATAGAAATTACGAAAGCCCATGGGATAATCTCATGGTTTATTTAAATGGACGTTCACCTGCGGATGTTCAGCTAATGCAACACCTCATCATGTTGCTGTCAAGAGTTATTGTGGGAAAATCCCTCAAATCAGATTCAATAACAGGAACATAGCTGTAGACATCCATGATGTTCTAGTATGGATATGAATAAAAAAACAGAATAGCAGTATGGAAGATAGCTCTATATCCTCTGTTATTATAAGCCACTTTCCCTTTGGCTAAAGGTTTTCTGTTTTTTTCCTTCACTTCACTATTTCCTTCCTTCCTTCCTTCCTTCCTTACTTACTTACTTACTTACTTACTTACTTACTTACTTACTTACTTACTTACTTTACTTTACTTTACTTTACTTTACTTTACTTTACTGTTTCAGTCTTTTCTTGTTCCTTAAGACAATTCTCCCAGAAATGCACTGATTTGATACCTGGATTGGATAATAGCTCTTATATTCACTAGACTGAGAGACCTTTTATTTGTCATTTTGTTTGCAAAAGTGTAAAACAAAAATAAATTTCGTTTGGAACAGCTCTTTGGACAATTTCATCTTTTTTTTAATGTGCAGCCTTGAAAAATACTAAAAATTACTGTAAATTTACAGTTTTATCATTTTTTTTAAAGTTAGCTGTTTCTGACATTACATGAATGACAAAGATTTAATGTTTAGTATCATACACAGAAACACGTTTCCACCAATCTAGTTCCAGCAGGCTGCTATAGTTTACATTACATTTTGAAATATTTGCAATTTGCAGTCAGCTTTTAATCAAGTATTATTTGTTGTTGCTAATGTATACTTCATTTGATCATATTTAATATCAATTCTTTTTTCTTTTTTTCCCGTTTTTTTAACAATGTTTATCTCAGCCCTGATGCCTTCACTCTCACGGCAAAGTACAGGGTTCATTCAGCCAACCATGGTAACGGTATCAGCATCACTCGATAGGATGAACACAGGAATAGGTATCACATTGGATCAGAAAAAAACAGGATCGGTTCTCTAATTCCTTCCTTCCTTCCTCATGTCTTTCTCATTCATTCCTCATGCTTACCTTTCCTTCCTTCCTTTAAGACTGTTCTTTTTTCTCCTCAGTGTTTTATAACAAGTCTGCAGACTGTGGAAATATCTTCCATAAATTCATGGTGAACTTTAGGGTTTTATATTTTTAAGACAACCTAAGGGATGTAATTGAATATTCTGAAGTTTTTACACTATAAACAGAAACCCTGTTTAAGGCTGAATAATGTGAAAGCATTTACTGTGAAACTCCTGCAACAGCTTTACCTAAATACCTACTAATAGCCACTGTATTACCTTATACTAAAATGTAAAAAAAAAAATGCAGAGGTTTCCACATAATGAAGCTTTAGAGCTGCTTAGTCTGCAGAGAACAGAATATGAGGTTTGGCAGAGACAGCATATTGATTGCACTTTAAAGCAATAGAAAAAGGTCATTTAGTGTGATTAGTCCAGATTTATGCTCTTCCAGTCCAGGATCCAGTTAATGTTGCCCCTGTCAGAGTCTTTTTCTTGCACTACCTCCCTGTAGGGTGAACTTTATGATCTAGATTGGCTTCAGATAATCAGGTCCAAGATGGGTAAAATTAGGGTGAGCCGACTGCCAAATGCGTCATTAGAGCTTAACCTCTACGACCGTCCCGCTGTCTGCCTCTAAAATACAAACAAAAACCAACCGTAATACACAGCAGCTTTGGGTTCAAACAAATGCTCAGATCATCAATGCAAAGCCCACAAACAGCCACCTTATTTATAAATCTAGTCTGGTATACAAAAATCTTTTCTTCTTTTTTTTTTTTTTTATATAGGGACAACAGCGCATCCTTGTAATTTATAGATTCAATTTCTAATCTGTTGGTGCTTAATCCGATCTGTTTCTGCCAGAGCTCTGAATACGTCTGATATAGATTCTATGGGGATTAAGATGCTCCCTGGATACAAAGACCCTTATCACGGACGGCCTCTCACCAAGGGGGAACTGGGTTGTTTCCTCTCTCATTACAACATCTGGAAGGAGGTGAGATACTTAAACACACCTGAGGCATTTGGGTCCATCTGCTCACAGCTGATAACAGTTTCTGTTAAAACATTAAAGAAATAAGTTTGCTATTTGAAAAGTCAATTTTCTGAGACCAATTATTATTATTATGGCATGCAAGTATTTTTGTGTTTCTTGTTTTCGATCAGGAGTAACTTTAGATATGAGAAAATTACTTTGTTACTTTAGTTGGACTGAGTGGTAGCGACAGAGAGCTACTGCAGCTGCCGTCAAACCACCCTGCCATCTACTTCCCCAAAAAGGTGCATCTCAACAAATTACCCCAATGCTATAAATTAACTAAATACATAAAACTGAGCTATAGATTTAAATAATCCCAACCTGAATTAAAGCGTTTCTCTTTCTTAAATCCAAACATTGTCTAAGCCAGTGAAAAAAAACGTTTTGCAAACTGCAAAAAAATTGAAATTTTAATGAGTATTTTTTTCTTAAAATAAGTGCATTTGTTCTTGAATTGAGGAGGTAAGTGAAACACTTTAAAAATGGAACAACATAATTTACATTTGAAATAAGAAAAAAACAATTGCATTGTCTTATTTAATTTTACTGAGACGTCGGTAATCTAGAGTTATCAAGGTTGGCACCATAGGATTGGTGTGTATCGGGCAGAGTTATATTGCCTGTAGATAATGGGAAAGGTTTTGC
>NW_015150526.1:1750762-1767170 GCF_000732505.1 Cyprinodon variegatus | reverse complement strand
ATTCCCCTAATGTCAGTTAATACACAATCATTGTGAACCTAGGAACCTTTGGCTGGCTCTTGTTTCTGTTATGAAGGGTCTCTAATGGTCTATTTTATCAATGAAGGTTCTAAATGTCACAAATTTGTAACACAACAGAATTTGTAGTGATCTTTAAGACAGATCTATCCATCCATCCAATATATTTTCAATTTTAAAACACCTTCAATTCAATGAAAAAAACCTTTTCAATCAAAGAAAAATCTATTTGAATTCAAAAATATAGTTGAGAGTCTAAAAAATACATTTAAACAATGCTTTTCTTTGATTAAAAATGTTTTATTTGATAGAAGTAATTTTTTGTTGTTGTTGTTTAAAGCAACTTTTTTTACTTGAAGTAACATTGTTTTTTTATTGGACCATATAATGGGTAGGACATTTTTGTCTTTATCATTCAATCAAAAAAGAAGATGCTTTAAACAAAAAACAACAAAATCAATAAAAAAAAAATGTAGAAAAAATGTAGAAAAATGTAGAAAATATAAACTTTTTTCAATGATATAGGTTTTGAATGCAAATAAAATATTTGAGACTTAAAAAATTGCATTTGAACACTTTTTTTTTCACTGAAAAATGCACTTTTGATCGAAGTAATCCTTTTTGGGTTTGGGACTTACATGGGTAGGACATTTGTTTCCTAAACTTTCAATTCCAAAAAAGTTGTTTCAGTCAAAAAAAAAAATTTCAGTCAAAGAAAAAATGGTTCAAATGCAAAAAAAAATACCCCGTGAATAATAAAACTTTTTTTAAGGGAATGTTTTTTTTTATTAAATCTTTTGAAATGAAAAATGTTATGAAGTTTTTTTTTTTTTTTTTTTTTTTTTTTTTTTTTTATTGAATCATTTTGACACATTAGTCCCACAGTGGGTGGGACTAATGTGTCAAAATGATTCTCTATAGGTCAAAATTGAAAAGTGTCTACACCAACCACAACGTCTTTCTGATCAAGAAGTCATGTTCATACCAAGCTTATGCCAGCAAGCGAGGGAGCAGTCATAGAGTTGTTGGTAAGAAGATAAAACAGTTTGCAATAATTGTTGTCATGTTGTTTGCCTATTATTTTGATATTTACATAAAATTGTAAGCTTAATAACTTGCTAGTTCACGTTGATTAATGTTTTTTCTTTTGCTTAATATTCTTCATATTTTCTGTCTGTGAACATAGACCTGATGTCCTTCAGCAAAAAGTTTCTTTTTTATCTCATCTATCCATAGGAAATTCTCCAAGGGTTTTGGCTTATTAATATGTAGTTTGGGAAATTAGTCTGGCTTTTTTCTAGTTTGATTTTAATAATGATTTCCTTCTTGGTTGTGTCTCAATAGGGCCATTTTGGTTCAATTGCCAACAGGTGGTGGGATCTGACCATGCTGTTACTTGAGCCTGAATTTCACATTAATCTCTTTAGAAATTTTTTCCTGGGCTCTTTTGTTATCATTTGTATCTTTGATTTATCATCAATTCTCCTCCTAACTCCACATCCAAGGAGGGTGACTACAATCCCATTGATCTTAAATTTCTGAATATGTGCAACTGTCATCACAGGAACATTAAACTGCTTGAAGATGGTCTTAAACCTTTTACCTTTAACATGCTTGTCTATCATTTTCTTTTTAATCTTGGGAAACAACTCTTTCCTTCATTACCTTTGGTCCATGTTTAGTGCTGTACTCCCCTTTTCACCAAACAACATAGTAAATATAGCCCTATACTCTATATAGTCCTACTGACTCATTACTAGATTGTAGACATTTGTGATGCTAATTAGTGGGCACACTGATTTAACATGTTGCTTTGGTCGTATCATTTTAGTCTTTTCTAGGGGTATCATCATTTTTGTTTCAGCCCTGAGAGGTGCAAAATAGGTCTAAGGCTTGAAACAACCTTGAGAAAAATCGTTTATGTGAATCAGCAATGTGCCAGTATAATATCCAGGTGTCCTGAAACAGCAGGCAGCATGATACTACTCCATATTCATATTTCATATTCATTCATGTTTCACTGCAGAGGCAAGATTAGCATATATATATATCATTTCAGAGCCACCTGCCAGTTTATTTGAAGTTTTATCCCACGTTGGTTACCTTAACAACTCTTTCACCAAACTCTCCTAGAAAATAAAATTGAATGAAATCAACTTCTGCACTTTATGCATTTGTGTGGGTTTCCAGAGCACCTTGATGACCATATTAAGACTTTTTTAGAGTTAGAAAGCAGAGAACAGAAAAAATAAACACTTTGGGGAAGCATATTTCCTCACCCTTGATTCAAAACAGCTTTTAAGTACTTACAGTCATCCGCTTTCAAAAACCACAAGACTTCATGTAATCAAAGCCACATGTGAACCAAGGGCACAGTCTGGTCACAAGAATCAACCATGTACAATCTAAAGTAGTGACCTTGACACCTTCTCAAACAGCTTGATCTAATTGTGTTTGTCTGCTTTCTAAAATATATGTGCAAACAATTTTTCACAATAATATACGTAAGACCAACATCCACAATCAAACACACATCCACAATAAACTTTCTGTATCCTTGTGGGGACTTTCCATTCACTTGCATCCATTTCTACAGCCTAATCATGATCCTTACCCTAAACCTAAAAATATATGGCTACCCACACACACACACACAAACATCTATCCATTGGGGATGGTTTTCATACATTTTGGGGACTTAGAGTAAGTATTTTGTGGGGACCAGTTGACTGGTGCCTATAAGGTAAGATTCACTTCTTAGGTTGGCGATTAGATTTAGGACTAACATTTGAATTGAGGTTATTTTAGGTTCAGGGTAAGTTAAGTGTTAATAATGGTTCTGTGTTAGGCTATACAAATTAATAGCAGTGAATGCAAATCCCAGTGTGTATGTGTGTGTGTGTATTTGTGCTTTTGGCTCGCTGTCTCACTTTCTTTTCAAGAGATGTTTTTTACTGTTGGAAGGATAAAAATTTAATTTCCTCTCTTTCTATAAAGTCATTCATCAAAGTCTTGTGTTTGTTTTTTTATTTATATTTTTTCTTTTTCTGTCAAAGTTTTCATTTATAGTATTGTTTTTATGGTTCGGTGTTGGATCTTTATTAACCTTATCAAGGTTTGATCTTGTTGCTTTTGGTTTATGTTCTTATTTCTTGTATTTGATATAATTTTATGTGTTCATCTACCACACTTTATCCCAAATAATGGAAGCATGATCAACAGTTTTTCTTAACAGGTGTGCCCATGACACTTTCTGCACCACACATTTATTTCAGGAGCTCCTTCTAAGCTCTGCTATTTAAATCTATTTTTCAGATATTTTGTGTGTTCCATTTGTTTTCTGATTGCACCTCATTTTACCAGTTTCCCTGCAATAAAGGATATTGATATTCTATTCAGACACCAGTTCCATTGTTTTGAGTCAGCATTTGCTTTCAGTGACATTAATAAACGTTATGCCTTAGGAAAATAACCTCCACATAAAATTCCTATATCCAGGCCATGGCCATATACACTGCAAAAACAAACAGATGCAGGTTAGATATTACAGGAATGGCTCCAATAACAATGTCACTTACTCCAGTGTTTCCAAAACTTTTCTTCCTGGGCTCCCCTTCAGCTTACAAAAGAGTTTCCATGCCCCTTTTCTTGACTGACAGTTTCATCACTTTGGCAAAGAGAAGTCAACTACAGTAAATCACATATTGCAATGAAATACAGTTTAATGTGTTTTAATGTGAGTAGCAACACTGTAGATATCTCTGATACCAGCGCTTAAGGCTGTAAAAAACGATTCTTAGATTCCAATTTTACGGCTGCAGTCATTTTAGGTAATCCATATTAACAGGAAAAGTGTTTGATGGGAACTACGTTTCCTTCTGTCTGGGTAGTGCAAAATGCATCAGTATGTAATGCCAAGCATGGTGTGATATGCTGCTCAAACAAAAATAAGTCTTGTGAGGAGTTCTTTTAGCTCCACAAATAACCAAAACATAATCTGTGATGTTTATAGGAAAACAGTGAAAAGTTGTTGCAGTACAACAATCTCTTCAAACACTGCAGGTTAAACCACATTACACAGTATGGCAAGGCAAGGCAAGTTCTTTTGTATAACACAATTAATAGTGCTTTAAATTAACTAAATAATAAAATATAAGAAACATAAAAGCAGGAGAAAAAAAAAAAACATTTGTAAAAAAAATAAAACAATTGCACCATAAAAATCTGAAAAAAAAAACAAGTAGAGAAGACATGATAAATGCAGACACAGAGGAAAATAAAACAGTTGGATCACAACCTTGAAATTCAGATAAGTGGATAAGTGGTTTGTTCCAGATAAGTGGAGCATAGGAACTAAATGCTGCTTCTCCATGTTTGGTTCTAGTTCTGGGTGTACAGAGTAGTCTTCAACTAGAAGATGTGAGTGTTCTGGGAGGTTGATACTCTGAAAACAAATCTGTTGTGTAGTGAGGTGCTATCCATTCAGTGGTTAATAGACTAAAAGAATGATTTTAAAGCCTATTCTCTACATACACACATATACACTATTTATAAGAATATCTATATAAATTTGACTTGTCATGACTTGACAAGATAAGTATTGTCGACATTGTGGAAGCCATTTTGTATTGTTGGAGGGAAAAAAGGAGTAGGGAGAGCATTTTTGCCACTGCAGTCTGATCATTGGATGTCAACAAAATTAACACACTGTAGCTTTAATTTGTTGATGACTTAAAAAAATAAATTGAAAAATAAAAAACTTAAGCGCCATGATAATATGATATAATGTACAATACAAATAATTGTCAGAAGGTTCAGAACATAGGACCCAGAATTCAGGCGAGACAGACAGTTGTATATTGAAAAAAGAGTTTATCAATAAAGAGTTCGGCTGCTCGTCTGCAGTGGCGGGCTCACTAGAAACTCTGCAGGAGTACAGGTTCAGGTCAGTGACATATAAGCTCAAACGATGGATAGCAATAAGTATGGAAGCCACCAACTGTCAAAGTTCAACATGTGCTCAGAAGGAGTGTTGTCCAGAGCAGCGGAACTCCTTTCCTTTATGCTGAGATGGCGCCAGAGATCCAGAAGAGAAGAGAAGCAGGGTCCTTCAGCAGCCAGAGCATGCATGGGAACCTAAAGATCCTGAAGGGTAATCCAAGCCGTGGACAGAAGACGGGTCAGGAACCAGCAGAACCAAACAACGGGAACGCTAGAGTTAGCCTTGCTAGAAAGTTTGAATAATCTGGCAACAAAGGCTGGAGCCCAGAGGCTTAAATACCAGAAAGTGCAGGTGGATGTGATAAGAGTTAAAGAGTAGAGGATGGAGCAGAGCAGAGCAACATGAAACAAATCTAGCCTAAAAGTGCCAAGATCATTACATTAATACAAAACAGAACAATGTTATATTATCTAATATTATCTTATTTTATATTGTAGTATCTTACATTATATTGATATTATATGATATTAAATAGGCTGTGATGACATTATGGATTAATGATGTACCCTGTAGTGATACAACTAGTGGTGGCTGGTCAGCAGAGGGCACTAAGGTGCCGCCTCACCCACCTAATGACCTGGATTAAGACATAAAAACCAAAAAAAAAATTGAATTATAAAATAAAAAATATTTCAAAATATATCAATATATTTTTAAGATGTGGAAGATAAATATTTAATCTTTGATTACTAGTAAAGCTGTTTTGTTCGTTGTTAGATTGGTGACATATTTATACCCTTGGGCACAAAACTCTTTGGCCATTGTCTTTTGTTAAGAGTTGTACATCTGCAGTAGCTCCTCTGCAATGCAAAAGGATAGGGGAGCTCAGGGCCCTGAGCTGACAGGAACTGTTTACAGAGTCGTAGTGTGGTTGATTGAAAGGTTGAGTCGTGGAAGTGAAATTCCTTAAAGCAAATTTACAAAGAGAAGCTAGAGGTGAAACCTTTTGTACCTGACCAGCCGAATTTCAGAATTAATCAGCTGTTCAAAGACAGATGGAGACGGTACACTCTGTCTTTTTCCAGGACCTGGTTTAGCTACAATGCTTGGCTAACTGCATGCAGCGAGGCTTACGCTTTATTCTTCTTTCCTGCCTCCTTTTTCAAACATCATTATCTGACCCAGCATGGATAAAGACAGGTACGACTCATTTAAACCACTTTTTAAAAGAGGCAAAGATGCATGGACATTCTGGGATTCACATGGAAAATGATATAATAAATGCTTTTTCTAGGTGTTTGTTAATTTGCATAGTTGCTCTTCAATAAACACATTCTCAGAAAATAAATTGTTTTTATATATTAAAAAAATATATTGCTGAGTAAAAGCTTCTCCATTATTAAACTAGTACATTTTTGTAAGGTTTTTAAGGTTTGTGACGCCATATTGGACCATGCTTAACACAGATTTGCCTTCACAAAGCCTCAGAAGGGCAACATTTATGTACAAAAAGTAAACCTGTACATTAAATTATGTTTTTATGATGTTGGTTTTTGTTGTTGGCATTCATATAAATTTACTGGTGTGATAACTTAGTAAACGTCTTTTTGTATACATCTATTTTGAATTTATAGCCCCCCTTGGAAGAAAACTCCACCAGCTGCTACTGGATACAACGGATTTAAATTTTACCCCTTTGTTTTTGGGATAAACACAATTTTGAGACATCGCCTAAAAAAAAATCTGACTTTTTCATGTTAAAACATGTGTAATAGTTTTGCGCTTTGATTAAAACTTGGCAGAAAATCCAAAGTGTGAAATTGGCTCGGATTTTTTTGTATGGGGTGGTTGGGCAAACCAGAAATGCCCAAAAGGGCATGCTCTGAATATAGTGCCATTGACTGACTATCACCTATCCTATTATGACGCTACAAAAAAGGATGATTTCAACAGTCAGGGCCTGATGCAGTCAGTTGGTAAGTGCTGCTACTTGTGTAAAATTTACCTCCAACGTTAGGGACCAGGAAGCAATCTTAAAAGAACATGAATTTAAAGTTTGTTTCAAAAGTACTGCATATGTTAAATACAGCGTTTAAATTTTTTTTACAACTGGCTAATAGACTAAGCACGATAGAAACCAAAAGGACGAGTATCTTATCACCCTCCAAAATCTCTCTCTGGTTTGGAATATATTTCCCCAGAATCAGTTAACATATACAGTCGTGAATTTAAGGACTACAGCTGTGAGTATATATTATGTGTTTTCTATTTTTCTCAAGCTTGTTTCTGTTTTACAGAGAAGATGAATAAAACATCTCTATCTGTATTTTTGCAGAACAAATCAATAAAAGCCTCCTTCTGAATCTCTAGCTGTATATTTTCCATCTATCCATTTTTAAGCACTCATCCAAGTACTCCACCAATTAAATTGTTTATCAACAATAATAAAAATGTGAGTCCTATAATGTCTGTGCAGCAAAACACATTCTTTGTAAATGTTCTAACTATCCAATCTAGTCCAGAAGGTGGAGATATTTTAGATGTCTAAGTCTATTTAAAATTATTCTTCGTGTGTGTGATTATAAAGACCCTTTTGGGAGTACAGTGCAAAGTTTCCCTTCTTTAGGTACTTATAGTAAAAGAGAAAAGAAGAGGAAAAAAAAGGCTTTTAATGATATGACCGATGTTCTGTAGAACTGTATCTTACAAAAAGGTAAAAGTAGGTGATTGGTAACCTCAGCAGAGATAAGAGTAAGCAGATGTTGGACTGGTAGTACTACCAAAAAACAATTTAATTATTTATTTGAAGAAATGAGCTGTCAGTTATTTATTTCTTTCCTGTCTGCCCAGAGATTTATTTTATTTTTGGTGAGAGGTGTAGTAAGTTAGGTACTGACTAAACCTAATTCTTCTTTCTGCATTTCAAAAGAAGTACATGACTAGGCATGATTATGACTATGAATTATCACTTGGATTTTACTCTCTCAATGAACCATAAACATTTTAGAATACAACAGAATAGAATAGAAAATCCCTTTATTGCCCCACAATGGGGAAATTCTGGTGTACAGCAGCAAACAGACTATAGAAAAATGGTCACCCAAATATGGACCTTAAAAAAATGTATAGGAAAAAAATACTAGTAAAGAGTTAAAAGATAAAAAAATAAAATAAAATACTGTACTGTAAAATGCTTTAACATTATAAAAATTGTGCACCTGGAGAATAAATAACCAATATAATGCTATGGATATTTTTATAGTAATGGATATTTGAAAACAGCAGAAATATCAGAGATGTACAAAATGACAGCAGCATGTTATTTAACTGACTAAGGTAACTGTGCAAAATCAGCCTCAATGTACAGCTTATGAGGTTGTTGGGAACTGTGGTGGTTATAGAGTTTTACAGCTGCTGGGAGATATTTTCATTAGATGTACTTAAGAGCTATGATGTATTTTAAACTAGATATCCGATGCAAAACGAATAAGACAAAAAAGCTAAAAACATCTGTCTTGTTATCAGTAGATCAAATCTTTAATCCTAATTTATGACACGATATCATCAATGATATTAATATTTACATTTACTATGATTATTGTGGAGAAGTATAGACTTTGTTATTTAATCATATGCATCCAAGCCTGCATAAAGTTTTAAGTTTTATTGTTACTACAATGTGTCATGTTTTGATTTATTGTCTTCTCTTGGCAAAACCCCTGAAGCTGCTGACTTTAAAGGGTTTTCCATTAATCAGCTTCCAACACTTAAAACTAAAATTCAATACACAAAAAGTATATGACTTTTTTGTATGTATTTGAATAGCGCAGCGTACAACAGTTTGTTATATTTTTTTATAATGCATAACAGATGCAGTCTAACATAGACTTGAGAAAAATGATATCTGAAGAAGAGGAGTATGCAAATAAAATGAAAGATAAACTAATAAATGGCACAAAATGGTTATGGTAAGCCCAATATTTCAAGTTTTAAATGTTAATAGTAGATAATAAACATTATTTCAGGTTTTTAGGAGGGTGTGGACACTCAGGTGTTTATTGAGTTCAATAAAGTAAATTAAGTATTTAAAAATATTATAAAGTCATTATATGCCAAAAATATGCAAGTAAATAATTCCCAAAAAAGAATATTCTGAAGATCAATAGTTCACCAAAAAATAGCAAAATTCCAAATTACAATAGTAAGGTTTTAAAGATATTTTCTAAAAATATATCTGTGATACTGTGTAACTTCTTTAATACCTTCCAGGTGTAGGTTTAGTTAATATAAAAAAATAGATTGTGAAAAGTCCAAGTAAGACACTTCAGTATTTAACTTGCAGGTGAAATATCTTTACATTGCAGAGAAATAATGACACCTGTATTGTTATCTGGCCTTTATATTACTTACGCCTTCTTGACTCCATTTGTTTGTGGTTGACCTCTCAACCTCAGGTTGTCACCACATAAACGTTAAGAGTTCCTGCTCAGTGGTGAGTCAGTTTAAGATGAATGCAGCTATTAGATAGTTCTTAGGCTGAAATCACCACGGAATTGCCTGTGTTGGCTTCCTTGTATAGATTCTCTCTTAAACTATTCTAGGTCTGTTTCTAGGCAATGCACTGGATGCTAATTTCTGTTTTAACAGAATCGTTTGTTGCCTGCTGCTCATCTTAGCTCATACAAAAAGTCAGGGCCCCTTCATGGCAATCATGCCGCTTTCATTAGTTGGGCTTTTTAAAGAAAAGGTTGCTTGTCATTTTTATGACACTTAGCTCACATCCCCTCTGCAGGGACACCTCAGCATCCCTTCATGGATTGCATCAGCTTTATCTGGCAAGAAACATAGAAAAAAATTAAGGGACATTGTAGCAATTAACTTCAGGCAAAATATGTTTAAAGTCTTCCCCAAAATAGTAAAACTTTACGTTTTTACTAAACAACCATTTGTAATTAGGACATGTTGGTTGTACAATAAACATACTTTAAAATATAGTAACATGCTGATAGAAATATCTAAAGAAATGCAAAGCATTGTCAACCTCCTGGATCTTTTTAAATTTTTGATACAACCAATTCATTACTTTAGCTTTTTGTGTATAAATATGAACAGTAATGTTTGAGAAGAAAAAAGAAAACTATACCAACATTGTTGAGGCTTTTATCCTACATGCAGAAATAACTCTCAGAAAAGAAGAAAAAAAAGGTGGAAACAACAATAAAGAAGGCTGGAAGCAATTAAGTTGAGTCTAGAAGATTTGTTGGATTATAAATTCTAAATATTTGAAATTATGAAAATTACTGCCAGGGAGAGGTTAATGGGTTGCATGGTTGAGAGTTGTCATTTGGCAATGATGAGTCCACAGAGGGTAGATGGAATTTGAGATGCTTGCTGCTGTGGCAGACAGAGCATTTAGCAGGAGCGGTTACCAGACATGGAATCTAGAGTTTAACAATGGAGATCAATTAGGATGAGGTACGGTGTGTTCGATTTCAGAGGCTGGATCCTCCAAGGACCCAGTCTACCTGGTCTGGGACCTGGTAGATCTGGGAAAATAAGGAGGTTGAAAGAGTTTTGACTATGGATTCAAAGAGGTCCAGCTTTTCCAGCCAGAGTACCAGACAGCTTTCACCGCCCTTATACTCTGCACCCTTGCAACCATGCCAAATGACACATAGAGCAGGCAAAGAATGGATACTGAACTTCTCTCTACTGTTCTGGGTGCTAATAACATTTTCGAGGAGCTTCAGCAGCAGTACCATTGCCACGAATATCATATTTATAGTCCCCACACTGCAGAGATATTTGAATCTGTGATTAAATGTCCACCAAACTCATGTGCACAGGGACAAATAATACCTTTCAATAAACCAAATATTACCTGCCACATATCAGACTCAATAACAATGTAAAAAATAAATTTTCATTAATTTCAGATTAAACTATTTGCATATTTGTTTTATTTTAAACTGCACTTAGAATATTCACCACTTTTCGGGGTAATCCCTTCGGATTGCCAGAGAAAAAAGGCATGCTGGTGGGAAGGGACCCTTCCCACCAGCATGCCTTTTTTCTTTGAGCATGGAGCAGCCGGCTTGTTTGGACTCAAAATGAATCACGGTATACCCAAGGCTATGTAGGATACACTGGACCCATCCCTTAAAACGGGCAGAAAGAAGGCTGCATTTGTAACCGCATAAAGTGCAGTCAATAAAAACAGGCCTCTGCGCTGCGCTATGATGTAGTCGGCTGATGAATCTGACTTTCAGAGGATGCAGCCGCTGAATTCAAACTCAGCAGTAAGTTTCACAGGATACATGTTGCTGCAGAAGAAAGTCAAAGGTAAAACAGTGGATACAACCTTGAAATGCAGAAACACAAGCGTTATTAGAAATGCATAAAGTGACATAACTGTCTCAGGAGTTGACTTGAAATGTAATATTATTACTTAACACCCAGACAAAGAGTGAGTGAAACCTTGCTCCTCTTATACAGTTCTGATTGGAGGGTTATTTGCTGCACCTGTTGAAGTGCACCTCTACATAATGAGCCACAGCCAACCACAGTCTGCAGGATGCCCTCAAGTAGATAACTTGTGGAACTTTTTAGGTATTTATACATTACTCCATTTCTTATTTTTCTTCCTACTTCTGACTTCTGCTCATTACATTTTCACACAAGTATCTGTATTTTCTACTCCTTACATTTTTAAAACAAACGTTACTCGTTACTCTTGGCTTCGGTTTAATGTTTAGAAATGTTTATTTCCCGTCATGTGCGCCATCCAACGCAGATCATTGGCGTCATCCACATCTAGTGAAAACCATTGTGATTGGATGAGTCATATAACGCAAACACGCATTGGTTAGCTAAAGGAAATCATCAGAAGCAAGCAGGTGTTCTTCAAACTGCAAACGTGAATTGTCTATGCCATGCTACAATGTTGGATTCAGAAAAAGATGTTGAAATGGAGCACATACTTTTTCATTTTCACTTGACTAAAGAGGTCAAACTGATACTTCAACTTTTGCCAGTGTTTTTGAAGTATCTATACTTCTACTTAAGAAACAAATGTGTTTACTTTTGACACCACTGGCCATAATATATTTAAAATGATAAACTAATTTAAGATGCTGCTGACTGAAAAGTAAGTGGAGGCAATGGCTAGAGGAACACATAAATAAAATGATTAACCCCTCAGCATATTGAGACAGTTTTATAAAAGAGATTTTTAAATATTTTTTGCCCTTTAAATTTTAAATTAATGATAATTATCTTTCACTGTGGAGATAGGCTTTAAAATATCTTTAATTTCTTAATATTTTATTTGATAAAGGAACTACAAGATGATATTAGTTGCTGTAACATGCTCAGGAATGTATCATTGGAGACATACAGAAAGCAAAATTTGGCCTGATATTTTTCAGGAGACAGATGGATTCCCAGAGGCAAGCACACATTTACTTCTGCTTCAGATTTAAATCTATTTCTTAAATTAATTTCAGTATTTTCTGCATAATTGAATGCAGCATATGTTCAGTCCCAGTGCATAGAAACCTGATGGATCTCAAAAGAGTTACATATCATCTTTTATGGGATGGAGAAGGAGGCGTTCGGCTAATGAGGATGATTATGATCCTTACAGCCCAACTAGTGTGCTTTGTTATATGAGGTTCAGAGTTCTAATGATTCTGACCCATGGCATTCCTTCCTTCTTACTCCTTCACTCCACATCTCCTCCTGTGGCTGCCTCTTTATTCCTTGGTTGTGCAGATTGTTCACACACATGCAAATTGGACTGACTTGTTTGGATATGCATGTATGTAGGTGGTTGGTTGCTTCCCTGATGACCCGTTTTTTCGAACAGGCAATAAAACTGAGTCACTGCAACCACATACAAGATACAAAGTTTGAAAAATTAAGAATATGCAAATGTGAACAAAGCACATCTTAAATATGTTTTAATGCTGTATTAAACAAGACATCAGCCTAAATGTAAAGGGAACACAAAAAAATTGAATGTGACACTGAAACCACCCATGAAAATATGCAAATAAACACTGTGAACAAAAAAATGATTATTACTTCCAGCTGAGATTGCTGATTTAAACCTCTGCGAAGGGAGATTGTGATCATGCTTAATTACTTAATGTATCTCTTGTGAGTCGAATGAATGGCTTGTAATGGTAACAATTGTAAATCTGAAATAAATCCTCAGATTTAATCGTCTTTCCAATTAGGTTACTTTAAACACAAAAAGACATCATTAGCACTTACATTCAGTTGTAGGTGGTAGTAAGGTTTGCTATTTCCATTATGAATTTGCATTATAAAAACAAAAAAATGATTCATTGCTTCCCCTAGTTGTGAATTTGTTCCTATTTCCATTTCACGATTTCTCTGAAAATAAATGATGGTATAATTTTAATGTTTGTAATAAAAAGCTGCTTGTTGCTATACAGAGCAGCATTAGAACAGATCTGATCTAAGCAGGAAATCAAACATTGCATTACTTTCACAGTAACAATATAAAACAATATAGTGCAAAACATACTTGTAGTAGTTTAATATATTTTCCTAATAATCTCCAATTTTAAAATGGTTGTAAAAACGTAATTTTGTACCACTGTAACTAAATGACAAAACGATTATTATGATGATACTGTACGATAAATTACCAGGGAATTATGGTATTATGCTATACATCATCAGAATAATTCCCTGTACTTTTACAGTGTGTCTAGTGCAAGTAGTCTTCAAGTTAATAGTAATATACTATGAATTTACAATGTAAATTGTATATATTGCAGAAGTTGATCAGCAATTTATATTGACACGGGAGCTGGCTAGGAGCTCCTCTGCCTGGTTTTGCGTTTCCTTGAAGGTGGGGCCTGTAGAGAAGGTTGACAGTTACCATTTGCATCTGTTCTACTTTTTCTATGTCTGCTTCTATCTCCTTGAACCCCAGTCAGCCTCAGCTGATGGCCGCTCACACCGAGACCAGATCTGCCTGAGGTATCTTCCTCTTAAAAGCAAGTTTTCCTTTCCACTGTCGCTACAAGCATGCTTGGTGTGAGGGATTGCCTTCGACTCAATGAGTTGATGCAATCAGCTGGTTTTCTTTAGATAGAAATCTTTGAACCAATCTGAATGTACTGACTGGTTGAATTGTCTCTCTTAGGTGTTTCCAGAAGATATGTGTTATGAATTGGTGCTGTATGAATAAATTGAATGTAATTAAAATAAATGTAAATTAATACTTTCATCCATCTTCTCCAGCATTATCTGTCAGGGTTGTGTTGTGGGTTTGCATGTTTGCACATCACAAATACATGCAGTGTGTTCTATTTATAAAGACAAGGTCATTTACTGATAGTTCTCTTATTCTGGTATCATATCTGACTACATTTTAAAAGTCAATTGCTTAAATTCATGATTTTATGTGTGTTGAGGTGTGGTTTATATGTTTATTTTTGCATATAAACACTTTGCAAATGATGCCGCTGGCCTAGGAATGAGGCATTTTGGTCCAAATAATTTTTATTTCTAATTCATTTTTCATATCTAACAATATAGCGATTAGGTTGGAAACAAACCATGAAGGACACCACAACTTAATTTTTCTAATCTTCAGTGTTCTATTATCCACATTATATTCGCCTGCTTAACGCTTTGTACACTTTTCTTCACAGTTTACTTTATTTATTAAGTTTATTTAGATTTTACTTTTAATCAAACAAATGATTTAAATTTGGTGATAGTGGAGAACCCAAGAATGGTAGCCTACTGTGAAATAAGATCATAAGTACACATTTAAGACTGTACACATTTACACAGCAATATTATTGCATTATTTTATTATTGTATTTTTCAGCATACTAATATGTATCTCTCTTTAAATGTCGAGGAGCTTTTAAAATTTTTTTTTTCAAGTCACTAAAATTGGCATCAAATATATCAACTGGGTACTTGGATATGTATGTGTAATACAGATATCAATTTCAGAAAATCTCATACTTAGATACAATGTGCAAAAGTAGCCTCTTTATTATGGTTACATTTTCAGTGCAATGGGCCTTTTTCACTGGGTGAATCAACTGACTGCATAGATGAAATGTGACTTAATAACAGCCATTTGACAGGAGAGAAGAAAAAAGACACCATTGGGATGCAGTAGTAGCAAAAGTGTTAGTTTTTTTTTTTTTTTTAAACAGTCGAATGTCAACAAATACTTTGGCCGTTAGCATTTGATAAGCTGACATATCTCAGGGCTCTGTCAATACAAATCTGTTTTAGAATCTCTTATTGCATGTTCAGGAGACATTTATTAGTGTATAACAGTCAACCAGAGATCACCTAGAGTTATATTTTATTCATACTCTTAAATTCCATGTTTAATTCATCATGATACCAGAGGTATTCTCCTGAAGTAACTAAACAACAAGAAAGAAGTTGCATTAAGTTCCTTAGAAAAATGTGATAGTAATTAGAAAAAAATGAAATGCCTTCTCAAATGTTGGCCTTTCTAAGGTGCAAAAGCTTCACGTGTCAGAACACTTATGATTTATGAAGCCTTCAGTGTATTGGTCCAGTATAGTTCATGACAGCTGGCAAAGCCATTAATCATGAGATGTGTATCTTGCTCTTCCCATGGGGCTGATCCACTGCCATTGATCATATTCATGTCAGCACCATCAAGCCAAAGACAGAGAGTTAAACTTTATATAAAAATGATGGGGAAGGTTTCTAATCCAACTTAGTGGGTCTGATTTCTGTGTCTTGTCACTGGGCTATCTTTTGAGTTCAGAGGCATGCAGAAACGAAGTTGCCTTCCCAGTGATTTTATTACACCAAAGTGGTCACTCTCACTGAGCGGAAATAATCCCTTTTGGATTAACCTGGATGCTCAGTGATGTAGTAAATACAGGAAGGGGTTGAGCTTTCATCTTAATTAAAGATGGAGTTCAGATTTGTACAGATCAGATCGAAGTGACTCTTAGGAACGCATGAAATCTGTCACGAAGTTGAAGTAACTTAGGAAGGCTGAGCCATATTAAGAAACCAACACTATTAGGGATTTAAATTTAGTTTCCCCTCTTTTGGTCCCCTTGATAGGGAGGCATACAGATATATATTACATTTGCTTTGTATTGTATTGCATTTTATTGTATTGTATTATGTTATATTATATTTATTTGGTCATTTTAAAGATGTAATTGAAACACACTTCTTTTATAGCTACAGTTTATACAGTAGCTACCAGAGCCTGATACTAGTCATAGCACATTCCATAAATTTACAATAGGTCTGAGGTCGGAGCTATTCCAAAAGGCTATCCATTTCCAAACTACACTCACCGGCCACTTTATTAGGTACGCCTGTCCAACTGCTCATTAACACTCAATTTCTAAGCAGCCAATCACATGGCGACAACTCAGTGCATTTAGG
>NW_015150526.1:1739715-1749709 GCF_000732505.1 Cyprinodon variegatus | reverse complement strand
GGTCCAACCCGTTACTAGCATGGGGTACCTAATAAAGTGGCCGGTGAGTGTAAATTTCTGACTTATATGGGATCATTGTCCTGTTGGACAAAGCTGTTGTGTCCAGGTTTCAAACATCTAACCTTAAAATCTCTCGGGAAAAATCCACAAATCAAGGCAGTCTCACACTGAAAACATCCAGAACATCAAAATCTAGCATTAGCAGAGATTCAAAAACAGAAGATGCTTTAAAGTCACTGGTTACCGTAGCTGCTTACATTGCTCATGTGTATTTTTTAAATGTTATGTTAAATTTGAGAACACAACTGGCAACAATGATGAGATATAGGTGGAGCCAAGGTGAGACTTTAGACATAAGAATCCTGTGCCAGCTGTTCAGCAAGGGGACAATATGCTGAAAATCACCTTTGTTGCCACTTTTTCTGTGTAAAGGGAAAAACATAGCAAGTAGTCAATTAAACCGGTTTCTGGAAAGGAAAACCCTTCCAACTGTAGACTTCTATTGTAGCCCCAACCTATATTCCATAAATTTCTCTGCAACCTGCTTAGGGAAATATGGAATTATCAAAATGCAAATCAGTGGTTGTGTGTATGCATTTTAGCATCTATGTATGATTTGAAGTTAATGGTAATAAAAGAAAATTCAGTGCACCCAAATTTAGTTTTTAAAATGTTTGAATTTGTTAAATATTCATGTCCACCCAGTTCAAAAGGATGTTTAAAAGGCATGATATAAAATACGATATTCATGCTGATGGTCATATGTTGTGATTAAGGATCAGGACCCAAGCACAGCATTGATGAACATGATATCAGGAAACTTAGAGGGAACACAAGGACAAGGAACATGACAGCCACAGGCCAAAACAAAGAGTGCTGATATGGATTGCCCAAACACCTGGTCTGAAAACTCTAGGGTAGTAAAAATATTGTAGAGGAACTGAATTTATTAGACATGTGGAGGAATTTGAACCCCTCTACATAAAGCTTCACTTTTCTCTCGTTGCCACATTCAAGTATGACAGGCATAGATTATTTGTTTATAATCATTCGGACCTCCCTCTCTGACCATTCTCCGGTTAGGCTGCCGATGCAACTGCCCAGACCACTAGATCACACAGCTTTATGAAAGTTAAATAGATTGCTGCTTCTATAGGAAGATTTTACAAAATTGCTAGAAGAGCAGAAAGATATCTTTTTAGAATTAAATGACAACAATAACACTGACCCCGGATTGGTATGGGATGCTTATAAGGCATATATACGGGGTATAATAATATCATATTCCAGTTGTAACAGGAAAGAAATAAAAATTAAAAACAAAATAAAAAACACTAAAAGAGNAAAATTAAAAACAAAATAAAAAACACTAAAAGAGTGTAGCACCCCGCAACAGTCTTTCTGGTTCTAACGGGGTGGAATAACCTGAGCTCTTAAATAAAGTGGTATCTCTACCTTTAAAGATTGGTGCTGAGTCCTATGAACACAATAAAGCACAACCTATAAATCTGCTTTTCCCACTTTAAACTGTATGTATTCACCTACCTACCCTGATGAGCAGTCACACACCATATACCATTCACAGGAAGAGATAGAACCTAACTAAAGAAATAGAAATCATATAAGCATCACTCCAAAATAAGCACACATTTATTGAACTCGAACTCTTTTACTTAAGCTTAAACACAAACATATGCAATCTAACATTCAACCATTTTCATATAGATCAAAACCAGATGAGTCTCTCCCCATTTACCCCAAAAGGAAACTTAAAGCCGGCATCTACAAAAAAACCCAGTTCAGTTCGGAGCAGGCCTGGATGGGTCGCACGTGCGCTTTTTTTCTTACCCGACGAACGTCCCCAGGAGGTGGATACCATTCAAAAAAACCCAGACAGCGTGGGCAAACCTCCTCTTAGCAGCAACCAGTCCGGCTCTGCGGAATCTTCTTGCCCCGTGTCTGGAAATCAACACACAGTCTCCGCTCCTTGTGTTAGCTAGCCGCTAGCAACTTAGCTGGATCCTGCTAACTCTGGCCACTGTTCTAGCAACCAGAACCGCTTCACTGGTTGAGTTGGTCACTCACCCAGTCCACCATCATCCATCTGATGTCCGAAAGAGTTCTGTCCGCACACCTTCTTTTCACCAGACAAACGCAATCATCCACCCGGGTTGTGTCGTTACGCTGCGGGCATCCCGTCGCCTGCGGCGACCATCTTGCTCCTGTCTCTCTCTCTCCCCCCGGCTCCAGCTCCCCACTTCGGTTCCTCGTACTTCTCTTTTTTCCTTTCTCTCACTCGGTTTGGCTCTTCATCTTAAAATCACATTCTAATTAAACTATCATTTATAGCAGTTAAACATTTCTGCAACTTTTATCACAGTTTTGAGTAAATCATACATCAATTACACTTTACATATTTCCAAATAAGAAACAAATGAAACTTTAACATTACATATATTAAACTTCTTAAAGTTCCCTCTAGTCCCAAATGAACCTGATCATTCTTTTACCATTAATGCTTTTTAACATAACACTTTTAACCTCTTCATACCCTTTAACTTATTTATGCTTTTTAAACTATTTATACTCACAGCCACAAACTATTATAACTGTAAGCTGAACTCACAGGGGTTACAAGAGGAATAAATTGTATCCAAATCAGGTAAAATTCTAGGAAAACTCAGAACAGCACCAGGCCTCACTATCCAATAACATAAAAAAGAAAGCTGAACAGGATATATAATTTGCGCAGCAAAAGTTCTTCGATTACGGTTACAAACCAAACAAATATTTGACAAGATTAGTAAAGAAATCCCCTGGCACAAACTTTATATTCTCAATCCAGGACGAAAATGGTTGTTGTAATATGGATAATAGACGAATACATGAATGCTTCAAACTGTTTTATAAAAGATTGTACTGCTCCGAAGTAAAAAAAAGATGCAATAACATGATCTGCTGGATAAATTAAATATGCCACAATAGGCACCAGAACTGGAAAACTTATTAGAAGGACCTATAACAACTTTAGAAATTGAAAAGGCCATCTCTTCCCTACAATCTGGTAAATGTCCAAGTGCTGATGGATATCCTGTTGAATTTTTTAAAACCTTAAAGGGCAAAATTAGCTCATTATTACAACAAGTCTTTAATACATCTCTTGAAAAATCTAAACTACCTGATACCATGTATATAGCAAATGTTATTGTAATCCCCAAAAAAAGATAAAGACCCAGAACAATGCTCGTTATATCGACCAATTAGCCTGCTTGGTGTAGACATGAAGATTTATCTAAGATTTTGGCCACTAGATTGGAAAAGGTAGTCCCAAACATAGTCATTACAGATCAAGCTGGCTTTATAAAGGAGCATCTATAATAAAATAATACTAGACGACTTATCAACATTATTCAACACCTTAATCAGACACAAATACCAGGCATCATTGTTTCAATGAATGCTGAAAAAGGCCTTCGACCATGTCGAATTACAATGTTTGAAGTGCTATGAAGATTTGGACTTGGAGAAAATGTTGCTGCTACTTTTCTCCTTGGCTGTAGAGGCACTTGCAATTGCAATTAGACAAAGCAATGATATTGAAGGTATATTAACAGAAAAAAAGCATAAAAAATATACGCTGATGATACACTTTTTAACTTTGACAAACCCTGTGAAATCTATTCTGGCTTTAATTGACTGTGCCAACAAATTTGGTAAGATATCTGGTTATAAGGTAAATTAAGGAAAATCAGAAATAACGCCTTTAAATCCCTGTGACCTGGAAGAAACAACTTTCATCAAGCCATTTTGTTGGGCTCCTACGGGACTGAAATCACACTTAGAACTAGCCAGCTCTACGCTGAAAACATCAACCATTCATATTAAGGATTAGTTGGCGAGATGAAGGACGCTCCCTATACAGTATCTTTCTTGGGGAGAATTAACCTTATTAAGATGGTAATTCTCCCCAAGTTAATTTATCCAGTGTCTGTGCTGTTTTTGTTTATTTACTCTAAAGATTTAGCTGGAATCAATAAAGCAATATCAGAATTTATTTGGGCAGGCAGGAAACCATAAAATAAAAATTGAGGTCTTACAACTTCCCAGAACTTCGGGTGGATGGAGCCTGCTCAAGGTTGAGAACTATATACTGTCTTTACATGCAAGAATTATTTCACTGTGGACTACCCAAAACCACTAATCAATGATAGAGGAAAGCGTTTGTAAACCTTGTCACCCTATAAATATGTTAAACCAAAAAAGACTAAAACTCCCACTCATTGTCAAAGATAATTTTAATAATTACTAACCCTATTAAGGCATGGGGCATTCTAAAGAAAATAGTTGGTCAGAGATTTTCTCCAGGGAGTTTTATAAATATATTCAGTTAAGGCATTCCGTTAAAGCTAAAATGGGCTCACTTGAGTTCCCACAGTATTATTATTTACTCCAAAAAACTATTCTTGATTTTCATAAATGTGGGAGATTTATGCCAAGATTCTATGCTGAAATACAAGCCCTAAGGAAAGATAATATGGAAAATTTAAGATCAAACTGGAACACAGATATGAATTAGACTGAAAAAAAAAAGTTAATTAAAAGGGCAGCAACTAGATCATGTATACAGGGGAAAAAAACAGAGACATCTACAGTAACTTAAAGACATAAGAATGACACCCCTAAGTCTACACTTATTTTTTCATACTCAAATATCTCAGCTGGGTTTTAATACCTTTTCTTTTTATTTGTATTTTGATGGTAAATTTAAATTTATTTTAGATAACAAATTAAACTAAGTACCATAATACTTTTAAACATAAAAAGTTCTATCTAATCATATAAATTATACAATTGAAACAACAAACACACATTTTGGTGCACTACATATTATATAATGCACATGCTTTTTATTCAGTATACCTGCATGGACATTTTTTTCTTTAATAATATTACTCTACTATTGTTACTTCTGACAGTCTAAATATGTTACTGCAAAAAATGGAAATCTAAGTGAGTCATGTTTTCTTAAAATAAGTACATTTTTTCTCTAATTGAGGACGGAAGTGACATACTTTGCCAATGGAACAAGACAATTTACATTTGAAATAAGAAAAAAATATAGCATTGTCTTATTTCAAGTTCATATTATCTAATCTTATTTTAAGAGTAAAGATACTAATTTCATTGGCAAATCATCTTATTTACCTACTCAAATTAAGGGTAAATAGATCATTTTTGCAGTGTATACATGTATACACAGATATACTATCTGGTATACTACCAATTCCCTCTTTGTGAAAACAATGACCATATTTTTGTTTCAGTTTGCCTCTTACTTTCAGAAGTTCTAAAAAAAAAAAGATGCACAAACACTTCTCACAGTTGAGTTTCTGATTTAGAAAATTGCTCTTTATGTGGTAAATGTTTAGATTTGCATACTCTCCAACAATTCATTTTTGCAATTTGCTCTGCATATGATCTGCATATTGATTCTGACACGCACCCAAAAAAAAATGAAAAACGTGGCAAACTAACTTTTTACCTCTTCTTTTACTTGAGTAACAAATCAGTTTCTGGTGGAGATTGTGAGTAAAGCCTGTAGTGTTTGGTTGCAATAGTGTTTTAATCACTCTGCCATGTACTTAGAGTTTAGCTTTAAATGCAAAGGAGAAAATTATGAATAATGGCCTCTGCACAGCCGGAGTAGTCTGCAGGACTGCTATAATGCTACAATAGAAGGGGTTGATTAGTGGCATCTGGGGGGGATGATTAATTGATGCAAACACATTTCAATTTAACGGCTCTTTGATCAATTATTAATGAACACCTCCCCCATCCGCGCCACCGACCTCTTCTTTCATTATGTAGAACTTCAATTACCAGACTCTCTGCTTTGACCTACAGTAACAAGAGGTCTATGTTTGCAGAACTGAAAGGCCAAAGCATGCAGGTAAATATGTGTCTTAAATTAAACTAAAAAAAAAGCAAGGAAAAAATGACTGTCTTAACTTTGCACAGCTATTTAGAGAAGGATGCTTTAGTTAGGTTTTCTACCATGGTGTTTGCATGCAGCTGATAACCGTTTTTTTAACCTTTTTTTTTGTTATAAAGAGCAAACCCTCCCTTTCAGACTTTCCTGAAATATTTTGACAATGGCAGCTGAGCAATGGATGCTACCTAGCAGTCCTAGAGATGGAATTCTTATAAATGTACTACTGCAGGGAGGTTAGCAGGTATTCCCCTTAAGATTATTTACAGTACCTTCACTTTTTGCTCAGAAAAGAAAACGAGAAGGTGCTTCAGTGCAGCAAATATTTGAATAGATGTTCCAAATTGCTAGTGTAATATTCAGTGCTATAACTTAAAATTGCCAGGGACCACAACATTGGAGAAGCGATTTAATGACTCTTTTTGCTCTTTCTCCATGGAGGTCAAACAGCATCAGCAAATTAAATATTTAAGAGAATTTAATTGATTTAGTTGATGCAGCAAAAATTATTGTTACCATTTACAACGATTGTTTGTGCATTGCAAATTACTTTATAAGAAAAAAGGGCACCTGCAGTATGAATCTGGTTTTATGTTTCTATCCTTTCGCTTTCTGTGACAGATTGACTTAATTCTTTGGCACTTTATAAAGTTTTAAATGGTGCATAGCATGTAATACTTGAAAAACCATTTCAGTAAAGGGGCAAGTGATGCTTCCATATCATTTTATTGCAGTCATCACTCTTTTTATTAGTGTGTTTACTCCATGGAAAGAGCTCTACTCCTTCACTTTCTCATATATAAATAATTCATTAAAGGAGAGGGATAAAAGGGTGTAAAGAAAAATATATATTTAATGCAGTGGATCTGGGAGAGAAGCCAGAGGATATGTCAGACACAGTTATGAGGAATAGCGAGAGTGATAATATCTTGCGTGTAATGTGTTGTCCACACTTGTCCATTTTGCTCTGTTTTCAAATTCTAAAGCACGTGTACATGAAAATGCAAGGACACAGATGGAATGAAAGGGTTTGAAAGTGAACCTTGATCTCATCTTAACATCGATGCAAAGCTGTAGAGCGTCAGGCTAAGCCTCTCTGATTCTTTCGGCTTGCTTAATTGCTTGGTGAACCTGGCGGCTGCATTGAGTTCCCTGACTTACTGCACCCCTGAGAGTGCATTACGAGTGCTCTGTTCAGCTAATTGCCTCCTTTGTCCCCCATCATTGGCATACAGTTTGTCCACACATATAGTGACATACTGATCTTTATGATGCTCTACAGTATCTCCCATTCCTTTTTATCCAAGCCTATTTTTTGTTATTTTCTGCATCATACAGTGGTGTTAAAAAGTATGAGCCCCTAAAACGATTCTTAATTTTTTTTTTTTTATATCGGTTTCATATTTTTGAACAAATTTCAAATAATAATAAAAATAATCAGAGTAGATACAAAAAGCAAACGAACCTGTAAAATACCCATAAATATGTGTTCTGACCTTCTCACACCACAGAAATGATTAATCAACAAGCCATATTTGAATTAATAAAAAACATAACCAGGTAAATAAAATTAGGTTTCAAATTAATGAAAAAAAAAACTACTGTTTTCTCTGGTCTGAGACACTGGAGGCGTATCCAACATAGGCACTGAAACAGGGCTCACGTACAGGAACCATTAAGAGACAATGTTCACTGGCAGCCTAACTGGACTTCATAAGCTCTACTCTTGAGCCACCAGACTCACACTGTGGGTCAGACACATTTAGTTACTGTGTATTAAACAACCAACACTTAGAATATGTACAACAAAAGTACACAAGCATATCTACTCAATTTGTAAATAATCCTGCCTGTGGAGATGCCGGCGATGCCAATGTCAGAGGTGGCAATGATGGGAGGATAAGCGTAGGGGAGGGAGATGGTGCGTACAACCTCAGAAACCAACACTAGCTAACTCTCATAAATCCAAACGATATCTCCTGGTAGGTGGTAAAACCATCTGCACTACAGTGGTCACTGCAAAGGTGAGTGTTTGTGATAATGATGTGTCCATAGCGGGTACTTAAAAAATCAAACTAAACTTTGTTCAGACCAACAACTTAACTTGCAGTGGGGAAGCAGGGGACACGTCCCCTGCACTTTTTTTACTGTCCAAAAAAAAACTATTTTATGCTACAGTACACAGATAATGTTGGAGCACAAGGAATACCACAGCTCAAGCTGAAGCCCGTTTCCCTTAGTTTAGAACGCCCACAAGCTCCTGATTGACTGTCCATCCTTTCTTATGTGAGTGGCTGTCACAGCTGTCACTCCTGAAAGCTCACTTTACAAACATCTGATGCGCCACTTAATCTGGTCTGTGATTGGATGATCACAGCCCTGCCGAAGTCTTACGCGCTACCATAATTAGAACTGTAACGTCTCTCTGCTTTCCGGTACGTTTTGGTTTGGTTTTTAAGGTGACATAAACGGTCCAAGATCTTATGGAAAAATGTGGGTCTGCAAAAGACGACAGTTGGAGAGAAAGGCTGCTACTGTAAAATAGGTATTTTTTTCTTCTCATTGGGTAACGTTAACTAGAGGAGTTGTAATATCAGGTGTATTCATTTAATCAAATCTTTGAATTGCTTTCATGCTCATGCGTGTGTTTGTGTGTTTGGTTATTAGACTCACAGCCAGGGTGCCTGAAAAAAGAACGAAAGACATAAGAGAGATATTTCAAAGTCACAGTGTGAGTTACATTCAGAGAACTGTGTAGCACCCCTCCTAAAACACCTTCACTGGATCCATAAAGCAGCAGAGCCACTTCAAATCCTCCTTTGAATTACAAAGCTTTCAATAACCTTGTAAAGTGTATTTTTTTTAATAAAGGTGCTGATTAATCAAATGTATTATTGTTATATATTATTGACATAAAAAAATGAAAAAATACAATCTATAAATTTTTTTATCCAAGCTCCTAATAAATGTAAAACTATGTGTTTTAAATCTACATCCACCCCAAATTGTCTAATTGTTCATGTAATGCATCCATATATTTTGTCAGGAGAACCACCGTGGCTACTGCAAACTATGCCTTTTATACAGCTGGAGCAGCATGGGCAGGGTTAGGTTGAAAACAATCCCGTAGCAACATGTAGCTGCCCTTTCAGACATACCCACAAAATCCTGAAACACAGAAATCTTTAAACTCAATTTGGATTCTAACTCCGCATTCCATTTTAAATGGTTAAGAGACTTTTCACACAATTAAAACAATATATTTTATAATATTTACATCTTAAGAAAAAAAAGGACATTCCCTTTACACTGTCTTTAAGGCTGTCTTTTAAAATGCAGCAAATCACAGTTAGAGCAATCACACAGAAATGGAGAAACCAGAATAATTATCAAAAGCCCCAGGAGTGGCTGTGTACAAAACCTATTAAAAGAGTTTATCATAGACCCCTCTGGTTTGTCACCAAAGGACCCTGAACAATATCTAAAGCACTACAGGCCTGTGTTGCCTCAGCTGATGTCTTATTTGATGATTTTAAAAATACCAAATGCACTGAATAACAACAAAACTGAAGTAATAATCTTTAGACCAATAGAGGAGAGATCTAAAGTTAGCACACAGCTTGAGTCGCTTCAGCTTGTAACCACTGATCAGGCCCGAAATCTAGGTGTAGTGCTGGATTCACACTTGAACCTCAAATAGCATTTAAAGACATTTACAAGGTCGGCTTTCTATCACCTGAAGAACATTTCCAGGATTAAAGGACTAATGTCTCAGCATGATCTGGAAAAACTAATCCATGCTTTTATTTTTAGTTGAATCGATTACTGCAATGGTGTTTTCACAGGTCTGCCTAAAAAGTGGATCAGACGGCTGCAGCTTATCCACACTGCTGCCCATGTTCTCACTAAGACTAAGAAAGTAGAGCACATCACCCCAGTTCTAAAGTCCTTACACTGGCTCCCCGTATCTCAGAGAATAGACTTTAAAATACTACTGTTAGTCTA
>NW_015150526.1:1737734-1739490 GCF_000732505.1 Cyprinodon variegatus | reverse complement strand
TAAATCAAGACTAAAAACATTTGTTTAGGATTGCCTTCGACTGTTCTAGTTAAACAGTTCAACTGAAACATCATTAGTCCACCTTTGTTATTGTCTTTAGTCCGACTGTTTTTAATGTTCTTTTTTTGTTTTTGCATTTTTTATTTTTATTTTTTCCTACTTGCTGTGATTCTTTTTTTTAAATCCGTTTTTATTCTCCTATATTTTAATCACGTAAAGCACTTTGCATTGTCTTTGTACTGAATTTTGCTATACAAATATATTTCCCTTAATGGCTTAAGAAAACCACAAATTAAGGTTTGGGGGTGGGTGTGGGGGCAAGTCTCTGTCCAGACTAAAAGCTTTTCAACATAGTGCCATGAACAGGACATTTATACCTAAAAAATGCTCTTTAGTGGCTAAATCAATAAGAAAACAAATGTAAAGAAGAAGCCACAATTCCTCAGCAACAATATAATTGCTACTTATCACAAACAGTGAATGGCAGTTTTTCATGCCCAATGTCTCACAGCCAGTTAGGTTTAGAGGATACAAAGGTAAATATTTAGATAACACATAGCAGATATATATCATTTTTCTAATAATTGAAATCAATAACTAATTTTTTTTATTACTTTATAGATATCCATTTTGTATATTGGTCTTACATTGAATTTGGTTTATTATCATCATCTAATAAAGATCAAAAATAAAAACACAGACAATTTGTGATGCCGAATATACTTTTTTATACCACTATAATCTGTTAATCCAGCGTACGTAAATGCATCTGATGAGAGAAAATTGTATTTTCTTTTTACTAACATGATAAAGAAAAGGAGCCTGGATTTCTTTTGCCAACAAGCACTTTCTGCAGAGCAACACTCCCTGAATAAGCCATAATTCAAGGACACTGGCTAATTTAATTTATAAAGAACTGTTATGGTTCAAAGTGTTCTGTTCCACTAGAAGAGGCACTCCAAATTATTTTCTTTCTGAGTGTACATTTAAAAAAAACCATTAAAAATAGTTTTGCAACATAGAATGGTTTCTGTAGTGCCTTTTTGAAAACTACAGCAAATTGCTACTAATTAGAAAGAATATGACTTTGTTTTAAGAGCCCAAACAAAGATATCTTACTGTCACCAAAAACATATTTTTGCTTCATCATTTAATTGTATTAATTCTATCCAAGTAATGTTTATATGAGCAAATGTCACGGCCCCAGCTGTTAAATTAAGAGCTCAGCTGAACATGACTGTAAATTATTCAGTATAAGTCATCCTAGGTGAAGAGCTGCACTGTGAGAACTTCAAAACAAACAAGACTGAGGGCATTTTTTAGCCGTTTTATAGGATATCATAAAACGGCTAAAGCTTGGGGTCTGATTTGGAGTCTGAACTTTTACATCCAAATAAAAGGGGGGATGAAGTTGTTTACCAAAAAAATACAGGTAAACCATATTCCTATTAAAGTCTGGGTTCTTTTATGTTCTTCAACAGTAACCAAACTAGCTATTTGTCAATGGCAAAATTATGATGATAAGTTTAAAACAACTGTAATGTTCAGTTCACTTCACATTTTCTTGGGTTCACTTTGTACTTTTTCCATAATTACTGTAGTCATTTTCATCAAGATTTTACTTACAACTATATATGGTCTCTATATATTACAACTATATATAGTTGAAACTACAACTAACCCATTTCATTGATGCTAATTGGACTAGAGCTGTAACAGTTAATCAGATTAAGGGCCGGATCTATCAAAGGTTTGC
>NW_015150526.1:1707397-1735009 GCF_000732505.1 Cyprinodon variegatus | reverse complement strand
ATGATGAAATTCGTTGCCAACGCTTTTAAAAGTCGATTTTTATCGATTTTATCGATTCGTTGTTGCAGCCCTAGTTCACTCTATCCAATACTCTTCAAGTGGAAAGGTTTTAGTTTCACCTTCTTTAATTTCGTTAAAAGTCTTCTTTAAGAAACCTTTGTCTATCTGATTATTATTTCAAAAAATAATTGACAGATTAATCGATTTGCAAAATAATTGTTAGTTGTAGCCCTAAATTACACCCTACTTTTTTTTTTATGTTTTACTAATTCAAATCTTGCTATACTGTATTGACGGCCATGTACATTATTTCCCTGACCACCAAGTCATATTTTCGCTAACAAATTAACCATACAACGATATCTGTAAAGATACTCAGTCATCCAAGTCATGGCAAAGCTTGAAAAGTTAAGTTTTCAGTTACACCAACAACAATGTTTGCATTTAAAGAGCGACTCTAATGGTTGCTGCATATCCAGTCCAGCTATTTCATGTGACCTACGATTGCTGTTGTGCTCAGCTGTCCTCTGCTCTAAAGGTCTTCAATTAAGACAAATATAACTGAAATACTTTTATAATCTATGCTTTGGATCTTTAGGTTGTGCAGAGTTCCTATTAATAGATTATAAGTAATTTCATGTTTCCCTCAAGTATACATATATCAGCTACCTGGCATTTCTAAAATAAAGGGAAAGACAGAAGACCATTTTGAATAAGTGTAAAACTACTTCCTAAAATATGCCTATCAGGGCGATTATTCAAACAATTTGAAATAATACTACCATAGCTAAATGAAGTTTCCACTTTATTTTGCTACCATTAACAGGTAAAAAACACCAAAGCTTGCTATTACAGAACTGCACTAAAGAGCAGCATTTATAAGGTAGCATGTCTTGATAAGAATATTCTAGGGACTTCATCCACATGCTGAGCAAGGGACCAGAAACTGTGTAGAATGATAGATATACACAATTTACTTTAAATGTTGCTCTAGCTAGCTTTGTTCTTGTTTGTGTTATCAGGGACACTATGTTGTAATCATTCTTTTAACTATCTATAAAATCGGTGGACACATTTATTTAAAATAGTAGTCCATAACCAGTGTGCCTTTAAATGTCCTGTAAAGATGCATTTTCTATTGTTTTAGGTAATAAAGGTAGAAAATATATGTTGTAAAAATTGTTTATCCCCCTGCATCAAAGCAGCACTGCAGTGGATTAAGTACCTTTGAACTCAAAATTTGCATGTACAACAATGCTTGTCTCCAGGATATGCATAATAAGAAAAAATACAAACATTAGATATCTGACCACTGGAGACCAAAGAATGAACAAAGTATTTTGCATATCATAGCTGAAATACACCTCATGTGTGCTAAAGGAGACTACAGCCTGGTGCTTACAGCTGATCCATAAAAAAAAAATGTATATAAAATGAATATCAGATAAGCTGCATGGATGGCTGGGAAAATGCAGATAAAAGAAACAGTGTGTGGATGGATATTACTCCATACAAATGACCTCTCATTCAGGAACATCTGGCCTTTTGCATGAGCTATGAATCAGTATGTGGGACATGACCTTTAAAAACAATGAGATATTTACCCAAAGGAAGGTGCTTGCATATTAGGAGTGCTGAAAAGATGAACATATCTCAGTGCAGTGTGAGATTGGCTGAAGGCATTATGAGGGGGATAATGACTATCTAAATAACCCATTTAATGGGTAAATCCTGCAATTATAAAAGAAAGACAGCGTTACATTTCTCATTCTACACACCCCCTACCAACTTTCATGTCGTATCTTTCTTTGCACCAAATGTTTTTATGTACATAATTTCTTCATCTATATTCATTATTCGATGGCAACTGTGCAGAAATTCACAAAAACAACTTTTGTTTGACATGAAGAAAAGGCAATGTTGTCAAATAGGAATTTATTTTTTTTTCATTGCACAATGCACGCTTGTGGCTTTTGATACCAGCCTTTTCCATGTTTCTTGATAATGACTGGAAGAGAAAAGTGCTCTTTGTGCAGTGGCACAATGCTGTGCTTTGGTAACAACAATGTTAATGACTCTTCCATACACATTACCGCACATAAGTAATAGATGATTATGAGAGAATTGTCTTTCACATCCCAGGGTGGGTTTTGTCTGTCTATTTGTCTTTTTTTCTTTCATCTTCCTCTCGACCCTACACTCATCTCTCCCAACACATTTTTCTCCTCCTCTTTTGCCCCCTCCACCCCACTGCTGGAATCAAAGGAGCGCATAACCTGAAATAAATACATGTGTTAATCACATCTTCAAAGAAATAAACCCGACCACTCAATTGCAAAAGAGAGCTCTCTAAATTCAGTTGCAATATGCAGCACATTTACATGTAGAACTGTGACAAAACATTAAGTAGGAGGTTCTAAAGAACTGTTCTCAGAAGAGATTAAAAATCCTTAAGTGATGCATTAGGACTGGTGTTTCTAATCTGTTGAATGTGTGCCTGCTGACAGACGCATACAATTAATTCAGTCTATGTATTGTTTGTTCATTTGGCTTTAAAAATTGAAACAAAAAAACAAACAAAAAAAACAATACATCTGTCCTATAAAAAAAATATGAAAAAATAGAGCAGATCCTTTTTTTAATCATCTTTCTACTAAATTAAATATAATGGAAACAGATAAGAAGCATATGAATAATTTTTTTTCATAACTTGTTTTTGGCTCTGAGGTAATGGCAGTTAAATGACACTTGAGCAGCAATTAAATACACAACTGGACATAATTCTTTTTCTACCCCTCGTTTAATGAAAGATACACCCGCAATGGTCACAGAAATAATTTCAATATGACAAAAGTCATAATCAAAACAAATTCTATAAAAATGAACAAAGTGAAGTTAGACATCACCTTTTAACCCTGCACCAGCAGAATGATTTAAAAAAATAAACTCACGAAACACGTCTGGACAACAATTATGGTACCCTTAGAAAAGACTGAAAATAACATGACCAAATGGGCATGTTAAATCAATATGTGTCCAAATATTAGCATCACAGATGTCTATATATAGGACTACAGGTAGTCTCTCAGCTATTTGTTGACATGGTGTTTGTTGACATTTGTTGACCACACTTAATACTGACTTGATGAAGCCAAAGAAAGAGTTATCTCAGGAGATTTGAAAGAAAATGATCAGCAGATAAGGTAAAGGCTATAAGACCATCTCCATGCAGTCTAATATTCCCGTGAGTGAGGTTGCACCCATTCAGAAATTTAAGATGTATGGGACTGGAGTCAACCTCCCTAGGTGGCTGAAGGAGGAGAATTTATGATAAATCACAGAGATGGATGTTACAAATTGTAACAAAAGACCCCGGAGAAAAGGCTTAATAGGTTAAAGGTGAATTTCAAGCTTAAGGAACATCAGTGTCAGATCACACCATCTGTTGTGGTTTGAAACAAAGAGGACTAAGGAGACAATCAAGTAGGACACGATTGGGGACATCAACTCATAAGACTGGAATTTGCCAAACTACATGTTGACAACACCCAAAGCTTCTGGGAGAATGCTCAACTGGCAGATGAGACATGAAAACGGACATTTCTACCACCTCTCACAGTCTCAGCTTTGCTCCAAAACAATTTTTTATCTGTCACAATTACAAACAAACGTTACACCTATTAAAATTCTTGAGCACAAGTTAACAATTTGTGTTTTGTGAGTTGCACATCAAAAAGTTCTTCCATTCAATTTTGGTCCAGTTGATCTAAAACAAATGGTGCAAGAAAAATTCAAACAAGTGTATTAACATCCTCACAATTTCCTTTTAGATATTTTCTTCCTTAACACAAATACACACCAATGAATACAACTGCACAAATCTGAGGGGGTGATTCACAAATTCTACTTTACCAGTTACACCTTCATTTTCACTTTTGCTCCAAATGTCACACGTGTTGATGAATGACTTGTGGGTAGTACCTTTGATCATACAGCAGAGGGCGCTGCCTGATCAGTGTGACTATAGCAACCAGACTGACCAATACATAGGCAACATGGCAGAATGTCATATGTCATATTCTGCCATGTTGCCTTCCAAAGACCCAACCCAATCCTTTGAAGGATGCAGCCACATGGCTATATATGTATTTCCAGTAGGCCTCGCAACTGTGACAGTTGACTCAGAGAGCGTAGGATGGCCTATTTGCTTCAATGGAAAAGAAAAAACAGCCCTGTGGTGCAGGTTGACACAACCTCAATCATTTACTTCTACACTCAAATAAAAGCATTTCAAAGAGGACCTTCCCTTTTGGGGTTAGTGACGTCACTCACCCTACCCAGTATGGGGTTTGTGAAGGTCCTTTATATGGTGTACCCACTAGTTGAACGCACAAAAGGAGGGTTAGTGCCTAGAGTTAGTGTTTAGGAACCTGTTTTGGATTCAGCCTTTTAAATCTGAAGAAGCCATGGCACCGCAGTATTTCATAATCGGACGACAAATCTGGCCTTCGGAAGACACAGCCGCCAGATTCGAACACAGTCAACGGAGCTAGATTTGGTGACTGCTGTAGCATCTGGCCAAACTTCTTTCTTTCAGAAATACTTTTCTGATCCAGGTGAGAATGCCGGTGTAAGCCCTGCATTATAGAAGAAGGTAGAGAGTGTGTTTGTTCAGATTCTGCTGACCTACTGGCAGATGGTACATAATGATGCATGTTTTATTTTACTTAGTTTTAGTTATTTAGTCAGTTAGTTAGCTTAATGTTCTGAATCACTGTAAACAATAATTGTACTTCAAGTGATATGTGTTGTGACATGTTCCTGATGTAAATAGAATTATTATAATTATATATAAATTATATATAAAATATATAAAATTATATATAAATATTATAATTATATATATAATAATAATTGAGTACACATTACTTTAGTTTAGCTTAATGTCTGTCAAACTACTAGAGGCTTGGAGATGGGCTTACAAAATGTTATTCCACAAATTTCTTTCAAAAAGTTATAAGAAACATCTATCACATCTGCCTTTTTTATAAAATGTATGTAATACCTGGTTTTAATTATGTATGTAATGATTGAATGCTACTTGGAGCAGAAGATTTCTTAAGGACAATCCCACAAAAGACTTTATAATATTGTAAATTATGTGTCTTGTATAATGCATTTATACTAAACTGTACTGATTAATGTTTTTTCAAGAAATACAAGCCTAATTTAAGCATTAATTTAGAACATGATGTATTTAGCAGTTTGCAGAGGTGGAACCTGTGCAGCCATCGAGTTATCTCTATGGCTGTGTCCGCACGTCCGCCTTAACCCCTCAACCCTCAACCACTATATAGAGTGGGAACTAAATAGTAGTACTATGGGCGCTCTAGCCGTTCGGACACTCAACAAAAACTGTCTAACCACTATATACTGTAAAAGTATATATACTCTATATAGTGTTTAGGGTGGACATTTGGACACAGGCAATGTTATGTTTCTGTTCTTCCCAGCCACTTAACCAGGTGAGTCCGTTCTGCACAGTTAATTAAGTTGAGCAGATTGCACTCACCTAGTTCAGTGGCTGGGGAAAAGAAATACATGGCATGGAGATGACTTGTTGACTCTACGTCTTCCATCTCTGCCAGTTTGTTATTTATTGATAGATTAGGCTAAAAAGATGTAAGCATCACTTTTGACACAGAAAATGTGCAATGCATGTGTTTTTGCTTATGGCTGAAATGGTTAGAGAGATGATTATTATTCAGTTGTATCAGTGCTTGGTAAATAAGAACCAAGCTTTTCTGATTTATGGAAATGGCACCACTGAAAAGGCATGTGTCACAGCAGTGGAAATGCTGTCAGTGCTTGCTCTAAAATGCACAAAATATTTTGAACTTGACCCCACAAACAATATCAGCTGTAAATGAAACATACACTCTGTCAGTTTGTGATTTAACATCAAGCCATCCTCTGCATGGCTGAAGTGGCTCTCGTTTTGTCAACACAGGGATTTTTGTTGTTGATAATTTAGTTTTGAGCTACAGCATCAAGTAAAAATTTAACTAAGTGCTGTAAAGCAATCAAAAATCTTTTCAGAATTGAGTGGAGCACTGAAGTAGTGGTGGCAGAGGATAAGGGCTTGAAAGGCTGCAGTAAATTGTTGGCAGATGGAGAAGGAAATCCATATTGTAAAAGCAGCCTGCTGCACCAATAATGGGAAAGCTGTGGAAGTTCTGAAAACAACTGTTTAGCTTGATAGCACATTGTCCAAGCTTTTGCTGAATTATATCTTATGTATTTTAGTAACGCGTAAATAAGTCCATTCAAGCAATATGCAGTCGGGATATTTTAGGGGTCATTGGAGGTATACTTGCAGTTCTCTCGATCAGTCTGAGCCTTTCTTTGTAGGCTTGACAGTAATCTTTCGAGAAACAAATCAATATTTCACACCCAGAAGAACTTGCTGGTCAGAGACGTTATTTGATCTTAATGTAGTACGAAACACCAAATTTAAAACATACTTCTATTTGGGATATTTCATATCCTATGCAAAGCTATGAAAGTTTTTTGCATTATCATTATATTATCTCCATTTCAAAAACACTACAGCCCCAACACAGCTGTTAACCAAGGTTTGTAGTTTACCATAAAATATAAGTGAGATTCAGCGGCATTGCAATTATTATTGCAGTCATTCATTCTTGAATTTTCTTTAGTCTGGTACACCTGGATACAATCCTGTGCAGCAAATGGCTTTTGGAGTTCATCTAAATACCAGTTAACAGAGTCAACCTTTTTGCTGTATGTACAGTAAGCTACTGGATGTTATTTAGAGACCATTCATTAACAAGCAATAGATAATTGATAAACAGGTCAAAGGCAAAGTTGCTATGAAGTATGTGAAAAGTCCAGCTGTGAAACCACAATCCCGAACCTCATCAATCCCTCATCAATCTTTTAAAATTAAAATAATGTAGCACACCTGCAAACATAATAGGAGTAAACAGTCATCTTATCTTGCAGGGTATAGGGAAGCTTTAGTCAAAGAAAAGCAGGCAAAAATGGGTGGTCAAGTGTAGTCCCTGAGAGCTACAATTCCACTACTTTCAGATGCAGCACTTCTCCAGCACATCTAAATCTAATGGCCTCAGCATATGGTAATATAACAGTTTACCTGCTCAAAGCATAAATAATATCAAGTTGCTCGAAAAAGGTTTACTTTTTTTTGGAAAATTCTTTGGTGTGTATAAAATAAAAAACAAGGGATGTATCACCCAAAGTAAAAGAATATGGAGCTGGTTTTACCTATGCTTTTGTTGACCCTTAAATCTGCACTTCATGTCATTATCATGCCTAGTTTTTTGGGGTTTCTTAAAAGGAAACATTTAAGAATAATAACAATGATTAAAAAAAAAAAGTATATTTTCATTGTAAGCTAGGTATCTCTTAGTCAGAGCTTTTATTTTAGCTGTTTTGATTCAGCTTTAAATAATACACTGAAATTCGCACTACATAATTTCCACATTATATCTTCCCTCAAGAAGACTTCAAGCTGCGAAAACATGTCTCATGCAGAGAACCTCTTACTTTGAAGTGCATGTTTGAGTGGACAGCTGCAGAGAAAGTTCAGACTTAGATCCATACACATGCTGCAAAGGATTCCTTGTGTGCATACTGCATGTAAAAATCAAATACACATTAGCAAAGCCCAAACATTACAAACAACAAATGTGATAAACAAAAAATAACTCGAAAAATATTTTTTTCATGAGATAGACATAGGAAGAATGGGGCTCTTTAAGGAATATCCTTACTTTTCAGGCTACACAAACAACAACTCATTAAGTGTTCAACATTCCAAATGATCATCTGAAATGAGCTGGTAAAAGGGATTGCATCTTTAATCAATTTGCCATTTTACTACAACTCTGTGAACTTGGAGGAATATCCCTGATGACTGTGAAAAAATCAGCTGGCTAAATCTTCTGTCACTCACCTGCAATGCAATTACGAGAAATCCATATTGAATATAGAGATAATTAAGACTTGATAAGAAACAGGATTTCTACTTGACACTGGCTTGTATTTGATAATATAGAATTCACATTTGCAGTTGCAGTATTGAATAACTGCGAAACAAAATGAGAATGAGTTGCAATCTGGTAAAATACTGCTATAGCTAAAAAAAAAAAAGTTATATATGGGTGTGTTGAAGATTGAGAAGTTACATGTACAGTATTTAAAGGAAAAGAGGAGACAAAAAGAGGAACAATCTTAGTCCAAATAAATTCTAGCTATTTGCTTGCACTTGTGACATTCCAAGCACTTTGATTTTAACAAGGACTTTTTTATGCTCAGCATTGATAAATGTTGAGGATCAAATGTCAATGATCTAACAAGAGTGACTCCCCCTGACGCCACATCCCTGGGACACAGTTTACTTAAGCAGCTGATTCCATTCAACTGCCTCTGTCCTGTGCCTTTCGGGTCTCAAAAGTTGAGACACAAGCTGGTTTTAAGCTGACACTACGTCCTTGCTACCTAAACCCCTCCGGAGTACAGTCTGTGTTTGCTGGCTGGATCACACTGCACTCTGCCTACAATCCAGAGGAGCTGAACCTAGTGCCTCGTCTTTCCTGTGTTTTGAACCAAGTTAAATGCAGTGTTTTCTGAACCCGCCTGCTGAAGCAGATGAAAAACTACCTGTCTGACCAACCCACGGAAAAACCCTATTGCTATTCTGCCGAGCTGCTTGAACCTGCTGAACCTTTCCCAACCAGTTCTGCTGCTACTGAAGGTCTGTGAAACCACTGGACCGTAACCCATTGGTTGGGCTACAGTTTGGGGCTGTGCTTCTGCTGACTGTCTTAACGGGACCCCCTCCAGCAAGGCTACTGTGAGTGACAAAATTAAGCCCTGCAAAGTTTCATTCTGTGTTTTGCATCAGAATAACTCAAATCTTTTCGGGAACTGCTAGTTGAACAAATGGACTTGTCATGGTCTTGGGGCTGATGGTTGGGTTTTTCATTTGCTCCTTCTCACCTGTCTAATTTGCCCGGTGGCTGATTAACGCTGATCGTTTCCATGCGGTTCCCTCAGCTATTTATGATTTCTGCCTGCCTACCATCAGTGCCAGATTATTCAACCTGTTGTGAGAGTAACTCTAAAGTCAAGTGAGTTTTGTCTGTAATTCTGATTCTGACCTGTTTCCCGTTTTGCTCTGTCTGCTGTTATTCTTGTACTATTTTTCCTGGATTCTGCTGGTTATCGATCCTGGACTGTTTCACTGACCTCGGATTGGATTCCCCTCATGGACACTGTTGCACTCTCAGGCTCGGCTGGCGTTCATCTCATCATCACTCTGGTTTCTGTAAGAGGCTACGGCTGCAGACAATGGACAATCTCCCTCCCTGATTCCTCCTTCTTCTCTTGGATTGGACTGGACTTTGAACTAAGTTAGTGACATTTTGCTCCTAGTCATAATCAGCCTGACATTCCAGTCACTGACCTGTGTTATCCATCTTTGCAGAGAATCCGGTTATCTGCCCGGTGATGCCCAGCCTCTTGCTGTATACTTTTGTTAGAAATAAAGCCTGTTGAAAATCGTCCTGCTCTGTCTGCCTGAATATTGTGCCTAGGTTTCTGAGGTTATTACATTACTGAGCCGAAGCGATACAAACTTCTTCCCCGGAACGAAACCAACCGAACCAATTGGGACTAAATCGAACCAAAATCTGTCCCCTCCATTCAACTGAGCAAACAAGTAAAAGCCACTTCCCCTCTTTCATCTGATGCTTAATAGATACTCTCATTGGGCGAAATATACGTAGAATAAATATTTTACATGTGTTGTTTCTGTGTTATCTAAAAAAAGCTTTCTGATTCAAATGTTGATGGTTTTAAGTAAGAGTTCTCAACTGAATGCTAAGGCTCACTGGGCCTGAATGAAAGATCCATGCTGTTTGTTACAGTCTGCTTCCTTTTAGTCATTTGTTTGAAGAGTTAGGCTACTATGCTCGGACTGGCAAACATCATTAGCTCCAAGCTACCACTATGGTTGCCACCATTTCATGAGTTTTCTAACCTTCTTTTGTTCCAACTGGCCCGCCCCGGAACTGCCTGGTACCACCTGAATTAAGCCATTCTTTCCAACGTCACTATATATATTTATGCATGGCTATTATTGTTCATTTATCACAGTTTTGATTGCATTTAATATCTCTGCATCAGGGTTATTCACATTCATCTGCTGCTATTTTAAAGGACATTTGAATGCATTAGTTCTTAAAATTTGAACATACCTCAGAGACTCTTGAACGAATGCTTAAAACCCCTTTACCCTCTTATGTTTGCTTTTATTATTTTTTATTATACACAATAATACTGTGTGCTTATTAGCTAATAAATGCATCGTTGTATTTAAGCCCATGGTATTTTGTTGTTATTTTATGCAGTAAACAATTTATCACTCATGTCAGATCCACCCCCATTTTAGTAACATCTGAATAAACAGAGATAATTTTTTGGTTGGTGGTTAATAACTCTGCGGGTAGCCATAGTATGAATTACTAAATTGGTGAAGGTAACTTGATCTTAAAAGTTTAAAAATGATCTTAAAAGTCTTTTATGTAAAAGACTAAGAACCCTGGTGAATAAGCAAATTACAGTTATAATAATTTAACTAATAATCCTTCATTGGTTTCACTCTTGGTTCGAATGATCTTTTAATTAGCTATAAATTCCAGTTCCAGTTATTTAATATACTGGTAAAATTGCAAAACATACAGTATCCTTCACAATTATTGACACTATTCATTCATTTTAATGCAGTAGCCTTAATTCAGATGTCTTTTTGCTTTTCAGAAAAATTCATCCTTGAATTTTACAAGTCTTTCAATGTGAGAAAAATCTCATATAAAGATGCAAAAGCTGTTTGTTCACCAGTGGTATAACTGTCACACTCAACATTAAGAAAAGAGTAACTGAAGCCTTTTTGTAATTTATTACCTACTTGATTAAATTCAGATTAATAAGGAGTACAAAATGAAATTTTGTTGGGAAGTTTCTACAAGAAATATCAAAAGGAAGACATTTCTATATTAAAAAAAAAAATAAATAAAAAACTTGAAAACAACTGGAACTGTCACAGCACTCCAAGCAAAGGATAGGGCACGTTCTTCAAAGCTTTCTCTTACCATAACAGTCCGGATTTCAACTGCATCTGTTGATATTGCCCTTTATTAATTCTAGTATGAGCTGGATCTTTTGATGGTATATCACATCTCTGCTGACTCTTTTACAACAGGGCTCTACCTACTCGTTTCCAGACTAATACTCAGTGTTTATGGTGTAAGTCCGGCAGGCTATGAAAATAACATAATATATTCTGTTGTCACCACTTTTAAAGAAAAACACACTAGCATGATTTAAAAAAAGAGAGATATTTAGATTTACTTTACATTTAAGGTAAAGTGGAGGATGTTCTTTTTCTGGGTGAATCATCAAAATAAGAGGTCTTCTTAATTGTCAATCATTCTGGTGATAAGTTTACGTAAGGCCGTCTTTCGTGCTTGTCCCCATTTTAACTTACTGGTGGTGAGTCTGACAAAGTGGAAAAATTGCAAATCTTCTTTTGGAAATTAAGCTTGTATGATTGATATAAACAGCAACTTTTAAAGAGAGCTTGTAGCAAATTAAGGATGGGCTTGTGCATGCTCTCGCACGCATTTAATAGGCGTTCCTTATCGAGAGTGTGCATGCTCTCGGATGCGTTTAATAGGTGTTCCCTTACGGGAACGGGTCGTGCAAGTGCATTTTTTTTTTTAAATTGGACTTTTATATGTAGTCTGCTTTGTCTTATACTGTGATACTCTCAAACTTAAAGCACGTACATGTACAATGACATCTACCCTTTAACGCACAAAAACCGTCACCTGCCTCTAATAAAATGAAAAAAATACATATTTTTATAATATAGTTTTGTTCCCTTTGAAAAGTATAAGCTGTATTATGTTTGATGTTTTGTGGCAGTCAGTTCATTTCCTGTATTGCTCTAAACATCACTATATGTTTGCTTGTTTTTGGCAAAGTGAAACAGTGTAACTGCATGCCAAGTGGAGTTTCAATGGGTATTTTTGCTAGATTGTATTTTTGGTAAAACATACCATGGTGCATACAACTCTTTATCCTGATACCCACAAATTGCTTTATTATGATAGAAGAAGAAATGTTTGACAGAGAAGCTTTGGGCCAACGCAGGGTGGTTTGTCCATTTGACTGTGGGCAGGAAAGAAGGATGCTGAGCTTAATGTTTTTACTATTAAAAATAAAATATGAGTGATACAAAACTTTCTTTATTTAGGCTTCAAGTGCTGGAGATATTGAACCACCCAGAGTAAGTTACAAAAATGTCAACTTGTATCGAAAATGGCCTAACCTTTTCTTAAGAAACCTTGTCTCAATCCAGATGACTGGTTCAATTATAAACCTACATCTAATCTTCTTATTTTATTTGAAATTTTTAATAAAATAGCTAACCAAATCTGTGAGCAATTACACCATAATGACTGTTTTGAAAGGTTTCACTCAGTTTTAGAGCTTTTAGTACTGAAACAGCACTAACTTCCTCATGGCCTCAGAAGACGGATTTGCATCCGTACATGTCCCGTCAAATCTCATTGCTGCACTTCATCCAGTCAGAAAGGCTTAAAAATTTTGTAGAAATTATATTAAAATTATATTAAAACAGCTGATGATACTCTGCTAAATATGCCCATATATGTACATTGCATTGGGAAAGTATTCAATCCTCTTGGACTTTTCAACCCATTTTTTCATATTTCAGGCTTCAAACATAAATATATAAAATTGTACTTTTTCAGTAACAAGTGGGACACAGTCATGAAGTGGAACAAAATGTATTTGATATTTAAAACTTTTTTAACAATTAAACTGAAGAAGTGGACCTACAAAATTAATAAGCTCCAGCAATACAGCTGCTGGACCTGAACACACCGTCCCCGCTGTCAAAAATGGTAGTAGCAGCATCATCGTTTTGGCCTGCTTTTGTACAACAGGTACAGGGAAGATGGTTAAAATAGATTGTTTAAAAGGGTGGATGCTGCTATCAACATCTTTGTTTATATATGATAGAGTTGAGACTGTTTTTTAGTGCTTAGACCTGCCTCTCTCATAGACATAGCAATGGGCTTAGCTTTTACTGTTACTAATTGTATGTGCTTTCTTTTATCCCTTATGGATGGCTTATGGATTATCTGGCAACCTGTTTCTTTCCTAGACATTGACACCTATATAGATAGCTTTTTATTACCTTTTCTGGCATAGAAAGTATTTATGGATAAGTTTTTCTATGCTCCTTTTGTATGTTTTCTTCCTGTTAAAAGAGAGATTTTCCTCTCCAGTGTCGCTGGACTCGCTGCATGCATGCCTGGTGTTAGGGTTTGTTGTAGATTCAATGACACAGTACAAGCAAATGCTTACTATTGCCCCATGCTCATCCAGGGAGGAGGATATAATGCAAGATAAATGGCTGAATCTGATTTACTTGGTTTACCTAAGTTGAATTAAACCCCAGAGACATTTTCTGTCTATTATGGAACAAATCACAACATAATTTCCTTTACAATTATGGAAAAATATAGATAACCCCTACAGTAGAGTTTGAGTGATAACACTGAGTGATACTAGACACATGAGAAACAACATATTCTGAGAAAAAAAATATTTTTTCTTAAATAAAACCGTCACATAAGACAATGTTTGATAGAGACAACAGCTAATGGGGAACATAGTCATACAAAGGTAAGTTGTGTGAGATTTATTTTTCTCCTTAACCAATTTAAAAGAACATAGGACTGCACAGTTATGAGAAAAATCTAGATCTCTAAGACTTTTCACTTTTTATGAAAAATGTAGTTAAATAAATGGAGTTCCCTAAGTTAGACCTTTAAAAAAACATGGAAACACAAAGTAAGAAAAAAAGGCAAAATGATGTTAGGACTGTAACTTTGTATTATCTACAGAGATAAAATTGAGCAGGCTCAAGATGATTAGTTATTTTGGCTCATGCTTCCTGTAAAAAAAAAAAAAAAACCTCCCTGTTGTGTTTAGTTTAAGAGCAACTTTCCTTATCTCCAAAGTTTGCAATATCTATCAAAGTTCCACAGCATTAATATGAATAATGGGCTGCTGAAGCTCATACAGTGTCAGGCTCTCAGGGTAGTAGAGCAGGGTTATTTCCCAGAATGCAGTTTGTAAAGGAAATTGGTTTATACTTATGAGCCATTGATCCACAGAGAACCATATTGTTTGTCATTTAGTGGATCTCCAGGACAGAGGATGTTGAGATACCTGGGAGTCTAGGAAGATATGGATCTATATCATTTACTGTTACTGCCGCTATCAGTGTAGTCTTGAAGGACATCCAGTTAGAGAGAAAATGTATTGGTCCCCATGCAAAGACTTTCTGGGACACCATATTCAATGTTTTGTTTTTTGGTTGTTGTCTTTTGTTTATGTAATATGTAAGATTCAGTTAGCTGACTTGTTGTGAGTAAAGGGCTGTGTATACACCCGCAGCAGTGTGTTGCATTTAGCTTGTCTCAGGTCAGATGCAGATATTTTTGATTTATTCCCAATTTTGAAGAGTGGTCTGCGCTATGATATTCCACGCCATAACCCAAGAAGGACTATCAAGAACTAACTAGGATTGGGGTTTTGGGGGGTGGCGTGTTTCTCCTCCTGTTACGTAGGTAATTTAACAACAATGGCGACTGGACCAATGCGCACTTCTTTGCAGACCCGCTCCTCTAGCTGGTCTATCTTCACGAGTCGTTTTCCGCAATGGCGGTCATACAAACAAAACAAGCCAGTAAGGTCCCAAACTGGAAATACGCATAGTGTAGAACAGATGTAGAATTGGTGAATCGGAGGCCTTTCCTTTTTGTATAAAGCTTAAAGTTAGAGTGGTTCAGGTTATCCTGAGCTATCTCTATAGTTATGCTGCTATAGACATAGACTTCTGGAGGACATAGGGACCCCGATTTCATCATTCTGCTTCATCCTATCTCTATTCTCCCACTCTGCAGAATCTGTTAGTTCAATCTCTAATGTTATGCTCTCTCTGCTTTTTATCATAGTAGCTTGGCCTCGTCTATTCCTGTTTGGCTGTGACACCATCCTGGAGAGAAATATCAGCTGTGCTGCTGCCATCAACACACTTGTTTATAGATGTTGGAGATTAGCCTGTTTTCCAGTGCAGTCCTGTTTCTCTGACTGTGACAGGCTGGATGTGCTTTCTTCTTTCTCTGACATGGGAGCTGACTCGGAGCTCTTCTGCCTGGCTGTGTGTTTCCTGGACGGGGCCGCCTTTTACAGCTGCTTTTTGTGTCTCTCCTTCTGTTCCTTGAACCCCAGTTGGCCTCAGCAGATGGACACTCACACTGAGCCTGGTTCTGCTGGAGGTTTCTTCCTGTTAAGAGGGAGCTTTTCCTCTCCACTGTCGCTACAAGCATGCTTAGTGTGAGGGATTGCATCCGAGTCAATGAGTCGATGCAATCAACTGGTTTTCCTTAGAAAGAAAACTTTGAATCAATTTGACTGCATGATCTGGTGAACCGTAAAGTGCCTTGAGATAACGTGTTGTGAATTGGTGCTATATAAATAAACTGAATTGAATTGAAATTCCTTTCTCTCCTCCCTGCGATAATAGAATAGTAGTGAGAACAGTAGAGTAGATCATGATTTCTCCTCTTCCCTCCATAAAAGACGCTTCCCAGCGCTGCGTGTTCTGAGCCCGTAACATTATCACTGACCCCTCACAACCCCACGATGGACTGATCTCTCTGCTTCTCTGAGGCTTCACAGCATTCGATGCAGGTCCAGGAGATTCCAAAACAGCTTCTTTCTCACCGCCATCAGACAGTAGAATGTTGAAAAAACGAAATCATGTTACAGACTATGCACCAAACTAAACATATCAATAGGTCTTTGTGCACCATGTTTTTTTTTCTACCTCAGTGTTTACATTTGATCACTGCTGCGCTTAAAGAAATGGAAAGGTCATGCGAGCTATACAAAATGAAATTTCATTTTGTATACACAATTGACAATAAAGGTCTAACACAAAAAGGACAAAATATAAATTTAACACCCCACCCCAAACTGACAACATGTGCTGCAATTATCCAAAAATGTTTAGATATACATGTAAACAGATATATACACACATCCATATTGGATGACTAACAATACACAAAAAGCAGCTAAAGTGAATAGCTTGTTTTAAAAAAATTTAATAAATGAAAAATTGTACTGTAAATGGATGAGCAGTTATTTTCTCCAATAAGTAGATGGTAGGTTATCCGTTTTGTAGGAAATGGTGCAAAGGTTTCCAGATCCTCCAGAATCTTTCTCTTTTATGATTGGGACCATGAATCAACTTTTCAAGGAATATAAAAGCAAAGATCTGTTTTATCCACATGTTGACTTATAATGTTGACTGTAAGGGTCTGAGGACTTCACTACCTCAGTAATATACATTTCTTAGCCAGAAACAAAACAACCAGCAACAATTTCATCTTACGCTAATTAAATTTCGCAGAGTTTGGTTAAGAAGGTAGAAAAGAGCTGGCAAGAACCGTTTACCAGAGATCTCCTGAATTACAGAATTAACCCCGTGCCAACAAATTTTAATACAGTCACATGACCAAAACAAGTGGATAAAAGTACCCTTATGTGTTTTTTTTTTCCAAGCTATTGTCATTACACTGTCACAAGCACAACAAAATAAACTCTCTGCATTTAACCCATCCCCTTTTCGGAGCAGTGGGTTGCCATTGCTCGGGGACCCAGAGTGGCAGTCTTTGGGAGTGGGATTTGAACTCAGAACCTCTGGATTCCAAGCACAGTACTCTAACCACTAGGCTGCCATTCCCGACTGTGCATTTATAGCAGAGATCTGAAATTTCAGGGGAAGAAAAGGTGTAATTATAATAGCATTGGTAGAAAATGTTAAAGTTCTGGTAATGTATAGATGTTGAATCAGAATAAAGAGTGATAAATCTTGGAAATTAGTAATTTGCACTCCTTCTCCATCGTCAATATAGATATGTATCAGAGGTCTTTAGGGCAAAATTTAAATTAGCCCTGATATGCTTGAAAGATTTAACAGGGTTGAAATCCAGCAGGTCCTTGAAACTCAATAAGCCCCAAAATGACCACTTCATCAAACCAATACTCCTAAACTATACTAATACATCCGAGTTCATGGACAGAAAAGACCAGAGGGAGAAGACAGAAGATATATTTTTTTTACAATTGCCTTTCTAGTTACGTATTATAACCTCTTAAGTTGCTCCTCAGATAATTCAACTTAAGCTTACTTGGTGCAAAAGACATATTCAATACCCACCCATCGATAATCTTTCACACTCATAAACTATTTTACATAATTTTAAGCAAACCTAACTCTTTGTTGTTGATTATTCCAAATATAATGAATAATTTAAGAGCTTAGTGATTAAAAAGATGCAGGGATCACATCGCATGGCAGATTTTGGAACAAATAACTCAATCAAGGAAAAATACTAATTTATTTGTTTTGTTTAGTTTTATGCCAACATTATTTGTTGTACAGTAAGTGTAACTCAAAATATTTAGGTAACAAAGATGTGCTTAAGTTTTATATTTACTGTACTGTCTCAGTTGCTTTACTATTATGATTTCTAATTAATGTAATCTGAATTAGGTAAGAAAACATCAACAGGGTTCTCTCACATGCATAACCATGGAAATCACCAAGGAAATATCGCCTCTATTACATCAACAGACTGCACCACTAACACAGAACTGTATGGATTTAGTTACAGCTGAAACTGAATCTCATTAGACAAAATTCTAACAATTAAAGAAGCACCTCAAATTTGTATTTGTCAATAGGAGACCCTTTAGACCCTATCAACAGCCAGTGTTCAATAGCCACTGAATTCCTCTGTCTTAAGGGAGCCATTAGAGCCTTTAGAAAGATGAGACTTCAGAGCTTTTGAAGCCCCAGCTCCCATATCTGCATTTACTTTTTGTGTGTCATTACATACTCCAGTTTCAGAAGAGCATTTCATGCTAATGGAAGTAATTATGCAAAAATTATAACCTGTCTGATTGAAAGACTATAAATGAGGTGGCAGGTGACAGTAATAGCTGCCTCTCATACAATCAACATGTCTGCTAGTGCATGATACTCTCAGCATTTCACTCCATGTGTCTCTCAGCTATGGAGTTAAGACAAAATCAGTCCACTGACATTTTCATAATCTTATATGAACACACAGTTTGACCTTGTGTTACTTAATACCCAGCACAGCTCAACACTTGAAAGGACTCTTATCTCCATTTTGATGAATTTCAGAAGGGGAAGTGGATTTATCCCTTTTTCCCTGTGGAAATCTGGAAGGTTAAATTCTGCTCGCTCTATATTTAATGTATGATAGTGAATTTCATGTCAGTGATAGCAAAGATATCGTTTTTGTAGTATTACCAAAGACTTAAATTTAGTCAAAAGCTGGCATATTTTATAGCATGTTTCAAAGCTTCAAAAATATTCTTAAATTGTTATATATCATCTAACATAATGTTTTTGACTTTATAATGTTCACTTTCATTTCGTCCAGGACCAGGTCGTGGGGGCAGCAGTCTCAGTAGAGACTCCCAGGCTTCCCTCTCTCCGCAGACACCTCCTCCAGCTCTGCTGGTGGAAGTCCGAGACTCTACCAGGCCAGCCAAGAAATGTACTCACTCCAAATGTCCTGGGTCGTCCACGGGCTTTCTCTGAGTGGACTGTGCCTGAAACACCTCCCGAGGGAGGCTTCCAGAGGGCTTCTGAAAAAGATTTCTGAGCCCCCTCTGCTGACTCCTTTCGATGTGGAGGGGAAGCGGCTCTACTCCGAGCCCCCACTGAATGACTAATTTCCTCACCCTACCTCTAAGGGAGTTTACAGCCACCCTGCAGAGAGAGCTAATTTCAGCCGCTTGTATGTGGGATCTCATTGGTTTGGTCAGGATCCAGATTTCATGACCATAGGTGATGGTAAGAGTGTAGACTTGTGTGGACTTGGAGTAAGTACAATCTCATCCCAGCACAATCGATTGCAAAATGCCACAGTGCATGCTACAGGTCTGGGGCTTTGGGTCCCCCAGCGCTCTCTGCCCTCTGTGCTCTGGAGGGGTGCGTCTTTGGCTCTTCACCACCACTATTGAGCATTTTTCCTTTGAATAAACTTTACATGCACAAGTGCATTCTCACAAATCACTACAGGTTCTTGGCTCCAGGTACTTAGAGATTCACTTCCATACAGAATGCCCATATTCTTATCTTCAGCTACCACACTATACATGTCAGATTAAATAATACTACTTATGCTTCAGCGATAATTTCAAGATGTTACTTTATTGTATCTCTTATACTATATCCGTTGGTTGTGCTGTTCTTCTTACATCTCTTTGCAGGTGATGAAGCACACTGAAGATGTTTTATCGTTATCTCCCTTTTATCTCATCTTTCTTTCATCTTTTCTCCTTTTCTTTTCCTTTCCTGTTCTACTTACATTGAAGTGTCCATAAAATCTGGAATACTCCCTGTATAAATTATAATAAAACTATTTATATTCATAAATCAAGAAAAACTCCATGGTGATAGCTGTATTGTTCCACTTGTGACAGCAAAATCTGTTGGACTCTTTTTTGCTTTAAAAAATAAGCTGCTGCCTACCTTTGTGAAGCAGGAAAAAGACCAATACAAAGTGAATCCAGTAGAACTTTTTATTGCCTACCTGAATGGGTGACAATAGTTGAATAAACTTTTGGCTCTAAAAATGGTATCGGTGCTCTATTTGTTGGTACTCTCCGATACCAATACCACTATTTTAGTGCTGGATTGGGGGCCTGCCCAATATTGGTATTGGTATCGGTGCAACACTAATTGTTTATACATCACAAATACTTTGTGGATCTTGTTTTGTAAATACTTACATTACAGGTAAAAGCCAGTAAATTAGAATATTTTGAAAAACTTGATTTATTTCAGTAATTGCATTCAAAAGGTGTAACTTGTACATTATATTTATTTATTGCACACAGACTGATGCATTCAAATGTTTATTTGATGATTTGAAGTGGCAACAAATGAAAATCCAAAATTCTGTGTGTCACAAAATTAGAATATTAGAATTATTACCTGTATATGTGCTTTTTTAAATCATTCTGTGCATATATTGATCTTATCCTGTGTATGTGTGCATCTTGTCCTGTGCATGTGTGCATCGTTTCCTGTGTATGTGTGGATTGTGATATGCATCTGTGGATTTTGGTTTCCATGTGTGGATCATATATGTGAGTTTGTGAATATTGAAACACCTCTATAGTGTCTCAATATTCACTGCTGTTAACTACTGTTGCTTCATAATTTATTGTCTCTAATTGTTTTTCTTTTTTAAGTTTGTAGTTTATACCAGTGTTTTTCAACCATAGTCCTCAAAGCACAGTGCCCTGCATGTCTTTGATGATTCCCAGCTTTGACCTACCTGATATCAATTGATAGTAGATTAACAGGCTTTTGTGAACTGCAATCATCTGAATCAGTTGTGTTAAAGTAGAGAGACATTTAAACAGTGGTGGGCAGTCAGGGCCTTCACTGCTGGCCTAAAATCAATCAGGAACACTAACCTACATCTGTAACCTAAACTTTTATTTTCTGCTATCCAACTGTATGAACCTATTCCAAACAATCCATTCTCTTAAGTTTGTAGTGTTTCTCTTGGCTGCACAGCTTCCATTACTTTTATGTGGTTGCTATATTTTTCGTCTATCAGATTTCCACCTCTGTGCGTTGCTATGCCAATAAATTCTGCCCATGGCCTTCAGAAACAGCAGAGCTGGCTGATGTTGCCTAACAATGTAAGTGAGGAATGTTCTCAACCAATCAGATTTTGGATTTGCCCCACAGGGCCAACTAGCGGGCCAACCCTAACATCAGCTTTTTCTGTCCTATATGATTGGTCAGTTACAGCAAAATATTTAAATCCAAGTTAAGCTAGTGAAATCTGCATTTTAGATTTGCTTTTGTTAAAAGTTTTCCTGGCCTGATACCACATGGGGATACAAAGACTTTCGGCACAAAGACAGAAGGATGGATTTTGTTCATAAATAATCAACATCTCTGGTGAGTGTGATATATATTTTATTTTCATGCGTTATGCTCTGTTTTATCTGGTAATTAGATGCATAGTGAATCAGACAAACTCCTTTTGCTGTAAATGTGGCAGAGCTGTGGTTATAGAGTAGAGCATTGCCATTGTCTTAACTGGGCTTCTTGCTTAATTGAGCTCTTTATCCTTCCTCAAGCTAATCTTCCTGTCGGTTATACCTGCGCTTGTTACATTTCATATATGAATACTATTGGTGGTTTCTTTAGAATGAAAAAGTGGTGATATTAACTCCTTGACACTGGTCTTTGCCATGTGGTAATCAAGAGAAAGAGATATATTTATTTTCCTTTTTTTAATTGTCTCAACTTTCTTTATGCTGTTATTGGACCTACAAATGCCGTTTCTGAGTTTTGAAAATACTTTTCATTTTAATTACCACTCAATTTAAAACCTACATATCATCACAGAGTACAATAAGATTTGTGTAGTATTTTCTTTGCGTTTCTTTAGATTTTGGTTGTTAAAAAAAACAATTATAATTTAAAGTGCAATAACTATATGGAGGACTAGGAGAGTCACTGAAAAAGAAAATCAGCCATTTCAAATTTACATCATGCAATTTGAAATCCTGTTTAAACTTGTACATTTTTAATTGAATTATTAAAGAAGAATTGTAAATTTTATTTGTAAAAGCATTATTAAATACTAAAATATGAAAATGTATCTAAAACCTATTTCTAAATGGAAATAAAGAATAGAAAAACATAAATCTTATATGATTACCTTCCCCTAACAGACATTTAAAAATTTTGTTCCCTGATTCCAATTCCATTTTCTTTTTTGAACTTGCATTTTTAAATAATTCTTGGAATTGCATTTTCATTTAGCTTTACCCTTGGCATTTACCTTTACCTTGAGCTTTCTTCTAGCCCCAGAGCACACTAGAAGCCAGCTAAACTCTCTTGTTAGAAAGACTGCCTCAGTTTGTCAAAAAAATGACCAATAAGGGAACTGGTTACATCTGAGGAGCAACTGTTGCTGAGTTCCAATTCAGCAGCTGCACGCTCAGAAGGCCAGATCTGTTAGCTGATTACCTCAGCTAACAGATCTTCAAGTTTTTTGAAGCGTATGGCAAGCTCACCTTTTTTTGTACATGACTAAAGGGATATAAGCCCGTGACATCTTGTGCATGCATAGCGACCCTGGGTATGCTGGTCTGGCGGGGTATCCTCATCTGACAGAACACCGACTACTCTGTGCTCAGAGGAAAACAGGAAATTGCGCCGAACAGTGGTAAATATTATAGGTGTAGTTTAATATAATACAATTATGTGAATAGTTCCGTCAGAAATTACTGAAAATAATTGTTTTAAATAGTTATTGAGTCTGATATGTGGCAGGTAAAGTTTTTTTTTAATTTTTTCTGGCTCTGTGCAAAGGGGTATGGCTGACATAAAAGCACAGATTCCTGTGAAGAGTGGGGACTATAAATCTGATGTTCATGACAACGGTACAGCTGAAACTCCTCAAAAATGACAGTAGTGAGAAGTTCGTAAGGCAAAAACAAAATGCAATTTATAAAAGGATTTGAAAATGCAAGTTAAAAAAGAAAATGGAAATGGAATAAGTACTAATGGTTTTTTAATGTGTGATCAGGAAAGGTATTTGTAATCAAATTTATGAATTTTGTTTTCCAAATCTCCATTAAGAAATAGGATTTTAAAAGACATTTTCAAATGTTTTCAAAGTATTTAATAACTGCAATTCACAATTCCTCTTTAACAATTCAATTTAAAGTGTGTACTTTGAAAATGCTTTTCATATTAATTTCATGATTTAAATGTCAAATTTGAAATACCTGGCTATATAATAATGCCAAAGAGTTATTCAGTTGTATAATTTGAAAGGTTTGGTATGACATTCTACTATATTTTAAAGGCAAATTTTAAACAGAAGAATCCAGGATTTTCAGTGTGGGTTCCAACAGCAAGAAATAAAAGAAAATAGAGGAAAACTGTTCAAGGTTGTTTTTTTCTAAAGCTCTTTCAAACTGGTCTTGTGAAGGTTACATATATTAGTGATTTGTATAGAGAGTACAAAGGCCATATACTTATATGTTGGATTCACTATAGCATGGTCCATTGGATTATTAAGAGACACACTTGGACTACATTGTAGAATAATAATGTCTTTGCTGTCATTCATTTGAGCTTTAACAATGACACCTTTATTATGAAACAGGCCGCAACCGGATTGGGATTATGGATTTTTAAAAGAGCTTTATGATGAGGAATGGGGTAAGAACCTTGGGGACCGGGTACCACTAAACCCCCAACCCCGACTGGTATAACACTATTAAATTATTCATTTGAAGTAATAGTCTCCTTGATGAAAAATTCATTATTTTGTAATGTGGGATGTATTGATTTAAATGGAAGTAGATTGTTGGGAGGTCCAGCATAAACCAGTTTAAGGAAAAGGGAAGGTGGAAAAAGGGTGTTCTGCAGAGCATCATTTTCTATTTTATCAGCACAGAACACTTGTCCTGATTACTAATCAGGCTCTTTTGTGTGGAAAGTACTTGCTGGAAATCACACTATCTTCATACAGTAGATTCAGTATCAGCACTTTCTAATAATGAAAACATTGTTACTTTTTATTGCATCATTTCAATGGGAACTTGCTTTTCATGTAGAAAAAAAACCTTGCACACGCAATTGACCACTTGTTGAATTAGGCTGGGCTTCTTCTTTCACATCAAAATAATGTAAATTAACTCAGCCACACATAGCTGAAAGAGTTCTCGCCTTTGCAAAGATATTTTTGAGAAACAGAATTAAAATGATGGTCACGTTTTCTATATGCATATCTACCACATCTTATTTGGTAATACATTTAAACTGTAAAAAGTAAAGTATCTTCTACAAATCTATGCAATCTATTGCTTGGAAGACTTGATAGAGGCAACATGTATTACTGATGGACACATCACAGCTTCATGACATCAAGAATAGATAAGCTAAAAATAAAAGTAAAAAATTTTTACCTGTTATAATTAGCATTTTGCTATTTTGGAAATGGTTACTAATTGAAAAAAATATGTAGACTGGGAAACAGGAGGATGCAGGGATTGTTGTCCTTGAATTTGAGTGCCCTTTGAGTCCAGTAGACCTAAATTACCTTAATTTAGTATCTCAGAAAACTGACCCTGACACTTCAATAAAGTAGCTCTACCTTTTTGGCAAGGAGTATGAAGCTGTAAGATGTGGCTTTTAAAAAGGAGGCATTAAGGCAGTCAGTCTGTGGCACTATTGAGGAGTTACAGAGGTATCGGTTGCTATACAAAAATAAAAAAAAACAACTTTAAAGGAAACTTTGTTCCATCTAGCAGTAATTATGCCCTTTTATTCTGTCTTTGATTCATTTTTTTTCTTGTACAAAAGATTTAAATTAAATAAATATTTCAAATGTGTTTTGTATGATGACAATAAATATATTTTTAATATGGCATCAGTGTCATCTTAAATTATCTTTGACGTAATGTGTTTTTATTGTAACAGAGAATAAAAACACATAAGGGGAATATTCTTATTTAAACGTGCTTTTGTTACCAGGGAGAGATGCAAGCTTTCTATATTCAGGATTCTACTATATAGTTCTACTCCTGCATGTAAGAGCCTTTCTGTTAATACAATGACTGAAGGCTCAGAACAATACTTGTGAATTTTAGCAAAGTTCTTCGTGGTTGCTAATCAACTTTTAATACATTTTCTTTAATGTTGCCCTCAGTAAAATCATCCCTTTCAGAAAGGACCTCATGTGTTTTCTAATCAAAAGCTAAGAAAGTATTTGTCATGCTTGTGGTTGTGTACAGCACCTGACAAAAATTAAAGGTTCTGTGTAAGATATTCTTATGCCTCTGCAAGTTTTCTGTGATCCAGATCATTGCAAAAAAAAAAAAACAGGTTTAAATTTTAGGGAAATAGACTTTCACTCAGAGTGTTCTGAAAATATTTCAACACCTATCCTGGCGTTGTAAACTACCCCCACCCACCAGCGGCTAAAATAATTTTTGCCTGCGAGTGGGTCTAGCCTTGATCAGTGCCCCAGGCCCTAAATCTGGCAGGCAAATCACAACGCAGCGATGTGTTTTGAATGTCTGGATGCAAAGCGGGTGGGGTTTAGAGGGCGTGACGACAAAGCTGCACGACGCAGAAGAAAGCACAACAGTAGCATGTACTGCGGCAGCAGCAGCTTTCAACGGAGCGCTCCATTGAAAGTTAAAAGTTTTCTTTCTGTTGTTCAATAACAGTATGTTTTAAGATAATTTGAGGAGAGAATAATAAAGTTCAAAGCATCACTATACGGTCCATTTACTGATTTAATGTGTAATTGAAAAAAACAAACAATTTCCATAGTGGAGAGGACCGTGGCAACCAGCAGAGGTCCAAAGCTAACGGCAGCCCGTCCGCAGCGGCCCTCTCTCAGCATAGTCGTGCGTGAAGGACCGCTGGCTCTGATGGCGATCTTTGGGATCAGTTTTGGAAGGATTAGACTTTGGGTTTTTGTTGAAACGTGAGCAGGAAGAGGCTCTATGCTCATTGATTTTTGATAAGGACGTATTCGCCGTTTTACCATTTACACTCCCCCACCAGCGTCCTGTCGCACTTCCTACGTCACAGTCAGTTCCACTCATTTGTCAGACCATTGGCCAATAGGCACAGACAGCACTTTGAAAGACAACGGACTGTTCTCATCAACAATCTTCCGATGTCTCATTCATCAAGGCCAGACTAAATAACACCTTTCATCTCCCATTTAGTCTGGTTTACCAGGTTACACCAATCCAGGAATCTTTGTCAGTTCTTTTGATAAGCAGAAAAAAACTTTTTCTAAAGTACCTTTGTAAATACAACTACTTACCACCCATTTCTGGAACCAAACATATCTGGTGCCATTAAGGCACTTATTAAAGCAAAAGAACCTTAAAGTTGTCTATAGATTTGGGGAACTAGTCTTCATGGCTTCAACTTAAACATTTTACAAAAATGATGTGAATATTTAACTTATTTATAGTCTATCCAGCTGTGAGTGTCCAGCTGGATAGACTGTCCTTTGTCAAGAAAAGTTGAGCTGACCTTTGGCTACCTTTGGATGAGCTGACGTTTTGTACATCAGTGCGTTTGTTGGACAGCTGATAACATGTTGTTTTGCCAACAACATCAGAAGCTTGGCTCAGGGTGGGCTCTGTGCCTGAAAAATTATATCCATCCATCAAAAGGTATGTCAAGAGATATGCTCCCACTGAAACCTACAAATCTCCCTTAACACTTACACACAAAGATGAGGTGCCATTATGAATTGCAGATGGATATAGATATCATTAGACACACATGTGCACGTACACACACACACACCCACATGATAGCAGAGAGTATAAGAAAGGTCTCTGTAGAACCAAATGGTTGTTAAGACTCAAGATGTGTTTGACTAGGTTTATGAAGAAGATTTTATAACGACATTGTTCTGAAAATAAAACGTTCTACCCCAAGTGTGTTGCTGAATTGCACAAGAGAATCCAGGTTGCTGAGTCATTCTTTTTTGTGAATTTGTTCTACCACACCAGCAATGTTGACCAGACTACTGTTCTGCTTCTAGGGGCTGGATGCCCCCTTCTAAAGGCCCCCTGACTCCAGTCCCCCTGAAGGACCCCCAAAAGGGCACAAAGGGAAACACGGTCAAGTGCCTTTGCTGTCGACAAAGCTTATGCGGAACCTGTTGGTGAAGATTCTGTCTTAATATGTGGAACATTTGGGCAAACTCCCATGATCCCTAAGCACCCTACAGAGGGTATAGCAGTGGTCCATTTCTTCAGAGCCAGGATGAAAACCATACTCCTCCTGAATCCAAGGTTCATCAATCAGCTGGACACTCCTTTCCAGCTGAGATGGGATCCTCCTATAATGTTGCTGGACTCTACTCTCCAGCTAAACTCTGATATGATTCTCCTTAAGTTGGAAGGTGCCCTCCAGTCCCCAGGGACCACTACCTCAGTCTGAGAGGGAAAGCAGACATGGAAAATATGAGCTGAACACATTGGGATTGAAATAAGCATGCATTTTTAAAAGGTAAGGAGAAACCTTATTCTAAAATTTCTGAACAAGACACATGGCTATTATTTAGTATTAAATATTACCCAAACATATCCAAATGTATGCAAGTTGTCCATGTATTCAAAGCTCAAAATGCCTTTGGTACATATCCCTGTAACAGAGATAGATTAATCATATCTAAAATGGAGGATGAGATCAAAGGAAATACTTCCTTAAATAACCTGGTTGGAGTTGGGTCTAACATACAAGTTGGAGGCTTAAAGCTACAGTGTGTAATT
>NW_015150526.1:1691926-1707003 GCF_000732505.1 Cyprinodon variegatus | reverse complement strand
CTTGTAGATGATGATAAATAACATAGTTATGTATAATATATTACATTTCTGACTGTATATCCCTGTAATTATTACACACTGTAGCTTTAAATGAAGACAATAGTTTTGTTAACTCTGAAAGTTCAACTGGATCAAAGCATTCTAAACCAGGTTCAGATTCTATGGCTACCTCAGATGCTGCCTCCTCTTCCAGAAATAAACCAATCATACTTAGAGGAGTGCGAATGATCTTATTTTTAATAAAATCAATCTTATTTATAAAGAATCCCATTAAATCATTACTGCAAAGAGCCGGTGGTATGGAAGGTTCAACAGAGCTATTACCAGAGCTATATGTGAATTTGGCAACTTTATTAAAAAGATATCTAGGATTATTCTTATTCCCCTTTATTAATGAGGAGAAAATATGTTGCTCTTGCTTTACAAAGGGTGTTCTTATACAGGAGTAAACTATTTTTCCAGACTAGGTAGGATTCTGTTAGGTCTGTGGAGCATGATTTTCTCTCCAGTTTCCTTGCATTTTACTTCAGAGTGTGCAGGTCTGCATTAAACGAAGGAGCCAGCTTTCTATTTTTACTGTTTTTCATTTTCAAAGGCGCTGCGTTGTTTAAGGCAGTATGCAGAGAACCAGCAACCCCATCAACAAAATCATCAACCTGTGATGGGGAATAAACTAGGCTTTTGCCCTCTGCGTCACTGCTTAGCAACAGAGGAGAGAGAAGTAAAATAGATTCTTTAAAATTTATAACTGCACTATTTGATAATGATCTGCTAAAGTGAAACCTTCTTTTGGGGGAGGAGAACTCTGTTAAAGTAATCCTGAAGATTATCAAAAATTGGTCAGAGAGGACATGGTTGTGAGGAAATACTGTTATTTCTTCACATTCTATGCCATATGTCAGCACAAGATCCAAAGTATGAAGATGAGAATGTGTGGGACTATTCATATTTTGGTCAAAGCAAATAGTGTTTAAGATAGAATTAAAGTCTACACTAAGTTATCACCTTCAATGTCAGCATGGATGTTAAAGCCCCTCACAAGTCAGAGAGGAACTCTGAAAACTCGTCTAAAAATTCAGAGTAAGGACCTGGTGGACGATACAAAGTTACAAAAAGAAGAGGTTTTCTTGCTTTGCAAACTGGGTGAAAGAAACTATGGGTTAAATGTCCAAAAGATTTGTAATTATTAACTGCCTTTGGAGTAATCAGTAAATCAGACTCAAAGATTGTTGCTACTCCTCCTCCTCACCCAGAATTTCTGGGTATGTGAAAATTTAAATAACTAGAAGGAGTTGCCTCATTTATGCTCACATAAATGGGTATACAAAAAGAATCACTCCATTATAATCCCTGGGGTCATTGTATCTAGTTGTAATTGCTAATGTTTTTTTTTTTTTCTTTCTGTTTAATGTCTTGTATTTTTCCCTTTTGTTAAAAGTATTCCTGTCTTTAAGTGAGTGAGTCAGTGACCTGGGGGTGTGAATGATTACCATCTATGACTCAGTATGTAACAAATTGAAATAGGAAAGGAATACATTTTGTTACTTTTATCACTCTGAATCAGTTTGTATTGTGCCAAAATTTTGAAAATTTCTATAAAAAAAATCCTGAGTTAAAATCCGCGTTTTTTGTTTTTTTTTTCATTATTTTTGCAGGCAAGTTAGCTATGCGTCAGCTTGTGCACCCAAATTCAGCCAATTATATATCAATGGTCATCTGTCAATCACATATTTTTGGTCAAAGCATCTTGATTCATATATCGCAGCTAATATACGCAATGGTTGAAATAAGAAATAAGAATAATTTACTTTACCATTAAGTTACATCCCAGCGTTCATGGGGATGGACGTCTGTGTCTTCGACAGGCGTAGAGCTAACAGAACTGGCAGCGTTACGAGGCAAGGGCTCAAACATGTACGTCTGTAAGCCTACCACACCAAACGAAGCTTCTGCCACCCTAGTGTCATCTTCCACAACTTTGTCCTCGCTTTCCTCCTCTAATGAAAAATGTATGATGGAGAAGACTCATCACAACCTCCAACACAAAACTCTCCTCCTCTAGCATGTTTCCACCGTCCATAGCTTTCCTTGACACTGTCGTTTCTAAGCCACCAATTTAGTGCTACTTTGTCCCAATGTAACTTCCCTTCGGGAACCTACTAGCACTAAGTTGCTAACTGGTTAGCAAGATGCTTCTGACAAACCAGCCAAAACCAAACTTGTTGGCGAACCTTCCGCAAACAACAATCCCAACAAGTCACTTTATTCACTTATGTAAAGTCGGGCACCACTCGGGAAAAATACGGAAATGCAATGGTTTTAACAGCCATTTCCCTACGACTTTAAGTTGGGAGACCTGTTAAAAGGGATTTCGTTTAAATTACATTATTCCGTACATGCTTTGGGAAGATTTATAATGTACTAGATACAGTAAAAGTTGTATTTGCATAAAACCAAACTAATTAACACATTTCTTTAGTATATAGCAGGGTCTATATTGTGAAACATACAGAATAAAGGTTAAAAATAATAAGGTTAGGATTTAATTAGGAAACAGAAAATGTTCATGTTTTAATTGTTGGAGAAGTTAAATATATTTTTTTTCATTAATATAGATAATTGCTTGTTATTAGATCATAACTTTTCCATGTTGATTGGTTTGTTTCTGAAAATCAGTCATTCTGTTGCATAAAAGGACAATGAACCCTTATGAGAAGTTTATTAGTCGAACTCTGCAATTGACTGCTACCCTCTTTCTGCCAAAATCTTACTCTAATTATTGTTTGAAGGTAAGGAAAGGAGTAATTAAAAAAAAAAAAACTGATAGAGCTGATTAACTTAATAGGCAAAAAATAATTGTTGGGGCACCTTTTGATCTTAGGATCCTTAATTACATTTTAGGACCTATTTTATCCATAATTTTAACTCCTTAGACTATATTAATAGTGTAGATGTAAAAAAAAAAAAAAAGAATATATATATATATATTCTTTTTTTTTTTTTTACACAGGACTGTAGTTGTGGAAAGTAATACATACATGGAAACAAAATAATAATGAACCCTAATAAGGACCTGCGGGCATGGATTTCCACTGTGCTTTAAACAGCATATTTTTTTGATGATTTAATTTTATTCATTTAGTGGGTTAAATTTGTTTTTCATTATTTCTGATTAATTGCATGTTGCAGATAAGGTTTGGATTGCAACAAATTATGAATTTACCAGAAAATGTGATGATGCTCATTAAAATAAAACTGTCAGGTAGTTTGATGAAACTTAAGTATTTGTCTATTACACATAAAGCTTTTGCCACTATATTATCTAGGAGCTCATTAAAAAACCCAAATACTAATAATAACTAATCACTAATAATAAGTGAAACAGGAGCAAAATAAAGTTTTTACTAGAGAGGGGAACATTACTTGGAAGCCCAAGAGTCAAATCCTGTCTTAAAATCAGTGTTTTTCCCCCATTATTTATTCAGGCCAGTTAGTTATATGTCAGCTTGTGCACCTAAATTCTGATAATTATATAACAACAGTCATCTGTCAATCACATTTTTTTTGGACATAGCATTTTGATTAATATGTTACAGCTAATATATATGCGATGGTTTCCTTTACCATTGAGTTATGTCCCAGTGTTCATGGGGATGGATGTCTGTGTCTTCAGGATGCGTAGAGCTAACAGAACTGGCAGGATTGCGAGGCAAGGGCTCAAACATATGTGGCTGTAAGCCTTACACCAAACGAAGCTTCTGCCGCCCTTTGGTCCTCTTCCACAACTTTGTCCCCACTTTCCTCCTCTAAATAAAAAATATATGATAAAGGAGACTCATCTACGACCTCCGACACATAACTCTCCTCCTCTTGCATGTTTCCACTGTCCATAGCCTTCGTTGAAAGTGTTGGTCCTAGTGTAATTTCCCATTGGGAAACCTACTAGCACTAAGTTGCTAACTGGAAAGCAAGAGGCTTCCGAGACACCGGCCACGACCAAACTTTCTTGCGAACCTTCTGCCACAACAATCCCGCCTCCTTGATAAACGCCCAATCACATTCATTTTATTCACTCGTGCAAAGTCGGGCACTACTGGGGAGAATTCAGAAATGCAACGGTTGGAACAGCCGTTTCTCTACGACTTTAAACTTTGTGGGATTTTTCAGAGGCATTTTGATTTACAAATGGAAACAATTATTGTTCTAATATGCAAAATGCTTGGCACTAAAATCTGAGTTGGTATAACGTTTTAATTCAAGTCTTTTGTAGACTTAAAAAAGGGGAGATTTAGATATTAAAAGTAGCTTGTTATGATATTTAATCTAAAATATGATTAAAGGGGCTGAATCCATGGTGTGGAGTTAGGGCAAAAGACCGAAGTACTGGCTGTTGCAGGTTTGAGTCCTAGCTCTGAAGACCTTTGACGAATCTCTCCCCTCTCTTAACTACTTTCCTGTCTCCTTACTTCAAAATAACAAAATAAAGGCCACTAGTGCCTAAAAAAATTATGAATCAAATAAAAAAAAAATAAACAATATAAATAAAATAAAATAGGGATAAAAATGAAAATCAATTAAACTATTAGAATAATATTGAAATATAGTACATTTTGATAAAACTATTAAAGCCATTAAGTAGGTGTAATGACCTATATGATGTGTTGTTCATATTAAATAGATAAAAAATTAAATTAAATAAATAAATGAATTAAATAGCATATGGTAATACAACTAAATTGTATTGGATAAAATACAACTAAATTGTATTTAATTTACCTATTTAAGGTAATTGAAATATAAAACATCATTAAAAAGAATATTTAAGGAAGTTAAAAGGTTAGATTCTGATTTAAAGAAGAGTATAAATCATCTTTTCTATAGTTTTTACAAACTTTTACAGGTGAAAAGTTTGGCGATCACAGGAGACAGGCATACCTCCCTTTTGCGGTGAGAGTGGTTTTACGTGAAGATGTTTCTTCTTTTTTTACACTTATTTAGAAACATTCCTCCTTTGATTAGAAGCAGGTTATCAAACAAACACATTCATATTTCTCTAGTGTATAACCTTCAGGAAGGTCCAAATAATTGAACAATATCATTTATTCAACAGAAAAATGTACCCATGTGAACATGCTATTCTGTAGAACTGTGCTACCTTGAGACCTAAAACTTAGACCATAGCCAGTTGTGCCAATTTATATCTGAACTGAGATTGGAGAGGAAACTGGACCATATGACTAAGAAAATCTTTGCTTTCCTAAGAAAGATTAATCAATTAAAAAAATCCTAAAATCCTGCAGAACCTTATGTTACTTTAGATTAACAGACTTTAACACTGATTTCGAGAGTAAATAATTTTACAAGATTAATCTGGATCATTCCTCGTGCCTGTTGCTCCTGAATTTTTTGCATTTATCATTTTACATGTATTTCATTATATCGAAGACATTGAAGACATTGCATGTGCAATGATGCTTTGCAAAGTTTTATCTGCTACAATAGTTTAAAAAATTTAATTGTTTGTTTATCTCCCTCTCAGCGTCTAATGAAAGAGTGACACCTAAAGCTGGTGTGGCCCTTTTCAACGTTCATGTATCCAAGCCCTTTTCGATTCATTAACTGGTGTCCTGAATCACTCGAGGGAGGCGTTATAGAGCTTGATGACCACAGGTAGGAATGAGTTCCTGTGGCGCTCTGTGGTGCATCTGGGTAGCAGGAGTCTTCTGCTGAAGGAGCTTGTCTGCTGGACCAGTGTGTCATGGAGAGGATGTGAGTCATTGTGTATTATGGACTGAAACCTGGACAGCATCCTCCTCTCTGACACGGTGGTCAGGGTGTCCAGCTGCTCCCCCACAACATCACCGGCCCTCTTGATCATTTTTTTCAGTCTGTTGTTTTCAGCGACCATCAGTCCACTGCCCCAGCATGTGACAGCAAAGAAGAGCGTGCTAGCAACAACAGACTCATAAAACATCCTCAGCATTGTCCCACAGATGTTAAAGGACTTCAGCCTCCTCCGGAAGAATAGTCGGCTTTGGCCCTTTTTGTAGACCGCCTCTGTGTTTCTAGTCCAGTCCAACTTATTGTTAAAGTACACTCCCAGGTACTTATACTCCTCCATAGTGTCAACAGGAACCCCCTGGATGGAAACAGGGGGCACAGGTGTTTTTGTCCTCCTCAGACCCACTATTAGCTCCTTAGTCTTTGTCACGTTGAGCTGTAGGTGGTTCAGCTCACTCCAAGTGACAAAGTTGCCCACCACAGTCCTGTATTCACTCTCCTCACCCTTTTCAATGCAGCCAACAATTGCGGAGTCATCACAAAACTTCTGAAGGTGGCAGGACTCAGAGCAATAGCAGGAAGTTTGAGGTGAAAAGGGTGAAGAGGATGGGGGAGAGGACAGTCCCCTGGGGGCCCCAGTGTTGCTAACCACCCTGTCAGACACACAGTTCTGTAGGCGTACATACTGTGGTCTGCCCGTCAGGTAATCAACAATCCAGGACACGATGGGGGCCTCCACCTGCATCGCAGTCATCTTCTCACCTAGTAGAGCTGGGCGGATGGTGTTGAAGGCACTGGAGAAATCAAAGAACATGATTCTCACTGTGCTCGCCGGCTTGTCCAGGTGATTGTAGACTCTGTTCAGCAGGAAGATGATGCTGTCCTCAACTCCCAAGGGGAAGAACTGTAACCAGGAGGAAGGCTGAAAGAGACGAGTTGGAGGAAAACAGACAAGGTTAGACGAGGACCCAGTAAAGAGGAACTGAAGAGAGAGGGCTTTTAAATGAGACAGAGACAAAGAGAGGGCTAATGAGAAGATTGGGATCAGGTGAGGGCAGAGCAGAAACACAACAGGAGCTAGGGAGAAAGGAGAACACAAGAGGGCAGCAGAGGGCAACAAATTAAAAACCTGGAAGAGTGGAAATAACTAGAAAACATAACAAAAATAATAATTAAACCACTAGGACTATAAAACATGGAGAAAAGTAAAACTAAACACTGAAAAAAAAACATAACAGAACCAAGACTAGGACAGTAACTGAGAAAAAAACTAAAGAACACAATAAACTAAAAATTAAACAATAAAAACTAGGAAACAAGGAGCAAAACTAGATACTCAAAAGAAAAAACATGATAGAAAACAGAAACATAAACACAAAGCACACTCGCTACTTGTGATGTCATTGTGTCCTCTACTGCGCATGCTGGACACTTAAATTGTATGAATGAATCACATAAAAGACGCATATATTTGGAAATTTGAATGACCACTCCCAACTTTTTGATTTCATAAAAAAAAATAATAATAAATATGAATGGGCTCTATGCACAGCTCCACTACTTCCTGAATTTAAGGTAGCTCCTTTGTTTCCTGTCTTTTATTACTGGACGAACTGATTAATCCAGGTGTGTCTGGCCAGTTACTTAGGTCATACACACTTGGATTAATCAGTGCATCCAATCATGAAAGACAGGAAGCAAAGGAGCCTTCTGAAGTTCCGGAAGTGGTGGAGTTGTGCATAGAGCCTATTGTGCATACCTTCAATGTGAATTTGGCCTTAAAGACATTTTTATGTTTTGGCATGTATTTGCATTTTTTTCATTTTTGAAGTTTTGTTAAAATTATCTAATATGCTTTCAATTAACAATTAAATATTGAAGAAAGACTTTAAATAATGTTGTATCGAGGGCTGCCAAGGACAATTCTTTTAATTTGTATATGTTTTTTTATTTACACAGTAACCTGAGTTGGTCAAATTAGAAACTGAGTTCATATCATTATTGCAGATAATAATTTTTTTTTTTTTTTTACTATTCTTATCTTACGTGGAGTTGCCAGTGGTGTCTAAGTTGACCTTGATGCCAGTTGCTTCCACAAAATCCATCTTGACTATAATACTAAAATTCTTTGCAAGATTGGACCTAATTAACTTAAACACGCATGACATCTCATCTGCAGCAACATTGAGGGAACTTCCAATCAGAAAAAATAGACTGCAGGCTTAGATGCATTGGCCCTAAACTGCTACGGTGTAAGTCTGCTCATCGAATGATGTTTTAGTCAACAAGGGTCAAATTAAAAAGGTTATTGTAAACATATTTTTTAGTTAATTGTACAAAATGACCCATTAAATTGTTCCATATGTCATATTTATTGTTAATATATTAGTAGACTGTCCTGTGTAAACAGGCAGCCGTATTGACAATTCCAGTTAAAGGCAGTGCAATTAAATAAGCGCCTCAATGCAATGCGACTCCTTTTCTTCTTCTAAGACACGGGGAAGATCTAATAACATCACAACACATCAACAACACAAGGATAGACATTATAGTGTATGGCCCTATACATGTGTAAAAAAAGAGAAAAGTGATCCGTGATAGAGAAAGAGTACTGTAAGTTCTTGTATTATGCTTTTAACTTAAAAATGAACTATTGTAAACATACAACTACAGATTTATGAAATAAAGTCATTAATGTTTTTTATTAAAGGATGATGTGATATATTGTTGAATGCATCTGTACAATGACTATCCACCTACAGAACATATGAATAAAAAATGAACATAAAACTCTGCAAGTGAAAGCTGAAACACAGCACTGGCAGCTGTCCCTCAGGGAAAAATTTGTTTGCTGTTAAAAGAAATAAAAGATGAAATAAAGTAAAAGCAAGAAAGCCTATTCTCTCTATGCTCTCTCCTCTTAAGCACAACATGAACATGACCACTGACATGTTGTTTAAGGCTAACTTTTAACAGGCTGGTAGTTTAATATAAAGTCCCTGTCACAATACAATAAATCACATTTTTTGTTCCTCCTATGATGGCACAGTACTACACCGCTCTCTATGAAACATGAAAAGGTGTTGTTTCATACCGTGAAAGGAGCATAAACAGTGTCATGGTGAACTTCCATAATGATAAAGGCTTTGATATTTAAGCTGTATAGCTGTCATTATAAATAAGTCCTGTCAAAAAATTGCTTTCAGTAAGGAACACTTTATAGCAGAGAACAATCACCTTAGGATAGCTCTTTTTACACATATATTAAAAAAAAACATTGCATGAAATGGCTGTGTTGCGTGCCAAGTTTAGAAGTAAAGGATGAAAAGAGGCACCATTTTTCTTAAAGAAGCACTGCCCCATGACTTTTCTGTGTCATAAACTGCTGATTAGATATGACACACTGAGGGGGTTCAACAAGGTCTTTGAGAATTATGGCATAATCATAGAAAAAATGTGTCTCTGCTGGTTAGCATTTTTTTTTTATACAATCATGGCTATTTATGTTTGGAAAATAAACCAAACAATTAACTGTGCACATCTAACAGAACTATAGAGGAAGGATGGATCCATCCCAGAAAACTAAACTTAAACCAATTCTTGTATCTGTGCTTTAAGTGCTTATGATTGACATTGATCAGTGTTTTTATTTTCTCTTATAATATTTCTGGATAAATTGTGCTGTATATCTTCTATTCCATTTGCCTTTTTATTTTTCTGCCTTTTTACATGTAAATTATCTTAAATTAGGTACATCATTTCTTGTCATAGCAGTTACCCAATGTGCTTTACACTAGTTCGCATTTATCCAGTCACACTCTCAAACAAGCACTAATTCATATTCATTCTGATCAGCAGCACATCGACATGTGGCAGAGGAGAAACCTGGAATAGAAAAAACAGCTTACTGAAAAAAGAAAACAGGTCTTTTTAATATGCCACAATCAACCAAATCTATGTTCTTTGTCAGGGTGTGTGACATCCATCGAAAAATACACTTCCAGTTTCTAACATTTGATTTCAAATAATGAACTATTGCTTACTGCGCCTTAAAAACAAAGGTATGGTTTAGGCATGGGATACATTTAAACCCTTTCAAATAACTATCCACTTTGTAAAATTCCTGCATGACAACCATGTATAGTGTTAATGTACAAAAATGAATAGGTTGTTTATGTATATTAAATGTGAGATTGAGAGTCGGGTAAGCACTTGAATAGAACAAGGCCACTTATGGCTATCATTGGGATATCTCCTTTTTTTTGTTTTGTTTTTATGATTGAACTACCTCATAGCTGTCAGGACTCCTGTCTGTGTGTTTGTGTTTCTGTGTTTGTCTCCCTTCCTCCACCAGGAGGCGCCTGGTTCTGGTCTGACTCCTCACACACCTGCTGATGGTTTCCTCGTTAACGGAGTGTTCTTAAGCTGCTGACTGCCACTACCTCGACGCCAGAGTGTTTGCCAATTTTGGGTACTCTTGCCAAGCTGAGTTTTGCTGAGTCAAACTGAGTTTTTGCTAACCTGAGTTTAACTTTGTTTTTGTCTTTGCCTCTCTCTCTCTCTGGAAGGATCAACAGAGCTTCAAACTGAGCTAGGGTTACAAACAGGAGGTTTGGACCCACTTTCCCCAAGAGATTGTTTGAGCTTTGAGTATATAGCTAGCTCTTAGTTATAGAAAACATATTTATTGTGCAGGAATAAGGTCTTAGCTCTGTTACACTGGTAGCCAAGTAATCAACATTTCGTTGTCAAGATTCACCTTGGGTTTTTTTTTTTTGTGTGCAATGACAATAAAGGAAGTCTAAGTCTAAGGTGCCTCCCGCCTGTTTCCTTAACAGATACAATGTGTTTTGTTTTGTTTGGTTTGTTTTACTCCCTGGTTCTCCCGATTGACAGTACACATCTGATTAATGAAGGGTTGTTTTTGCCTCACTGTAATCCAAGCATTTCCAATAGAAACCTTAAAGGAGGATTTTCTGGAATTTTTGAAAAGACCCGCCCTCTTCATTTAAAAAAAAAAAATGCATATGCACAACCCTGTACCCGCTCCCGGGAGGGAATGCCTATTTAAACACAGCGTTCACAAGCCCATTTCTCCTTGTGCACACTATGTTTAAAAGTTGCTGTTTGCAGCGCTCATAGAAGCTTACTTTCCAAAAGAAGATTTGCAATTCTTCCACTATGTCAGACTCACTACGATGTTATGCTGAGAAATGCCTGCATGCCAAGATTTACCTCCCCTCTCGCACACTGATGAGAACATGGATTGGAATATGAATGAAAAGGGAACTTTTAAACATATTCTTAATGTTTTCATATATCTTATGCATGGATGCCCTAAAATTAAGAGTTTTTTTGTGGACAGATAGATGCCAAGAAATACCTGCCTGCTGAGAATTTCCTCCCCTGTCACAGGAGCGTGCATCGCCCATAAACTCTTCAATTATGAGAAAACGGATTGAAATATGAACGAAAAGGAAACTTTTAAACAGGTTCTTAATGTTTTGTCAGAAATTATATAGAATGGTTTTGACAGGAAAAGCAGAAAATACCATCCACTGAGCAGAGAATATATTCATCAGACATTGACTGTAGCACATCGACTAAAACATGTCTCCATACAAGTAAATATCATATTCATTCGAATTTTAGGGCTCTGCTAGCAGACAGTCAGGCCCAAGGTGGACCCGGATGGGAGCCCAAATGGGGTAGTATGTTAAAGTTTCTTTTTACAGTTAGTACAGTTGCTATCACACCAGCTTTTTTTTTTTACTAGCCGCAGTACTTAGAGAATGTCAAGTCTCCATGACAACCTTTTTGAGATAACTAGATAAATATTTTATGATGGAAACTAAGGTAAGCCAGTTATCAGTAGCAGTCTCTATTTTATATGTATGATTTACGTATACAAGTATTGGCAAACAATATTTTTGAAAATTAAGGGCAGCAGCAGCTTGAAAATAATATGCTGATGCACTAAAGAAGCAGAATGGAAATATCTACCCAATTCAGGAGAAGCATTAGAAGAAGAATTAATGCTCCTTACCATGCAGAGTAATATACTCACCAGTCACAGATACCGACGAAGTAATTTATGCCTGTAATATATAATTATGCCCGTAATATCTAATTATACTATACACAGAAATATACAGAAACACCAGTGACTGAGTGAAAGATGCAAGAATCTGTCTGCATTCCGGAATCTCGCTAAGCTTTTATGCAAACACTCTTTACAAGCAAAGAGATCACCGATGAGGATGTTTACCTTCAGTTGTCATTCAAACACATTTGTGTCAGCTTCTTTGCATGCACTGTATTTAAACTTTTGATCAGGGTTTCTTCTGTTTGCTTTTGGTGCAGGAAACAACTAAACATGAGTGGAAAACCTTTTTGTGTTATCATTCATATCCTTTGAATCAAGAATCATAGATTCTGCCATGGTATTTTAATTTATGAGCACAACAGTAACTTATTCTACATACGCTTTTAGTTAAGAGTACTCAGCATTACTATTTCAATCTACTAATTCACTGCATACAAAACAAATTTTTTAGTCTACATAACTTTCAGTGGTGGCTGCTGGTCTCTGAAACAAGGGAGGCTTAACAGTGTTATCAGATACAAATGCAACATATTGCATGAATAAATACTGAAACACATAAAACACATTACTACAAGAGGTGAAGATACAGTAGCTGTTGTTAAACACTTTGAAACTCCAGAAACCATGGCAAGAGTTCTGCTCAAGACAGCTGTTCTAACTGAATGATTACTTTTTTTCTCTCATCTGGCCACTGTTAATCAAACATTTAAGCACGTTTGGCCGATCAGCATCAAGGAGCCAGCTCCACAACCCGGACCGCCCCTGCTCCATAGAACCAATAAGAGGCTTAGCACCACTAAAAATGACAGATTTTTGAGTGTTTTTTAAATCAGGGCTCTACTTTCTTGCTGGTTAACTCAATGCACAGAGGCTCAAGTTTCCACAAGGATTTCACATAGTGACAGACAATCGGCATCCTGCTGCTACAAAACAGAAAGGAGATTGAATCCAAGAGTGGGCTTAGCAGCTGGTTAACAATGAATTATAAAATACAATGATGGTTAATGACTATATATATGAAGTTTAAAAATACATATTGGTCCAATTCTTTTACAAAATTTACAGGGAAGGTTTATCCTCACTATGCATTCAATGAGGATTTCCCACTGGATTGTGTACGTTTAGAATTGGTGCTGACTTGATTAAACTAACTTGATTATACTTAAAAGAAAAAACATGTTACATGCCTCAAACATCTATAATAAACTAAAAACTGGTTCCAATCTTCTAAAATGTTCTGAATTACAATTAAAGAAATAAATAATACATATTTAAGAGCAGTCCTTTTTTTTCTATCTGATGTAATTGTATAACAACAGTCGACAGTTGAGCGACAATAATTTGGGCTAGCACAAATTATTTTATTCATTAATGCTATTCTGGTATTGTTAGTTTTAACCTTACAAATATGTTTACATGTGCACAGAATCTCTCAGTCATCTCACTTTACATTATTGCCTCCTTTGTGTCAACAGGACTGCAGTTATTTGTGTGTCAGTTGTACCTGACTATCAGAAATACTAAAGAGGAAACAAATATTATGGCTGCAGTTGAGTTTCAGATTTCGAAAATAGCTTTGCATGAGGAAAATGTTTACATTTGCATATTCTCCAACCATGTATTTGCGGACTTTGGTGGTTACAATATAATCTGCATATTGAGGGAGGTACACACACAAAAAGTTTTGCACATAATGTCTGTTTAATTGATGTGTTGCAACCTTTCAATCAACCTTGGAGGCTCATAAGCAGCTGACCTATTAGCAAATTAAATCAATCTCAATAGTGGTGTTTTCTGATATGGACGACATGAGCAGCCACCCACGGCAGCTTTGCTATATAGGGCGGCATCGGCATGGGATCCCCCCACTGTGCGCACGCCTTTACGCTCATGCATGTGTAAGTGATAAGAATCAATAGAAAAGAAGTGTATATATGAAAACCCCCACCTCCACACACACACCCTACTGTACTCGTCCATCCTACATCCTCTCACTTCCTCCGTCCAGGTGCTCCGGCATGCAGTCCTTTGCGCCTGTGCAACTGTTCGGCCTGGAGCACAAGTTTACAAGAGGAGCAGTGGCACTTAAGATAGACTCACAAAAAAGAAATCTCTCAGGGGCTCAAAAGTGGGAACAAAAGAGGGAGAATGAGAAAGATGTTGCCATTATGAAAGACATCTTCTCCAAGTGGCTAAAAGTCAACAGGTAAGTGAAGTACAGTAGATTGAGCTTCTGTGTGGATGCTTGCACATATTAAAGCTACCTTAAACTACTTGTATTATTTAGATGACTTTCTTCTTATTTTATTTTCTGCTCTAATTCTAATTCATTCAATATGTCTGTTCACTTTATGTACAAGTCAGCTAGAATAACATTCCAATGTTAAGCTAAGATGACCTATGATTACCCTGAGATCAGGGCATTTTTGCTGTTCCCACAGCTATGGTCAAGAAGGCAGGCCTAATGGTGCATTCATACCGGGGGATTCACTGCCCTTCATTTCAGATGCACAGTGTTTACACTTTGGACTGCATCATCAAATAGGAGGAGCTTCAGCTACATGAAGCACACCCCACTGATGTGAAAAAAACAAATAGACTGAATTGTTATCGCTTCTTTAGTTCAGGCTTGTGCATTTAAAATGGTGATTTATTAAAATTACAAAAAAAAAAAATGTGCTCCTGTTTTTTTCAGAGATACTTACTAAAGATTATTTTTTGATCACCCAGAGGTCAACTATCACACCATTAAGCTCAAAATTGAATCGAAATGATCCAGCCTACTTTTTCAGTGCTACTTGATTTGTGCAGGTAAAACTATAGCTCGTGCTAATTTGGTTTTTAAGATAGAATTAATTATAATTACACCCAATGACATCACCATCCCAACAAACATTACTGCTGTGGTTGTTCCTGATATAATTGTGTCATGATCGGGCCTGTTTGCTCTCCCTTAATTAGTAATTCCTCTCACCTGCCCTCTTCCTTCCCTGCCTCATTATAATTTATTCCTCTCACCTGTTTCCTCTGGTTTATATTCAGTTCAGCCTGAGCATTCAGTGCCAGATCATTGCTTGTCTTTCTGTCAGTCTTTCTGTTCAGTTTTTATATTTGGTTCATGTCCTGGATCCTAGCTGCCAGTGGAAACAGGGTTTTAGTGTTTGTTCCTTCCCCGCGGAGTCCTCTGGGC
>NW_015150526.1:1686376-1691916 GCF_000732505.1 Cyprinodon variegatus | reverse complement strand
TTTTGGCTCATTATGGGGGGAGGTTCAGTTTTTATCCAAGTAAGCCTGGCTCCAGGAAGGAGACCGGTTTAAAGTCCTGCTTCAAGTTCCGGTTCCTTCGTCCAGTCTCGGCTACCCTATTCCACTCTGCCTGCTCATCTGCACCTGATCCTGTCTGCTCCTGTGCGTGACCACCTGGTCATGCTTCTGGTCCCAGTCAGACTCTGAACCCTCCTGGAAGCCTGTGGATGCAAGGAAGTCTGGATCCTGCCACCTGTCTCTGTTCCTGTCCTCTCTCCTCACCAGGATCAGCTTCCAGCATGACCTCTGGGACTGCAGCACTGGGGACACTCGTGGTCTGGACTGTTAAACCAGGTAAGTGACCAACCCAGATAATCAACTATCAGTTTATCGTGGTCACTTACCTGTGTTTTCTCCCCTAGAGTGTCTGAGATTGGGCGGTGCCCTGCCCCCCCGCCTGCAGTGTCCGCGAGCCACAGCTCCACTTTATTTTTGTTTTATTTAATAAACGTTTGAACTTTTCTACTGACTGTCTCGCCTTGAATACTGGGTCCTTCTGTCCCCTATTCCTGACAAATTGTTATTGCATAACATCACATATAATTCCTGAGCTGGCATTAAATATACTGAGAAAAATAATGCAACCGCTTTTGGCATTTACTTAAACATATTTAGTTACTTTAACAAAATTGTTTCATGTTATCAGGGTAGAAAATAAAACAATTGTGTTAGTAAATATGATTAAGTAAATGCCAAAAGTGGTTGCATTTATTGGCTGGAATGATTGTTTGGTATTTAGTAAATCACCAGCCTCCTAGACCCTCTGCTTTTGACCTCCCCTTACCCCTATCGATCCCATGTCATTGCCTATACAGTTCTCACTGTAGGCATTTCACAATAAAAACCCAGGTGAAACATAGCATCACGGACTGCTGCTAAATTGTTCTCCATCAACAACTCATTTTTTTTGGAAAAGGCCAAAAAGCACTGAAAAAGAGTCCACTTTGGTTCACCCAGAGCTGCATCTGGATGACTGTTCGATTCGGCGGGATTTCCTTGTAAATCTACAAATGCAGAAAGCACCCATGCTGGGCAGTGAATTTTTTTAAAGCTACTAAAAAACAGTTGAGCATTCCTTATCTACCTTTTTGTAATATTGTGTATCTCTGTATTCCATTTTAGGTGAAAAGGCTTCACCTACAACCAGTCCCTGATTGGCTGGCGTGTCATGATTTTATAGAAAACTCATTTCAATTTCAGCCATCTCCACTCTCTCCATGCGGTGCTGCTGTTTGACAACACCTCAGCTCTAAAAACTAAGGTTAGCTGGCCCTTAATTGTCCTTATACTTACAGCAGTATGCTGCCTGGTTGTCAACTAGCTAAGCCAAATTCAATTTATTCAGAAATACTTTATTAGTCCCAAAGGTAAATTAAATGTTGCAGTAACATACGTTATTTTTTAAACGGGTAGGCAGGAGGTATTTTTTTGCACCAGATCTGGAGAAGCCCAGCTGTCAATATTTTTTTCACTTTATGAAGAATTCTTATCTGAGTAATAATCTCCAGAAGTTCTAGAAGAGCTTGTAGAAATTAGATTGTTGAGCTTTTTTTTAGGTCATTAGCTCTAACACTGTTACCACAGCAGAGGATGGAGGAAGAGATCACAGGCCTTCAGGACTCCGGGCTTGAGACCATCAGGACCTAGTGACTTATTATGATTCAGTCTCTCCAGTTGCCTCTTTATTTGACTTCTAGATATAGACAGGCAAAGGTGGAGGGAGCTGTGCCATCTTCTAATTTGGCTGATTGCAAACTTATAGAAGCAGGAGAGTCAATGACAGTTGCGGTTCAAATCGAGTTAAAAGCAATGTTTCCTGAAACTGCCTGCTGCAGCAGAGGAGAGCTAATCCAGCTCTGGTAACCTAAATCTCACCACCAATGGAGCAACAGCGGGGCCCAATTGCTGTTTGCCGAGGAGCGGTTAGAAGCCGTTAGAAGCCACTGATGAGTGCTATATTGGTCCTGCTGGAGAAGAGCAGCCGAGTAGTTGTTACATTAGGGATGCGGCAAACAGCTAAACTCCATAGCTAAAAGGAGCTACCATGAGTTATAAAATGCTATAGTGGTATGGCGAGCATTGTTAGCTCTAGCTACCTCATATCGGACAAATGGTAGAGGTCTTTAACCTTTCCTTTGTTTCAGGTGGATCCGCCCGCACCAGACCCCCTGGGGCCAGCGAAGATAGCGCATTTCTCTTTCAGCCTCATCGCAGTTTAATACATTCCTGAGTCATTAATCACTTTTCACCATAAAACCAAAAGAGACTGCACTGTTTTGACTGCATTTAACATCTCTGCATCAGGGTTTATTCACATTTATCTGCTGCTATTTTAAAGGACAGTTTAAAATGCATTAAGCCTTAAAACTTGAACATTCCTTACAGACTTTGAATGGACTCTTAAATCCCCCTCTCCTTTTATTTGTGTATTTGTGGTTATTTCCATTAGTGTTTAGTGTATGAGTAGTTATTAGATATAATAATAATAATAATAATAATAACAATACAGTGTGATAATTAGTTAATAAAGGTACCATTGTACTTTAACCTATGGTCTTTTGCTTATTTTACGCAGTGAATGATTTATCACTCAGGCTGGATTCACTCTTCTTTCAGTAGCATCCAAATGAAGAGAGACACATTTATTTGGTTTGTGATGACTAACTTTGCAGATAGACATAGTCTAAATTACTAAATTGGTGGAGACAGCTGAATTTTTACTAGCCGGATTCAGTTCAACCTTTTATTTTAGAGAATAAGAACCCTGGTCAGTAAATAAATTACAGTTACAATTCAACTAATAATATACAATCAGTTTTACCCTTGATTTATTTGAATGACCTGTTTTTTAACTAACATTCAGTTCTAGTTATTTAATATATTAATAATCTTCTGGTAAACTTGCACCACAGCGCCTTTAGAGCTCTGAACTGTGAAACTGTGACCGTGTTCCTCAGGTAAGTACCTTCATATAATTTCTGTGCTAAAGTGATGAAGGCGCTCCTGAAAATTTAGGTTCTGTATTTTCCTATCTCCAGGCCTGTGTATGGTAGTTTGATAAAAATGCTGCGTACGCGACATAGTCATTTTGAAGGAATGGCAGTTAGGGGAAATAATACTGCCGTGGATAATTGTAAGAAAATAATGATAGGAACAGGTTTTATGTGACTTAAGGATAAAGCATTTATTCTATTTAAATTTTTTGTTGAGAAAAAAAAACAAAAAAACCTTCTCGGCCATAGATAGAGGGGGCTGTTTCAGGTCTGTGGAAAGTATGCGGCTTAGAGTTTGATTTAATTATTTTTCTCGTTTGCCTTGAAATAGCTTTACCAACTTGAGGTGAAATATGGAAAAATATTCCGTCAACTTTGACTTAGTGTTACCTGATCAGGCAAAATGCTGTATCAAAAGCCTCAGGTAACATTCTGCTACACTAAGTAGCTGTTAAAACTACTCTGGGTTTGTCAGAGCTTTGTTTTTATTTGCTTGCATTTCAACAGAGGGGGAGCAATCTTGCATTTGTCATGTAAATTACAAATGCAAAATTATATTGCACCACTCTGCCATATGTTTTAAGACATGCAAACCTTCTAAATACCAGACGCTAAAAGTAAAACAAATGTGCTAAAAAGAAAATAAATGTGAAAGTAAATAATTTTTTGCTATTTTGTTTTATTCCCCATATCAAAGATATGTCTTGAGATTTATTTTAAAATATCAAAGTTGAAGGTTGTGTTTTAAAATTATTTTCACATTAAAATCAAGCCTTGACAAACAACTTAGACCCTGTACTTGAGGCTGGCATCATTCTGCTACACATGCACAGTTGCCCACTTTCTCTTCCCCTCATGAGCAGTGAGAATTGTTTCTTCTCATTATATTTGATGGCGGTTGGCAAACTATTTTAAAATTTGCTTTACTGCCACCTCTGAATTGGAGTGTAGTGGGAGTGACATATTGTTCCTTGTTATCTTAACTACAAATAAAGCAATGTCCATCTAAAATTACATCACAAAAATAAGTGATAATAACAGTGATAATTTTAAAGTTAATTTATATATACACTATAAAGTCTGATTGTCTACTGAATTATAAAGTGTATGGGACCATCAGGTTAAATTTGAAGTGTTGGAACTTGTAATGCAGAGAGCCAGGGAATATTCTCAGTCATCCAGGTTATAGTCATTCCAAAAAAGTAAAAAAAAACAAAAACAATCCGCTGGACTTTGTTTCCAAGATGAAAACAAGATATTGTTTTGGTCAACTCTTTGAAAAACCTCAAACTCTATTTCTGACATTTTGAATTGGAAAAGCCTTCTGGATGGAAAGCAAAACATCTTCAAACTTGTAAACAAAGTTAAATCGATTTAAAAAAAAAAACATTTTTGGAATGCATAGAGCAATGAAAATCACTTAAGCAGGTGACAAGGAGAATGCATTACATATTAAGATCTCTTGTTTATGTATGTTACTTCCATAATTATGGATCAGGAAAATAAAGCCTTCTGTTTCTTCTCTCACAAGTGAAGGTTAAGAAAGTATATGACTTAAGTAAAAGAAAATACTTATGACTCATCATATCAATCTGAAAGCTAAATTGCAAAAGAAAAATAAAACAAACAAACAAAAAATGTATATGTAAGGGAAATATTACCTAATTATTTATTTATTTCTACTTTTCCATCTGCAAAAAGGCAACCCTCATGATAGATATGTGGCCTTTGCTATAATACATGTAAACATGCTTTGACTCGGCAGAAATGCTCTGCTGTCTGAGATGCTCCCTGCTGAGTCAGCATAGCAAAGAAGCATGGAAAAACATAGCATAATAGGTAGTATGTAGAGGGCACGCAAAACAATCCTCACATAACATTAAAAAGAATAAGCAAAAAGGCTGGCACAAAGAATGTATCATTTTACTACAGCTCTGCTAGCTTTTGAACATTTGGATTTTAGAAATAACATAATTAATAATAATAAGGTGTCACCAAAAACAGTTTACAAAAGTAAAGAAAAGATATTGGGGAATCACAAAGTCTGACAGACGGAAGCATCATTTCAATGTTGCTGTTTCTTAGATTTTCCAAATGTTGACACTTTCCAAATGTTGACACATGAATAGTTTGTCAGGGTTTGTTTTGAAGCCTATTCATGTTGGATTATTTTTTTCTACATTCTGTAGATACTACCTTTATGTGGTATCAGAGCTGCAGGGTAGAATTTTTGAAATAATGCTAGCGGGTAGTGTGCTTGTAAATTGGTTGACATTTTAGCTGAACACTTTGAAGGGACTTTGAAATGGTTTAGAGGCTGACAAACAATCAAATGAGTGCTCAGGCTGGATTGAAGTGACTAAATGTGTTCCACAGCAAGACTGATAGATATTTAGTTGTATGCCAGCAAAAGGTAATTTGGAGAGAAAGAAGACCATGCATTATTTATATTATATATATATATATATATATATATATATATATATA
>NW_015150526.1:1675558-1685931 GCF_000732505.1 Cyprinodon variegatus | reverse complement strand
TGTAGTTGACACATGTCAATTTACAAAGTTAAAATTTTGTCATTAAATTTAAATATGCTCTGAAAAATTTAAAGAAAAGTAAAAACTGTGGCAAAGGTCCCCACTCTCCCCTATATACAGCTTGAAATAAATTATGTAATACGTATAATAATGCTCACACAAAGTTAATCCAAGGAGTTAAATGTCATTAAGAAGTTCAGACCGATTCATTTAGACAAAATTTGGTTAGCCAACACCTGTATAACCAACACTCGAGTCGATAGAGAATGAAAGGGGAAGTCATTCCCCTTCTTAAAAAAAATCTTAAAAATCATACCCCTTCTTAAATGACCATCCCTCCATACCATCCCCTTTGACATTTTATTACTGAATGTGAATAATTTCTACTTTATATTGACAGTAATGGCAATAATATTGGCCTTTCAACATTTGGGAGGCTGTGGGCTTACAAGTAGCCTGAGAAAAAAAGTAAAATCAAAGAAGTGGCCTATCAGGACTATGAAGCTGATCCCAGTGGGAAATTTGTCATCTGCTTTTGTCCCTAATTATGTAGGGGCAGTGATAGCCATGCCAGTCCAGGGACTGACTGCAGTTCTACTGCAAGGTGCCTTGGTCAAGGTCAACGACCGGCGGTACCTGACATGTAATAACCATTCCATGCATATTGCTTTAGGTTAATAGACTATATTAATTAGGCTAAGTATGCTTCCCAAAAAAAACAACCACAACGCCCTTCTTTTTCTTTTACAACTAGACTACTGTATATAACATATAACTTGCAAAGATAAACTTTCACAAATAGCTCTTTATTGGGCTGATTAAATTAGTCGTATAAAAATCTTACGCATGGAATTGATAGGAAAACATAGATATGATCTAATACTGCCAACATTTCTACATGTATTGAACATTTCATCTTTGTTGTTAGCAAATTATTGAATAACTTTACTCTGTTCAAATGTTTTATAATTCATTCCATGTCTAGAAAGGAGCTGAAGGCTAAGCTTGAATTTTACTGTTTGCGCCCCTGCTCTGATGTGGTACACTCACCACTTAAAAAAAAAACAACATGCACAAATCAAGCAATACAATTGATATGCATAGTTCAAACCAAAATAACTGGAATGGTGACATAAACAACAATTAAGAATGCTTATGGAGTTTTCCAACCTTCAGTTTCCTGTTGGTGCAGTGTGATCTGTGTAGATTGACTCAGAAATGGCTTAGACATCCAGCCAATGTAAAATTTGACAGAAATGCCACTGCTGTCCTGTGCTGCATTGCAGAGGCAGTGTAAACACCCCAATTGACTATAATAAGTGCATATTTATTGCAGGGTTTATACCAGAGCCCATAGAGCTGTTAGAGAGTGCATTCATTCTATATGGGTGGCTGTGCCAATGCTTTTAGTTTATCTTGAAAATAAGTCTGTTGGCAATACTTTGAAGGTGTTAAACTTGTTAAAAATATCCCCATATTTCCTCTTAATTATACAACAGATTATCTACTATAATCTTAGAATTAATTTTTTCCCTTCTTTAATAGCCCTGACTTCAAAGTATCAGTGTGTGGGCAGTAGATACTGTGAAATCACAAAATAGCATTTCATTTTTTATACTGCTTGTAAAAAGATAGTTTTTTTAATGAATTCAATTGAAAATGAGCACACTTTTGCCCCTGCCGAGTCTGAGCTTAAAGAATGTCAGAACAACTGAGCTCTTGCCCCCACTGACACCCCAGCCTCTTCCTTTTTTGTAATGAATTTAACAAGCCTCCATAACGAGGCTATTATAGACTGCAGCCTCCCAGCTGAACAGAGAATTAGATAAGAGGGCACCTGGACACTTCAGCAGCCATCAAAATAGATGCCAATCAAATTAGCCAAGGTCTGTGTTTCTCCGTTGTTTTTCTCCCCAAAGACTTTTATCATATCCAGTTGTTTTCTTCATCTATATTTATTTGTTTCATCTTCTGTCTACAACACGCTGTCATTAAGACTGATCCTATAAAATATTAAAACCCAATTAAAGAGGATCACCTTTACTTATGATTCTTAAATTAAAGATAAGGCATTTCTTGGAATAAAAAACATGTCAAAAGACTGACTCCTTATTAAAAAAAAACAAAACGTTTCCACAATTTAATTGGACTGTTTGTCTTTTCCGTCAGGTTGAAAATAAACATTCAACAGATTAGGAATGAATGCTTACAGTCTACATGGCTGCAGGGCACAGACTAAAGGCAACACTTAGAGATAATTGTTACACATTAGCTGTACTTAACGTGTCGAAATTATATGCCAGCACCACTGATGCAGTGTCAAAAGCAAGGTCAGTAAGCAGCTCTAAGACTAATCAAAGCAGACCTTGTGAGGTCCTGTGATATAATGGTGGATCTGCATTTACACATATCCAGATCCTGATTAAAAACAAATATTCCAATTTTCTGCTTTTGTTTTAATGACTGTATAGTTTGAGTTTTTTGTGTGAACACAATTAAGTAAATCTCACCACATAGAGGTTTTAGCCTCTAAATGACTTGGTTATAAACATACTTCAACTATTATATCAAATGTACAACCAAAATGGAAGACCATAATCCTGTAGAAGAATTCAGATCAAGGAGACATTTCTAACATTGTATTTCTACAATCAAACAGTCAGAGTAGATTGTGTTAAAATTACACTTTATCTGCACCCTCAAGACTGAAAATTAAAAAATGATCAATTATTGCCATTTATTTCTGATGTTACTCATCGGTAATTGCTCACTGAAAAGAGTTTTTATTGTCATTGTAACTAAAATTGTTTATTGCACATTATTCACCTACTTATGTAATCAGTACACAAAAGAATAAAACAGAGGAAACCAAACATATTTTGAAATATTCCAGTAAATATAATGTCTATGGAGGTGTCATACATGCATTCTGGAGCGGGGCTTGTCACCAGAGGCATTAAAAAGCAATTTTTTTGCCACAGGAACATCTATGCATTATGCAGAATTCACATTTTAACATAAGGTCAGGCAGATTTTATTCAAGAGAGTCTGCTTTGATAATGTTATATACTGGTCGAAAACTATAGGTTGGTAAAAATAGTAGAGCCTTAACATTTGACTATTGTTGCTATGGTTAAAGTTGTCCTGATCAATGTGAAAAGTGAGTTAGGACACAAATTCCTGTTGAGCAGCTGGCAGATTTGGTTTTGTTTTTGATAGTTTTTTTTTTTTTTTTTTTACTTCATTCTGTTTTTGAAGTGGGAAAATATAAACAATAAGTTGAACTTGTGGTATAACTCCATAAGGCCAAGGTTGTTAAGGAAAATGAAAATGGAGGACAGAGAAAAGATGACAAAAGGTTAATAATATTAGTGTATGTACTTCTTGACAATGCTTGACACTGCTTAATATTAAAAACTATTAAATATCCAACTGTAATTAGAAAAGGAAATTGACAGAATGGCAGCATGGTTAAGACTTTAGCTTGATCAAGATTTATCTATAGTTAGTTCTGCCCTAAGATTTAAGCTAAAATGCAGCTTTAAACTGTTTTATCTAAATGTCAGTACCTTAATAATTGCAATACATGTTTTGATCCCAAGTCTTCATTTGATCTCCTTATTTGTCCCTGCAGCACCATACCCTCTATAGGTGCTGTCCACAGTTTAGGCTAAATCCGTGCAGCCTTTCACTTTTTTATTTGTTCAGAAGGACTTGATTTCTGTCCTTAATACTTTTATAACCCTGCCACTGTCTCCAGGCAACTCAAAGGCTGTTGAGCTTGTTAAGCCTTGATTCCCCGAAGAGACTGAACACCTTTAAGATTTTATTCACTTCTAGAACTAGGGAATGTTTCTGCTGAAGATCAGACAATACTCAAACAGCAAGTACTTTGAGAATAATTAGAGCAGTTAAAGTCTTAGGCAGCCTGGGCCCTAATTAAACTCCTGTTGATGTGGATATTTAAAGCAGTTGGATTTGACACAGCTGTGTTTTAAAAAATGTGAAAGGTGAGACTAATAAATGTTATATTGATATATATTTTCTTTTAGACTGAATTAAAAATATAGGCCTGGTTTACTCTACAGATTACAATAAAAATTTGAATGTCATAAACAGTTAGGAAATAGTTATTATTAAATAAGATATATATTTACAGCCCCTAAATTATGTACTTAATAATGGAGTTTGTCAGTATAGAGGTTCCATTGGTGTATAAAGCACATCTACTGTTCTACCGCAATTTGATAAATATCCCCTTATTCATGAGTTTAATACCGCTGGTTAATGTGGGCAGTGGTGAATATATGAACATGTTTACCTGGGGCTGTTTTGAGTTATTTACTAATCCTGAAAGTGTTGAGTCTAAGCCTTCCAATTAAGTCAAAATTATGGATATCAAAAGAAAAGAAAATGAAGATATGAACGTGACGATTTTAATATTTCAATGTTGACGCTGCATGATATGAGAAATCAGCCCTTGAAGATCCTTTAGAATCACTTTAGAACCACGTGTGGTTGTAACAAAAGCATTTAATTGAAATACCTTTGCATAGCTTACCTCCCCCAGAAGTACTTTTCAACAGAGACTTTATGATAATACACTGCACTATTTTTCTATGTGAAGGTAATTTATGGCTTTGTATTACAGATTTTTTTCAGATGTCTAAAAGATTGCAACATCAATTTTTAAAATAACAAATACATGAAGAAAAATGATTAAAAAAAAGTCAAAGCAGATCAGCATAACAATTACAGTTTACTCAGGACTCCTGGGTAGTTGAAAAATCTCCAGAAATACATTTGCGAGTCCTGTTGCCTCTGATTTAAGTCTGTTTTGTGGCAAGTAAAAAAGCCTGACTTTATTATATTCCACAATGGTCCATTTTATTTATTGTACTTTGTGCTTTTTCCTCATTTTAATCCATAAAATCTATTTTCCTCTATGATAGGTAAAACACAGTGACCTTAGACGTAGGTGCCACATTTTTGGTAGTTAAATGTGACAGATTGTGGCAAACCAAGGAACTGCAGTCTACTCAGAGCTGTTTGAGTTTTTAATAGATCCTGAAAAAGAGGAGTCTAATGTTTCTTAAATAGTAATAATAATAATAAAAAATAAAAAAGATATGGCCATTTGAATGTTGGTGCTCTGCAGAGAGGAGAATTTTTTTCACATTCAGAGTGGCAACTGGGCCTTAACAAAAGCTATTAATTTAAATAACTTTTTGTTGCACACCTCACGCAAAACCTCCCAGAAAAACCAATGTGTCTCAGTTTTAAATGTTTTTGGTTCTGTTTAAGTCTTGTTTTTGAGTTTTCACATGTTTCATTTCCATTTTGTGGTGTTTTCCGGATGTATTTGAGTTCTATGTATTTCTTGATTACCCTCCGTTGCCCTCTTGTGTCAGTCTCCTTCCCCTAGCTTCTTTCCACTGTAGATTTTTCTGTCCGCACCTGCTCCCAATCAGTTCACCAGTTCAGAATCTCTGAATAATAACCTGGAGGGTTGCTGCACAGTTAATAGCAGCGCTTTATCTCGGGGCAGTCACATGGGCTGAAAAAGGAACAGCATTAACCTTTTTTTCTTTCTTTTCATTATATATTTCTTAATGAGTTTACTGAAAATACTCAGCATGCCTAGATTCGCCCAACTAAGATCAAACACTTTTGAATAACTATAGCCTGATTGGAATATCACTAATCTTCTGATAACTCTGACTAATTCTAAACTGCAAAACTGTCTTTTTTAACTTTTTGCCTCACATTTTTCTTTTTTTCCGTCTCATTTTTGTATGTGTCTATTACATTTAAATGATCAGGAAATGTCTAATAAAGTAGATGTTTGCATACTCACACAGACATTCATCTCTTTCACTGCACATGTTCTGCTGCCTTTAAATACAGCTCTCTGGCAGACAGGCTCTGCTAGATTATTTGAAAGCCCTTGGTGAGTAAAAGTCTAGCGTTTTCTTGATTACCCTCCGTTGCCCTCTTGTGTCAGTCTCCTTCCCCTAGCTTCTTTCCACTGTAGATTTTTCTGTCCGCACCTGCTCCCAATCAGTTCATTACCCCGGTCTTTGTTCTGTTTGACAATATACCCCTCCTCTTCACCTACTATTTGTTGATTCCTCGTCATTTCTATGCTCCTTATGTTTGTTTTCCCTGATGTCTCCTGGATTTTGTTTTTCTGTATTTTGTATGTGGACTGTTGCCACCTTTTTCTTATTTAATCTACAAGAAACCACCCGAGTTTCTGTCTCTGCATTTGGGTCCTCTAAAAACCTCTATACAACCTGACAGAATCTCAATAGAGACTTGTGGTGATTTCTCATTGAATACTAGGAAGACTAATCCTCTTCTGTAAATCATAAAATAACTGGTCAGATATGCATTGTTATACTTCATACATGTAGTAAAAGTTAAAGTAAAAGTTTCAGATCCTGGTCAGATGGAAGTACCGTGAGAAGCACCAAGGATCCAGCCATAGCTCCTGGACATCCTGAACTTGGAGCATCTCTGGAGACCCTCGTGGACCACCGCTTTCCATAAGGAGTAAAGTACTGTGATTCACTCAGTAAAAATTCAGGTCCGTCATGTTAGGTTGAAACTGGCAAGCAGCAGATAGAAACATTCTATTTGATAATATGGTGAAGCAATGGGAGTGAAGCATTGTTGTCCTTCATATTGCCGGCAAAATGTGAAGTGAATGACAACACGGCAATGTAGCTACAAAATGGAGCCACGTTTAGTGTAAACATGCCAATGAAATGGGGATTTTCAAAAGATAAGTGATTAATCCAGATAATCACAGGTCACATTAACAGATACACAGGTTGAAATAGTCTGAGGAGTTTTAAGGCATTCTTTTTGTCACTCTGTTACACAAGAAAATTGACATTTGAGACTTTACATGTGTAGGTTTTAGAGCATGACAGACCCTCTTTTCTTAAAAAATTATAGAATATATACTCCAGCTGTTAATGTTGAAGCTCTATTTCTAAATAATGCATTTGTGCACCTGAAGTTTGCCATATAGTCTGTGGTGAAATACAAAAAGTACTCTGATTAAATGGTTCCTCAGGCATCCTTATATATAACAATAGCAACATATTCCATCTTAAAGCCCATATTAGTGAGCTCATAATTATACAGAGAATTGATATTTATCCAATTGTGCAAGCTACTTATTTTCAAATTATCTGTGTAATATGCCTATTTATATCAACTTTAGTGAATACCTTACCCACATAATACAGATTATGTTTATCACCTATTAGAGGGAGCTTTTAAAGAAAGGGAATTTCAATACCAAATGAAGCACGTTTAAACAATAAACAGATAAAACATGACATACTTTGGCATGCACAGTAAACAAAACTGACCAAATTTGCATAAGCTAATTTAATGAAGCATCATTCATCAAACATTTTGTCTGTGTTTATAAATATAAAACTAAGCAATGGCATTTGTAGTTACCATCTGGCTACATCATCAGACAAGGAGATAAGGAATTTATTCAGGATTTTATCCAAGCTTTATGATTAATTCTTCATTATTTGTGGTAATAGAGAGACATTAAGGCAACAGGAGCTGCCGCAAAGCTTAAGAGTGTAGTGGACAGAGGGGAAAATAATTTCTGGACAAATGAAAATCATAAAGAGTTGACGCAAACTGATGTTCAAAGACACTATATATAGATATTTATTTGTCAAGTAGTTAATATCAGCTTTAGAATTAGGGTAATACCTTTATCCTCTGCCAGGATCAATGCTCTTCTGAATCAAAAGGGATCAGTTGAGTTGTTTGGGAGTTTTCTCTTCCTTTGCAGGTTCTCCTGACATGTTTTACAAAAAATAATAAAAATAAAATAAAAAACAGAACTCAATGGAGAGAAATATGTCCCTTCTAGCTCCATTCTCTAGCCATTTGTATTTAACATCTACCTGATTCCACTACCTCAGCATATAGAGTGGAGCATCTTGTAAAGTTATTCTAACCACATGAAAAGAAAGAGAAGAAATCAATTTTACAGTAGGAGAACTTAGTAACTCATAGAGGAATAGCAGGCTCAATCCACAATAATAGAATTAATTAGTAAAGCATATTTACCATCAAAATAAAGCACGGAAAGTAGCAAAGGATGTGAAAAAAAGAATCGACACCCGGAAATGTTTAAATCACATTTAGTCATAAAACCACAAACTTCTCATACATAAAGCATGAAGTAAAAACAAACATATAGGCTCCCATTTACTCCTAATATCAACCTACCAGCAGCATTGGGCACTGGAGAGAACCAAACAACTTACAAACTGCATTAGAAAAGCCCTGCACAACCAATGATCAGCATTTGAACCAATAACCTTGCCATGAATCACTGCCAAAGATGCTTCTCAATTGTGCCATCTGATATGAGCATTTATTTATAAATACTACAAATAAATTAAGATACCTTTGTGAATTTATGTTCATGCATTAGAGTGTAGCTGTGACCCACGGACTCTGACTGTCCTTTTCTACCACATAGTTTAACAAATGAGATGTCTATCCATTAAAACTGGAGTGACAAGCAAAAGAAGAACTACTAGCATTCATGATTTAAATTCACACTGACTTGAGATCAGCATGATTGATTCATTAGAGGGTGATTGCTAAACTAGTTTTAGATAAGTTTGTCATAGTCTTGGCGCTGATAGCTGGTTTAATTGTTTACTCTTTTCACCTATCTAATTGGCCCACTTGTTAATTACCATTCATCTTGTCCACCTGGTTCCTGCTGTTATTTATGCTGCCTGTTTGCCTGCCATTGGCGCGCGATTATTTGAGCTGTTGGTGAGACTAACTCTAGTGGTTGTATATTATTCTGATTCTCTGATCCTGACCTATTTTTGTTTTTGCTTTGCCCCTGTTTTGCTCTGTTGCTCTGATCCGCTCTGGACTGATTCCTGGATTCTGCAGGCTCACCAAACTTGGACCTGTCTTCTGACCTTGGCTTGGATTCTCCTCTGGTATCTCCTCAGCTCTCTGATCTTCTGGTCTGGTAAGCTGTTTGTGCTATGACTCCGGCTTTGAATTTCCCCTCATGGAAACTGCTGCTCCTCTGCATTGGCTGGCGTCAGCTCTGCGCATTACTTGGAACTCTGGGGGCCAGCTTCTGCCGCAAGCTTGGACTTGGATTATACTCCTTCCTCTGAGATCGAACTGAACCCAGAACCAGGTTAGTGACTTTTGCTCATGGTTGTGGCCAGTCTTTGATTCTAAGTCACTAACCCGTGTTTCTACTGTACCTCTACAGAGTATCCAGTGTATTTGCCCCAGCTTAAGAGCAGCTGCACATCTATAATTGAATAAACGCTTGTTTGAATTTTCTCTGATCTGACTGTTTGAATATTTGGTCCTAAGTTCTGAGCTCCTGACATAGTTTTTGTTTAATTTATATTTCACAGTGACAGTGAGTTTCTCTGCTTTATAAAAAAAAATGCTTTACATCAGATTTAGCTACAGTCATTTACGATCATAGTAACTCCCTTAGAACCACCATATTATTTTTGTCCTAAGTAGGTGACATAAAATCTCTGGCTCTGAAGCAAACATCATTCCAATATCTGATCGTTCCTCTGTCCTATAAAGAGGAACTCAGGGATTTACGACAATGCTACATTTGTGGGGGTTAGGCTAACGGAGCACAACAGTGTTTATTACAAAATGGTGGAAACCTCTGCATCCACATTATTTGGCAGTAGGGGAGGTGAGTGTTAACTTATCTAAAGAAAACACATCTGTTGCTAATGATTAACCTTTCTTATTTGAAAGTCTATAGTTTAAATTGGTAACATTTCAGAAATTTGAAATAACAATTAGCCTGTCAAAATGGAAGTGTTATTTAATGTCCTTTGTCGGGGACAAGGAGACTTTCTAGATACTTTTTTTCTTTTGCATCTTTTTTTATTCAGTAGGCCAAAGGGGCATGAAAATTTCAAAATTTTGGTAGGGGAGTCAAAGATCGAGATAGTGAGAAGAAAGGCCAAATAGTGGAATAGAGCTCCAGGCAACAAAGTAAGGACCATCACTAGCCAATATAAATAAGAAGCACTGAGTAAGCTGTGGCAGTGGTAGGGGCTGATCCTCTCTGAAACAGGGGAGGCTTAGTGGTGTCATGAAACGAGGACAGATGGACCTAGTATTCAAGGAGAGACAGTCAGTAGGAAAGTTCAAATGTTTATTAAATAAAACAAAACTAAAGTGGAGCTGTGGCTCGCGGACACTGCAGGCGGGGGGGCGGGGCACCGCCCAATCTCAGACACTCTGGTTTAACAGTCCAGACCATGAGTGTCCCCAGTGCTGCAGTCCCAGATGTTATGCTGGAAGCT